>NC_135783.1:208472387-208780304 GCF_051106095.1 Pogona vitticeps
CGTTCTGAGAAAAAAAAAGGCTCTGAACTCCTTTCGTGTTACAGCAGGGACAGCTTCTGATGAAGGACAGAGGGGGAGAGAACGGAGAGGGCCTCTTCTCTGCCAATTGCTGGTGGGGGAGAAGAGAAGGCCAAGCAGTCCCTTCCTGCCCCTCCCCGCATGTTCCCTCCCCCTTTCATGCCCATGAAGTAGGCAGCCATGCAGGGGGCGGAGGGCAACAGGTTACTCCCTTGAATAAGAGAAGCTGCTCTTAAAGTGTGGGGCCCTCTCTTCCGAGTGTCGGGACACCAGCCTCATCCCGTTCTCCAGGTTTCGCTGCAGAAAGGACGGCACCTCCTGCTCTGCTCCTATTCATCTTGTTTTTAGTGGAAAGAGAATGAATTCTCTCTCTCGCCGATCCTTGCCCCCCCCAATCCAAAATGGTTCTTCTCCCAGGAGTGGGCCCTGAGCAAAGCTCAGGAAGCTTTCACTCAAGAGGGGCGAAGCCTCACTGGGCCTCACAAAAGGCCCGAGGCGGATCTGGGCTTAGCCCTCGGCTGGGCTCCCGCCGCTCCAGAAGGGAGAGGGTTTGGCCCCTAGAAATCCCTCCTGCTCCCCCCCCCCCCGTGGAAGGGCACCAGCTGAGAAAGGACAGGGTGAGGGGGGGGTGAGAAACAAAAATGAGAGCTTGTTACAGCTGATCATTCAAGGCAACCTTAGTGGAGAAAAAAGCTTAGGAGGGAGAAGAATGGCCAGCCAGGAACAACTGGGGGCCACCGGGGGGGGGGGTAGGGTTAGGACAACACCCTCCTTGTTTAAGTGGCAGGATAGACCTGGAGGTGTCCAGGGTTGATTCAAGGTGCTGGTGAGCCCTGGGCAAAAAAAATATAATAGTGGGGGCTGAGGAGCCTATCTCCCCCTCCTCACCTCCCACCTAAATAGGTCACCCAATGCGGACAAGGGACTATAACTTGAATTAGGCTGACTCTCGCTAACGTGATCTTGCCAGCAGTTAAGAAGGGAACAATCCTTAGGTAAACAGATACTAACACCATGGCTGTGAAAAGTGAAAAGGACGTCTAGTGTGTGAGGATGATGACCCCGAGCAAGCCTTCAGGGCTAGAAAAGAAAAAGTGCATCCAGAAGAAAACCTGCCGGGGCAACAGGAGCCTTGGTACCAAAGGACTAAAGATCTTCCCTCCTCTTACGCGGACCAAATCAACCCGTTGGAGATGTGATTTTTTTCCACCTCTTGGTCCCGATTGCCTCGGACGCCCAGCCCTCCAGCCTCGGAGAGAAGCGAAAGCCAAGCCCCACCACCAGCAGGGAGGCCGAGGACCGGAGTGCTTCCTGCTCCCACGTCCTTCCCCGAGGTCAAGACCGGGTGCCCCGGAGCACAGGCAGAGGTCTCTCTCCATGAAGCGCACAGTCCGGTCGCGGGACCCCAAGAAGGAAGGTCCCCAAAGGCAGACCACCACTGTCTTGGCCCCGAGGAACGCTGGAGGAGCCTCGGTGGATGGAAGAATGGATGATCCCCTTCGTGGACGTCACTCTCGCTCCGAAACCAGCCAAGTAGCACAACGTGAGCCCCGAACACAACAGGAGAATAAACCAACCTTCAGACCTCTTGCTGCCCCAACGCTGCTCCCTCTGAGAACTTCTGGGGGGGGGGGGAAGACAAGCGTTTCCAGCTGCCTCTTCAAACGGGTGGGAGGGGTGGGAAGGGAGACCTCCACCAGGAGCGGAGTCTTTCTTGAGGGTTTTCTGGCCTCCTTCGGAAGAAGAGGGCCTGGGAGGATCTGGTGGCCAGGGAAGATGACCTCGGGGAGAGATGCTCTGACAGGTAACCCTGGTCCCTCACCGTGGAGGGTGTTATAAACAATGGCTCTCAATGGCCCAATTCAAGGTGAAGCCACTGTCCAGTCCTTCATATGATAGTGGGGACCCTGAGCTCTGGATCTACTCGCAAGTCGCCTGGCAGACTCCTGCCCTTGGCAACACCAAGATCCTCAAGGTCCACCTGGCCATCCTGGCTGTAGAGGGAAGAGAAAGGAAGGTGGAAGTGGAAGAGCGAGGGAAGGAGGGAAGGAAGGAAACTGGAGGGAGGTGTGGCCCGAGGAGGTCGGAGGCCTCTGAACATGTGCAGAGTTTCCCCCTTCTACAGGGAAAGATATACAGTGGTGTATGGTGGAAAATTTGGAGGTGCTGGTCTTGCCAGACTCTGTGGAAATCCTCTGACAACGCTTAAGATTCAGAAAGATGAACTAGCCCATCAGCATGGGAGGAACTGGTCTTTTGCAGGTCCAATGCCCCTTCATTGCCCATTATGGACAAAACGCCTCTTAAACTAATAGGGACAGCTTGTGAGAACAGAGAGATCTGATGTGGGGGTGAGGAGGAGAGAACCTTTTCTCTGCCAACTGCTGTGGGGAGGGATGGGACTGGCCTGCCCCCTTTCATGCCGAAGAAGCAAGCAGCCCTCTCATGAGGGTGGTGGTGGGGGAGTCAACAGGTCATCCCCTGGATAAGAGAGGCTGCTCTTAGAGCCAAAGGTTGGTGAGTGCTGGATGGGGTGTGTCCTTTCTTTCCGGCTCACGGCTTCCACTCAGTCGGTAACACCACGTCCATGCAACTGTGTATATAAACATTTATTTTTATTTTATTTATTTATTTATTGTATTTATACCCCGCCTATCTAGTCATTTCGACCACTCTAGGCGGCTTTATAGATTAACATTCCAGTGCAATCAAGGGGTTAAGAACTGATTGGAAGAACTGAAAGAAGGCTGAGTCCAAGAACAGCAGGCAAAAAGGAGAAAAATGGTGCTTGGAAATTATTCCATTTGGAATAACACCTCCCCTGCTGTTCACATTCTCTTTAGACCTTGAAAACCTTGGGAGGGTGGCCATAAGTCAGAATCAACTTGACATTATTAATGTTGATTTTATTTGTGCATTAAGCCCTGGCAACTTCATTGTAATGTACTTATCTTGCCATTTTTACATTGCTTCTAGATTGATTAGTGTTCTGTAAAATGATCTTCTTTTCCTCCTTTTCCCCAAAATATTTTTACCAGGAACATTTATTGTGAGCTGTGTTGACAATAGCTTGCTCTGGAAGAGCAGGAAATAAGTTATCCAGTTACTGCAGACTTAACATTCTATAAAGTTCTAGAGAGCTTCTTAAACCAGAGTTTCCCACTTTAGTCCCAGACCAGATTAGGACTGAATGTGGTTTCTTTCTCCTTTGCAGTAAGAGAGCTTAGTTTTGAACAGTGGCAGGTTAGACAGTGTCCAAGCCTCCTCCATCCTTCAACTAGGGTGCCCTAACATAAGGCGGTCCATATTTGTTTTTTTACTCTAGTGTGCAGAGAGCTGCGTGCTACACATTAAAAATTTTGTGTCCCTACTAGAGGTGATATATTCATACTTGTCTCCTGGGAGAGACAAATATGAATATAGCCACCCAATTGGAAACCCTCCCCCCCCACCCCCTGGAACGGGACCATCCACTTACTGCTTGTGGCATGGTGCACATGGCCACCGTTGTTTGCACTGTTTCATTTGGGGAAGTTGCCCAGCCAGGGCCTCCGTGCTTCTCTGCATTGCTGACCAACCCGGCGAGAAGGTGGGATGACGAGTCTCCCCATTCAACTGCTGAGTGGTCAGCATTGCAGGGAGGTGGAGAAGCCCCAGCCAGGCTACTTCTGCAAATGGTGCAGTGTGAACAACAACAGCATGCACCGCACCACAAGCAGTAAGCGGACGGTCTGGTCTGGGGGGGGCGGAAGGGTTCAATTGGTCCAGTCATCTATGGTGGCAATATTCATATTCGTCTCCCATGGTAGACAAATATGAATACTAATATCCCATTTGTGGTCTCTACATTGCACATCATTAGAAGCTGAAACGTGTCAATCTTCCAAACCATTGACTTCATTGGCCTTTCATGTCTCAGTAATCAAACGTATGGAGGAAGCCTTTGCTTATCTTACAATGACCAGTCATGAAACAAAACGAGCTAATTGGCAAAGTGTAGGAGATTTGAAATACTGCTTCTATTGGACATTTTCAGCACATAAGGAAATTTGCCTTTGTTTAAGCTGACTGGATAGCTCAGTGAGTTACGGATCTGGCTGCAGAGCCAAAGGTTAAGAGTTCAGTTCCCCTTGTACATGCCAAGAGAGCCAGCCTGTGTAGCCTTGGGCCAGCTGGACAGTCCCAAGGTGCCCCCAGAACAAGAGAATGGTAAGCCGCTTCTGAGTACTCTCTGCCAAAAAAACCCTAAAAAGGCTCATCATAAGTCAGAATAAACTTGAAGGCATACATAATGATGTGCTATTTTTCACGGATAATTTGATGCTCTGTGTGATCCCTAGGAGCAGAGTCCTTCCAGAATATTGCTGCTACAGGTAAGGACCAGATTAAAAAGAATCAGACTGCATGTGCACACCATATAATTGAATTGTCCCTGTGTGCTAGAAGTCTGTCTGGAGGTATGTTTTGCATGATCGCACATGAAAATCCCTACCGACAAAGATGATGAAAGGACGTCCAAGGCCTGCATGCAGAGATGACAGGCCCCTTTGTGAGGAACCAGAGTCACAGCTTGTTCTGGCAAGCTGTGACAGTGATAAAGACAAAGCCATCGTTTTTACAGCAGAGTACAGCCTATCAGCACATGACAAGGCATACTATCTCTGCTCACACATGCTGACATCTCATCATGTGTTGCCTCTGGCCCACGATGAAAATAGTCCCTCAAGACATTGCCCAAGAGAGAACGATAGCCTGCCACTTATCTGAATGGCTAGAGGTGGGGCGGGAGAAGGAGAAAAACACTTTGAAGTGAGCACTTTGCCACTACTAATATTGGAGATAAAATTAAAGCGAGTTGGCTTGGTCCATTGGGAAGAAATGCAAATGGAGACAGTGAAACAACAACAACAGAGCTGTGGAAATGTTACTTTTTAGGCTATGGTTCCCAAGACATCCTAGCCAGCATGGCCATGAAGTGGTCTTGTTGACTAGGGATCCTGGGAACCATACTCAAAAACCATTCCCAAGCTTTGCTAGAAAAGTCCAGCATATTGATCATAATGATGTATGGTATAGTATTGTGTTGAATATCCTGCCACTTTCCTTACGGAGTGTGGCGACCGCCCATGTCACTCATGCCACTCATATTCATGAGCTGATTTACATGAATCCTATGAGAGGGCTGGAGAGGCGGAGTCATTAGTTGCATGAGGCTTGGCTGGAGAAGGAGGAGTCAGATAGGGCTAGTTAGGGAGACAGGTAGGGAGGGTGGTAATGAGATTGTAAGCTGAGAAAACTATGTACTGAGGGAACTGATGACGAAATGCTTGTGTACACTGAATAATTTAGAGACTTCTGTTATTATTCATTCTGCTTCACTTCAGTAAATAAGTTCTGTTTCTGTTCACATGACAAATGTTCAGACATAGGTCATTTATATTGTGGATTGTAGTAATCCACTGGTGGCAGCGAAGAGAGAACGCGACGTGAGCCTTTGTTTGAGGATAGTAAACGGGGCACAGTGAGAATGTGACAAACTGGTGGCAGCTGAGGGGCACATAGCGTGAGCTCCTAGTTTTGTGAAACAATCAGGGGCCATGTGGAATTGTGACACTGAGCTTCATCAAGATGGCTGTTTCAGGTGCTTGCTAGCACACTCAAAGGCACCTGCATCTCTAATGTTGTTAATTAATTTCAATATCCTGTGCAATGTGGTATTTGAAGACCTTTTCATGGGATACCCCCAACGAAACACTTACAAACCTATTTTAAAACAGCTTTATGCAGCCTAAAATAATTTCACATAATGCAAACAAAGCCCACAATCTGATAAAATTAAAGCCAAGCAATGATAATCACCTTGTGATTTCAAAGTATCTTTCTACTGCAGGTAAAACAGTGTTCAGTTTAAAATATGTCCTCCAGGATCCCTATTTGATTAAATTTCCAATGCACTAGAAATGAATGACAACCACATTTGCTTTATTTTATTAAGTGCATGGATGATTTAATTCCCACTTGAAAAAAGGTAATTATAGTAAGTTTGCAAAATTAGATGAGAGAGCTTTCTCAGTTCAGTCTCCTGTGATGGCAAAGCTCTATAGGCAGCAGTTTATAATGTTTATTATCCTTACCCCCACAGCATTTACTCTGCATCCAGCAGATAAGGACTGTTTACACCTTCCTAGTTGTTTAGGTGACAGCTGAGAAGAGGAAGCAAAAGCCTGCCATGGGGCTCCTCCCAGTGAGCTCTATGGAACCATCCAACCTGAAAATAGGCTTGGATGACCATACAAGGATGAGGAGCACTCCCTCTCCCAGACTTTCACGTTTTGCATATGTATAAACAACAGAGGCCAGTTTGTGACCTTCACAGTGCACCAAGAAGCTCAAGATGTCATAGAAGAAACAAATCAGTCTGTCTGTTAGGGACAGGTCAGCGATGGAGAAGGATCCTTGGCAGAAAAAAAGACAATTTTTTTAAAAAAAAGATGCAAAATTCAGACTACATGAGAAACTTGGCTCCACCTTTAAAAAGTGATGTTCCAATTTTCTCACTTCCACATGTTGCAAAATAGCTTGTTTCATGTGATGACTGGCCATGAGGAGGTCATCATGAACTTTGTCTCTAAGTCTGATGGCTCAGGAAATCAGAAAATTCCATCACAGGAGGGCCACCAGCTTCTAAATACAAGCCGGATATCTCGTGAAATTGAACCCATAAATCTAAAAGCCATGATACTCTTGAGGAATTCATAGATGGAAGGGAACATCCTATACCCCCAAAATTCTATATTCACTTGATTTATCTCACCTTCTACAAAGTGGTTTTTCTAATTCTTTTTGGGGGAAAGATTTAAGTTGGGGGGGGGAGACACTGGTTGACATCAAAGGACCACTCTCTTTCCTGTCTCCTTCCACCTGATTTGCTTCCCTTTCAGCTCTTCAAAAACTGCTTCTGAATAGATGTGAAGGAGAGAGAGACATTCTGGCTGGTATAAAATAGATGGCGAAGGTGCCATCCCATCCATCTAGTCTCTGGAAGAAAGAAGGAAGGGTATGTTAGTAGCCTACGTGGTGTAGTGGTTGCAGTGTTTCATTGAGACCTGGGAACTCTACATTCTAACCCTCTTTCTCTAAGCCAATGGTTCCCAACCTTGGGTCATCAAATGTTTTTGGACTAAAAGTTCCAGAAGCCTTCACCAATAGCTGTACTGACCAGGTTTTCTGGGAGTAGTGGTCCAGGAACATCTGGAGACCCAAGGTTGGGAACTACTGTTCCAAACCATGACACTCACTGGACAGCCTTGAGCTGCCTCTTAATCTGACATATTTTCTGGTCTTTTTGGAAGGAGGACAGAATATATGCTAGTTTGAGTCCATGGGAAGAAAAGTGGTATATAAAAGAAGAGCCCCATGGCGCAGTGTTTAAACTGCTGTACTGCAGGCAGAACTGTGCCCATGACCCAGGGTTCAATCCCTGCTAGCTGGCTCAAGGTTGACTCAGCCTTCTATCCTTCCGAGGTTGGTAAAATGAGTACTCAGCTCGCGTGAGGGGGGGGGGGAATGTATAGCCTGCATAATTAACTTGTAAACTGCCCAGAGAGTGCTTGAAGCACTATGGGGCGGTATAGGAGCAGCACACTTTTTGCTTTTTGTTTTTTCACTGTTAATGAAATAATACAGATGATTCTTTTGAGCAAGTAAGGAGGGTATGGCATGATCTTGTTGAATGGTTGTGCTCTTCCTCCTTGTTTATTTTTGGACAATTGCTTTGCAGCAGCTTTTAGAGCTGGAGAGAGGTTTTAGTTTGCTGCTCCTGGCTTTTATATTTTCATCACAGCCTGCTTAAATTGTTTGGTTCATTTTATTTATTCCTGTTCTCTGTCTCTGCGGTTTATTGATCTGTGGTAAGCTCAGTTCTGCTGTGCTTTTCATTTCTTTCATTTTGTTCTCAAGTAATTTTGGCTGCGCTGATTTTATTTGTAAGCCACTTTGGATCCTTTTCTGCAGAAAAACAAGAACAAAATGATGAAGATATCTCAACTCAATACATTTGAAAGAAGGATTTCTTGGTCAGTTGAGTGTGAGTGGCCACACCAAGTATGTGAAGGCAATATCCTATTGATAATCCCTAGTAAAGGAAAACTACTGACTCAACAAGATTTACATAAGTGTTGACTTATGTAAATTAAATCAGCAGTTAAATCAACAGTTAAATCAGTGGATCTGCTGTACCTGGGAGCAGGATAGGATACTAGTTAAAAATTTCCTCCTGCATTTGTTTATAGATTTGCAGTCCAAATTTAAGCCAAGATTTATTTCTGGTAAACAAAAATTTTATATTTCATTCAATTAAAGAGAGAATTTTAAAATCCATGTCTGTCAGAATAGAATAATTTTTAAATAAATTAATATGGTGATATTTGATACCTATGAAGTTAAATATGATGGATTGTAGATACTCTAAAATATGTTGGAGATGTGGACAAGATGTAGCTCTTTCCATATGTGGTAGGAGTGTGAAATAGTATTGAAATTTTGGAAGCTGGTATTTAAAGAAATGAGGGTGTGTGGAGTACAAATAATGATAGAAGTTTTCTCCAAAATTGCATTATTCTTATTTTTGAGGAAGAATTGCGTGATTGGGAAAAAAAAAAAAATCAGTTAATTATGAATATGGTGATGGCACCTAAATTAGTGATTGTGAGAAATTGGAAACTGAAATATACATTTCAATTAACTGAATGGTATAATGAAATTTGGGAAATAGCAGTTAATGATAAAAGTTGACAGGGGACATAAAATTTTAAGAGCCACTTTGGATCCTTTTCTGCAGAAAAACGAAAAAGAGAAGAAGGTTGTTGAAATGTGGCAAGATTTTTTAAACATTGTATTATTGAAAAGTGAAGGTTGTTTACCCAAACAAGAAATAAAGTTATTTTGGAAGGGTTATGGGACATCCTAATCAAAACTTTAAACGAAACATATCGCTACTGGTCCCGGTGGTTGGTACACTAATTTCAAATATGGGTGTTGTTGCTGTTTATTTGTTTTTGTTTTTGTTTTATTAAGTATTAAGAGATATGCATTTCTTCTGTTTTTTAAAATATTGTGTTTGTATATTGTAGTAATGTTGATAAAAATATTTTTAAAATACATTAAAGAGAGAGGAGAGCAAGGTGTAAGAAATGTTATGCCAGACCTTGGAAAAGTTGGTAACCAGTAACAAGTTACTTTTAATGAATTCCTTTTCAAAAGTGAAGCACAGCAAAACAAAGTGTTCTGCTTATATACCATCTCATAGTCCTTAAAGTACTCTCTGGGCTGTTTACAATTCAATGATGGAGGCTACACATTCCCCACCCCCACCCCCATGAGCTTGGTATAGACCTCAGAAGACAGAAAGCTGAGTCAACCCTGAACTGGCCACCTGAGTTTGTGATTAAATTTAGGTCTTGAGCAGAGTCTTGGTTGCAGTACTGCAGGTTAACGAATGCGCCACAAGGCTCTTTCACAGATACTGAGACACAATTAAGCTGCATCACGATAGTAATAGAACAAAAAACAACTTCCTTTGTGGAACGACTACAACTCTTAAGTTCTCAAGGTTATGGACATGATAGAGGATTCACACCCCATAGTTCATGTGCTACATCATGCTTCTGCCTTGTGCTATGTTGTGAGCACTGCAGGGCAGATGGGAGGAGAATGTGTTCTGTGTCACAGTCCAATGGCTGGTAGCATTCAGATGTTTGCTTGTTGAGTAGCTTAAAGAGACTTGTTTTAGATACTTTTGAGAAAAAATAGTAAAGAGTTGCTTTTCCAAAAATTACAGCTATGATGGTAAAGGAACTACCTTTCAAGGGCTTGGCATTTTAACTATACAGTAAATAATTAACTCTAAAGAAAGTCCAAAGGAAGCTTCCTAGGTCTGGTATGCCTTGTGAAAGCTGTTTAAGAAAAATAATATTGAGTTCTTCCTGTTGCATAACACTGTAGCCATATCCAGGGACAAAGCATACGTAAAAGGCTTGGGTCCCGCATCCTGATGTATGCCAATCCCACTCCTTCCATCTGTCGCCTTCCTATCAGAGTAGAGAAGTGGATGCAAGCAGAATCCCACTCCAGATCTCACCCCTTTTCCCAGCAATGTTGGGAAGAGGGAGGGGGAGGGCAAAGATGGATAAGCTCAATGTCCTTTATTTGTGTTTGAGCTACCCTTATGAATCATAAAGGACAGCATTCAAATAGTATTTCCATTGGCCGTTGTTGTATTTTTACTGCCTGGGAGAGGAGACACACTCATGAAGGGCTGGGGCTGAAGAGTCTGTCTAAAGTGTGGCATACAGGTTTTAACCAAAAACCTAAGTATCGGTTAAATATCAGTGCAGTACAGTATGTGTGCTGTTCCTCATGATGGCATTTTTTTTTTTTTTGCAGCTCTTGGTTATTTCAGAGATCTGCAGCTGATTGTAATATGTTATAAACTATGACTATGGGAATTATTTGAATATTTTTCATCCACAAGTGAGTTACTTCTCTTGCCAAGTCTCTGAATTTTGTTAATTTTTCCAATTCTTTATCTTCAACTCTGGCATCCTCTGGAACAGCAATGTGCATTATCCGGACGTTTCTTCATTCTGTTACTGTTATGTCTGGTATATTATGCTCCAGGTGTCTGTCTGTTTGTATCTGAAAGTCCCACAAGATCTTCAATTGGTTGTTTCCTGACACCTTCTCTACCTGAGGTTCCCGTGGATGCTAGCAGATAATGTGTTTAATATAATGACCAGTGTATTAATTTTGCAACTCCATTGTGTCTAGCTTTGTAGTCTGCCTGACAATCTTTGTTAACAGATGAGGTATGACACAGTTGCATCTTTTTCTTGGCAGAGTTGACTTTTGCTGTTTACATTCATTCATTCATTCATTCATTCATTCATTCATTCATTCATTCATTCATTCATTCATATATCATGCCCATTAGTGTACACACTACAGTACTCTGTGCACTTTACAAGTTAAAACTTTAACATCCCACAGACCCAACATAACAATACATACAACAATATAACAATAAAAAAATACAAGAAAAGAGAGAACCAGAAAAGAAAAAAGTAAAATTAATATTAACATCATCCATAAGACTCAGTTGTTGAAGGAAGCTTTGAATAGTTTTCAGCAATTTCCTGAACATTAGGAGGGAAGGAGCATGTCATATTTTCATTGTTAACCTATTCCAGAAACTCTGGGCTACCACCAAGAAAGCTTGAATCCTTGTCTTCACCCTTCTGGCCTCCCTCAGTGTGGCCACTTTTAGCAACATGAATTAAGAATGGGTGAAACAGGCAGCTGATTTCTGGGAGAGACGCTCCAGCAAGTACAGAGGTCCTAAAACATTATAGGCTTTATAGATCATAACTAGCATTTGAACTGAGCATGGAAATTGACAGATAGCTAATGAAGGCTCATCAAGACTGAGGATGTATGATTGAATTTGCTAATCCTGGAAATTAGCCTGTATTTTGCACCTGCTGAAGTTTCTGTACTGTTTTCAAAAGGCAGCCCTACATAGAAAGCATTACAGTTATCTATTTTTGAGATCACTCTTTCCTTGAATTGTAGTTTTCATGAGATTAGAAAATACTCTATTCCAGATGATAAACCTTCTCTGGTCCATTAATTGTTGTTCAATTAAGTCACAATTCAGCTGTTTCCTTTTCTAAATTTCCATCATTCTTTTTTGGAAACCAAAAGCTGTTGGGTTTGCCTTGGATTAGCATTTCATAATTTCTCAATTTTTGGCCTATGTCCAAGTTTTGCATTTATGTTGTTCTAGCTGCTTTGCAGTAGCCTGCAAATAAATGAATGAATGAATGAATGAATGAATGAATGAATGAATAAATAAATAAATAAATAAATAAATAAATAAATAAATAAATAGGGTTCAAATAAACATAAAAGTAGATCCTGGAGGCAGGACCAGCCCTACCATTAGGCAGAGTGAAGCAATTGCTAAAAGAAACAGATTTTATGTATTATAAACAGCAATCATGATGTTCTCTTACTTTCTTTTACTTTTATTGCCTATGAGACTGAGAGCAATGGCGATCTGATCTTCAGCTTCAGATGTCCAAATAATTTGACTGCTCTCAGGAACTGTGTACTGTACTATGATTGGGGTGGCTTGAGTAGATGTGGAGCATAATTTCCTGCTCTGCCTCAGGCAGTAAAATGCCTGGAGCTGCCCCTGTCTAGAAGCCTGCTCATCCCCAACATGAGGTGTTGCTACAACGCCCATGCCATACATTCTCTTTGCTGATACTATTTGCATGCAGTCAAGCTTGTTCTGAGTTCTGGTGACCCTTTCCAGGGTTTTCTAGGTATTGAATGTTCATAAGTGGCTTACCATTCCTTTCTTCTGGGGGCACCCTGGGACTGTACAGCTTGCCTGAGGCTACTTCGGCTGGGTCTTCTCCTGGAAGACACAGTGGGGAACCAAACTCCCAGCCTCTGGCTCCACAGTCAGGTACCCAACACACGGAACTATCCAATCCCTCAGAGGTTCGATCACGAACTGACTGGGTGCCCAGAAATGCCTATCCTAGGTGCTGGGATCAGAAGAGCAGAGTGAGGAGAAAATGAAACAGCACTCATTGACATTATGCAAGTATATACAGGAGATCCTGTCATATTGGCCTGGCTCTTATATGCAGTATATCACCAAAACAGAGGACAGAAGATACCAATGGGACTGAACTTGCCAAGGGCTATTTATTGTGCCCTGCCTCTGTCGAGTTTCAGATGAAAGGCTAAAATGGAAGTGTTCCAAAGGGTCTTTGGTTGCAAGGGTTGTTTACAAAACAAGACAGACAAACAAACAAACACCCAAACAACTAGTTTTTAAGAAATGGTTGGATCTGCTCATGAGGAATGCTTTTAATCGTTTTTTTAAAATGTTTTTAATCATTTTAATTTATTTCATGTTACTTTGGTCAGACAGGCAGCAAGCAAATTCTACAGAGAGGGAGGGTGAGAGAGAATACTGTAAATGCAAAGATGTGTGGGACTGGGCCCGATCCCTGCCACCTGCAGAAGTGGGCTCTCCACCTTCCTGAGAGTCAGGGCAAAATTCTTTGGGCAAGATTCTCAACCCATGGACTGGGCATTGGCACTGGAGACACGGATGGTGCCCTCTAGGCCACAGGTGTAGCGATGGCCAAGGTAGGATTGAAGTAGGAGAGTGAGGCAGGAGAGGAGGACTCTTGGGCTGACACTGTGGGTAGGGAGGGGTTTGAGGCCCAAAAGGCCTTGTCCTTGCCGGAGTGCTCGATGGCCAGCTGGGAGACCATATGCCACCGGGATCTCAATACAGGCTGCTGGGAGGAGTTTCTGGTGCCACCTGAAGGGGCTGCCGAAGTTCAATGACATGAAATGCTGAGAGACCCGAGGGCTCGAGAGCCAGAGGCAAGTCCGCTTCCGGTGGAGGAAGCAGCAGGGGCAAGTGGCCCTGCAGCAGAGGCCTCCCAGCCAACCTGCTCCCCCCCCCCCCAGCTAGTTGGGGCAGTGCTCCAGCTGCACCTCCCTCCTTCTGCACCAGGAACCCTAGTCAGGTCCGGGTAGAATTTGGCCACCACCACCACCTCCCCCGAGAGAGAGAAAGAATTAGCACACCAAAGGGGTGGTGGCTGCCAGTGGAAACTACGGAGGCATAGCAGGGGAAGGAGCCTCTGCCACCCACCTCCAGGGACAGCTGATGGCAGGGATCCAGCACCCCTGTTGCGGCACTGCATATCTGGCACACCTGAGAGGTGTCCTGGAACTGGTAGAGGAAGCAGGGCTCCACTCCTCCCAGTAAAAGACTTGAGGGAGGTGGGTTTCACTTCCTCCAAAGACTTTGGGAGTGAGGTCAACTCTGTGGGAGCCTTGAGTTTTCAGGTCCTCTTGTTAAGCCCTGTGGGCCCCTTTGAGGAATTCTGTTGCTCGAAGAAAGAGCTTGTTTCTGCACATACATCTTGGTGTCATTGTGGAGGGGGCATGGGGGCCGCTCACAAGGGGCAAAACTAAAGAGGATTACAATTTAAAACACAGTTACTGTTCCTCTCACCAGGAATGCAGTGAGGAAGACCGTGGGCAGGTGACCCGGGTACCTGCCAAGTCTGCTGTCCTGACGCGGTGATGGCCAACTTAAAAGTTTCTGTTTTTCCTGCTCTTCCTCCTTGTGATTCTTCAGATCAACTTTGACAGGACAGCCTTCCAAACAGAGGAAACCTTCAAAAGGAGGGCAGCAGCCCTTCAAATAGAGGGCTATCGTTCGTTTGGCCTCCCTGTATCATTAAAAAAAAAAAAACCTCTCTGGAGCTGCATGGGTGAAGCTCTGAGGTGAGAAGTTGCTGTAAGCATCTAACGCAATTTAAACAGTAACCATTTTCTTGAAAGACATTTGCAGAAATAAACCCTGTGACAAATGAGAAAACAAGGAGTCTCCTGGCCGAGGAACTGTTTCTTTGCTTTTTATTTTTATTTAAAAAAAAATAAATAAAAGATTGCAGCAAATCAGTAAAGAAAATGTCATTAGCTCCCTTTCCTTATGATCAACAGTACAATTTATGCTGACAAAAAGAGGTTTTGGAAACAAATGGCATCAGACAAATCAAGCTTTTGCATAACAGTGGGTGGCAAAGTTAATAAGATTCTAATAACATTTTTGTATAACATCGCTGTTATTTTTGGTTCCTAGAAATGTGGGAGAACAACTAGCATACCATTGATTTACTGTCCTAACTGATTATATATATATTAATGATGCTGCTTTTAAAAAACTCAAAGACAATTGAATAAGCAATTGTCCTTACCTTTATATTACACAAACAGAGGTGTGTGTGTGTGTGTGTGCGCGCGCGCGCGCACGCACCTGCATGCGTGTATGCATGCGTGCATGTGTGTGATACACTGGAGGCATTCAAGAGAAAATTGTATAACTACCTGGCAGATATCCTTTGATTTGAATTCCTGCATTGAGCTCAATGGCTTTATGGGCCACTTCCAACTCCATTTTTCTATGTATGTATGTATGTATGTATGTATGCATGCACGCATGCGTGCGTGCATGCGTGCGTGCATGCGTGCATGCATGTGTGCGTGCATGCGTGCATGTATGTATGTGTGCATGCATGCATGCATGTGTGCATGCACACACGCATGCATGTGTGCATGCCGTATGCACGTATATGTATGCATGCATGCATGTGTGTATGTATGTATGTATGTGTGTATGTGTGTGTATATGTATTTATGTATACATGTATATATGTATTTATGTATACTGATAGAGTGGTCAACCTCTAGTCTAGGGAGGGAACTATGGGTCATGCATGTCCATCCTTGACACATGAAGAGTCATATCCACATCTATGATCCCTATTCTAAAAAATTCTTACACAAATAAAGGGAGTCTTATTTGGCCTCTTAGTAGCCAAATTATTGTGTGCATGTGTGTTTTTAAGGACTGTGTGAAGAAGACTCCTCTGTCCATCTCCTTGTCACTTCACCAACCACTAAGAATATGAGGCACAGTACGAGATAGCAGTTGAATCATGTGATATTTCCTGGCCACCATTTAATGTGGCCAGCTCCATAATAAATGTAACTAAATGTAACTAAAAAAATAATAATGCTATGTGTCACTGAATGAATTATCTCCTGTTAAGTTACAATCATCCTGTAATTTAGCTATGTCTTGTTGTTGTTGTGTGCTATCGAGTCCAAACCAGGCTTTCAAGGTGAGAGCTGAGCAAAGGATTTGAACCTTGTCCTCCAGAGTCCTAGTCTAGAGATGGCGAACCTATGGAACGCGTGCCACAGCTGGCACACAGAACGCTTTCCATAGGCACACGAGCCATAAGTCGCCATAGAGAAATACTTCCCCGTCCTCCGATCCTGGATTTCAGTACTCCCCTCTGCTGGTGCAGTGGTCCAGCGGAGGGGTGCAATGGCGACCATTACCAGTCTAGCCCAATGGGGGATTGGAGTACCAGGAAGTATTTATTTGTTAATACCACCCATGGGAGGGGGGGGGGACACAAGCATTTAACCCTTGCAGTGCAGGAGCAGTTTTTTTTCCTAAACTAAAACCTCAGCATTTGGGTTTTAATTGTAATATTGGCACTTTGATTTTGTGTTGCAGTTTGGGAACTTGGGCTCCAAAAGATTCACCATCAGTGCACTAGGCGCTCAGAAGAAGCCACTGCCCTCAAGCAGCAGATTTTGTAGTACCAGTGTATTTTTGCCATCTATCCATGGCATGGATCCACATGAATTTAAATGTACGCTCATCTCCAAATCATTGCCCTTCTCCATTTCTTTGGTTGTGGCACTAGCATGAGAGGTTGGACTGAAAGCTTCTTCGAAGTGGCATATTTGCTCCCCACTTGTACTCTGCAAGAAGCCGTCCATGGAGTACTCATGGTGTTGATGATGAAGATGAGGCTTGCCAGGTCTCAGAGAATGAGCTGCTGTGCCAGGAAATGGCTAGGCTCCCCTAAATCTCCAGGCCAAGCAAATGTGAGGAGCAGTGGTGGAAGGGAAAGAGCGAGTAACATTTATTCTTACAGGGTGGCCATAGTGTTTGGGTACCCAACTCCAACCCTCTCCGAATGGCACCAGGGCTCACTGGCTTCCTGTGTCTGTCCAACACGATGCATACTTGCTTAGGAGCTGAGACAGGGAACCCATAATGCCTCACTCCCTCACACTTGCATGGAGAAAGATTATGTTCCTAATTCCTGTGATATCAGAAGGCCCCACACTATGACTTGACAAAGACCCACCCCAGGCATTGGGCCCCAGATATAATGAGGGGAGGGGAAAGATAATCCTGTGGCAGCCCCTGACAAACAAGACAACACTTCAAAACCATTCCGGAAAAATTCTTGTATTGGTTTTGGAAAAGAGACTAAACAGGTATCCTCAGCAGAGACAACGGCCTGGTTCAGCTCCAGCAGGACGCCTGCCTTCTGGTCCCTCACATCCCTCTGGGGAAGAGGAAGTTTTGGGCCCTGCAAGGGAGAGAGAGAGAGAGAAAAATTAAGGGGGCGAGCTTGCCCACTGCCGTCAACTGGCTTCAACCCAGGCATATCCACCAACCAATATTCTGGCAACTGAAGTTCCGCCTGCCAATATTCACTGGGTTTCACCAGGAATATCTACCCGTTGATCTCTTCCACTCCGCTTCTGATTCCAGCCTCCGCCAGCTCCTGAATGCTTGGGTCACACTCACGCCCCGGTGACATGCCCACGGAACGCCAGCCAGCCCATTCACACACACACACACACACACACACACACACACACAGCAGCCACCACCACCCCAACACACACACACCTTCACTCCACCAGCCATTCACACACACACCCGGGCTTCCATCCACCGATATCCACCAAGCTTCCACCAGCTGGTTTCAGAAGGCTAACATCCCCTGGCTTCATCCACCAACCTCTGCCGGCCTCCGCCTTGCGGCCTCAGCTTTCGCAGGCAGATTCCACCAGCTTCTGTCTGCCAGCATCCACCAACTTCCCCCGGGTCCGTCGCTGACATCAGCCAGCTTCAAGCCAGGGATCTCCGCCAGCCTCAAGCTGTTAACTCGCCAGCCCACTTAGCAAGTTCCTCTGCTTTCGGGAGAGAACTTGCCTGGGGCAGAAGGGCTGGGTCCCCTGCAGTCACTGCCGCTCTCTCTCTCTGCCGGACTGCCCTCTGGCCACTGGCCTCCCTTCTGGTCTCCTGCCCTGCCCAGCAAGCCCCTTTTATCTGTCAGCAGAGAGGTGGGGCCCCTGTGAGGTCACAAAGACCCAGGTGAGTGGAGTTTTGCTAAACTAAAACCTCAACATTTGGCTTTTAATCGCAGCGTTGGCACTTTGAAATAAATAAATTGATTTTGTGTTGCAATTGGGGCACTCAGGCTCATAAAGGTTCACCATCACTGTCCTAGTAGATCGCTCTGTCCACTACCCCACATAGGGTTTATCAGTTATGTCTTAGTTATCATACAAAACAACAACAACAACAACAACAACAACAACAACAACAACAACAACAACAACAACAACAACAACAACAACAACAACAACAACTTGTTCTTTGTAACGAGTAACAGCTTAGTGTTGATCCACCTAGCGTTATTTATACTCCTCTTTGGTGAGGTTTTGACCCCAGGAGTCTTCAGAAATGGGTCTAGCCTGAGCTATGGTTTGGATTAAAGAATGGATAATGTTAGAAAATCAAAGACTGTTGAAATTGGAAGGTCATGATCTAAATATGAGTTGGTACACATATGTATAGCATGGAGAATTCAAAGAACAGACACAGTTCTCAGAACATATTGTGAGGAAAGTGTTATGTTTAATATGGCAAAAATTCCACGTGCAAACTTATAAGAAAATTCCATATGGGTAGCACTAATAGAGGCCTTTACATTGAAAGTGTTAAGCCAGGAGCGAGCTTTACTCACATATAAAGACTTGTTAACTAAAGATCAAACTCTGAAGAATACATGAGATTTAGAGAGATTGGGTCTATCCACAGATTGGTGGTCAATGTTGGAATTAGAATCAAGATATAAAAAGGATAAAAAATATGGGCTTTTTTGAGTGGAAAGTTCACGTGGATGAACATATACACAAAAGAGAAAATAATTAAAAAAGTATACATATCTGTTAGAGTATGACCTGGATCTGTTAGAATACACACATATATGTATTATATGTATATATGGAGATGTGTATTCCAAAAATGGAAGAATGGAAAAATACCAACGATGGAGAAGCTATTAAAGAAGTTACTGGATACTGCAGAACTAGATATGCTTTCAGAGGCAATACAGGATCAACTGAGATAGTATGTAAAGGAAAGCTGGAAGCTGATGTACAATTGGGCCCAGAAACAGACAGGAACTTAGGGGAAGAAATGAGTGTGGTGAACCAGTGCTTTCAAGAACCCTTTGATGATATTAGATGATGATGGCAAAATCTCTCTTCTATTTATGTAGTATAAAGGTTTAGTTTTTGTTGTCTTTTGTTGTTTTTGTTATGTCTTACTCTGTTGTTTTGTATGTTTTGTATGGATGAGTGTAACGTTCAGCCCTGCCCTCACCTGTCCGTCACAGCTGGGCAGTGGAACAGCAGCCAATGAGGGGACGGAAGGTGGTGCTAAAGGGGGAGGAGCTGGGATATAAAGGGGTGTATGGTGTTTGAGAGACTCCAGCTCCGGATTTTGCCTCGAGGAAGCCTTTTCCATGTGTCGTTCTGCCAACTCCTGCGACATTGCTGGAACCAGTTGTAGTGGCTCTTGCTTTTCCATTGGACCATTTCAGCAATGTGGAGAGGGGGGATCTGCTGCTTGGGTAACAGCCTATCCTCCATATTACCTTACCCGGGCTTCATGCTCTGGAGAGGACACTCCTCGATTCAGAGCATGTTACCATAGTCTCTCGAGACTGAAGGATGCCTATGCCTATGGTGTTTGAGAGATCGGTTTTGAAAGATTAGAGATGAGAGCTTGTGCTGAGGGTTAAAAGTGATTGTCAGTTATAGTGTGGGAGAGCCCATCAGTGTGAAATAGTCTGTGAGAGCCAGTGATGTATTTACAGTTATTGACTTAATGATTCTTTACCAGTGATTTACCATTCTTATTTTTTTTTGTAATCAATAAACCAGTTTTTGTTTTCAAAGTTACACTTGTCCCTCTTTTGATTTTTAAGGATGAGTTGGTGGCAGCAGAGTTTTAAAGTAGCAACCACTCTTTGAGGTTTAAGGGTGGCTGTTACAATAAGTAATAATAAAATAGTTCTAGAAAAAGAAAAAAAGAAATGGGCCTAGAAATTTATACATCTCAGTAAAACTCCATCTTAAGGAACTATTAATCAGCTTCCTCTTAAGACTACAACATATCCCAGGAAGATTTGGACAGTGTGGACGGGTCTGGTCCTTTAACAGGTTTTATCTGTTTGGGATGTTGAACAGTAAATTCTGGGGTTACACTGTGTTGTCAGAGGAATCTTTGTTTTTATTGATGCACATTGTTTTCAAATGTTTGTAACTCTGTGGCAAGTGCAAAGCAAGTGCATAGTAATTCGGGGGAATAACAACTGAGATATATAGTCAAATGCAGCTGGTATAGTTCATATTACGTTAGTGTGCTTAATAGTGGAGGCAGAGGCTGGGAGTTCGAATTCTTACAGTGCCTCCTGAGATAGGGGCCCCTGAAGATCACCCGGAGAAGGTGTGGATGATGGGGTTTTGTGTCATACTGAACTTTTGGACATCATAGCCTCCTCCCGTTTCTGAAAAACACTCATGCCTTCCCACCTGTCTTTTATCATTATCCAACCCCTCCTTTTAATGACAACAACAAAATACAATTTGCAATTTAAGACTAAAAATAAATCCAAAAGCCCAATTAAAAGTTATTTTAAACTAATTCTGTGGTATGAAAGTTAAAAACTGAAAAAAGAAGACGTTTAAGGAAGAAAAACCTTAAGACCATGGCCAAACAGCCCGGAAACCCCGTAACAACCAAGAAGTTTAAGTTTGTAAAAATATTTTTTTTTCCTTTTTAATTACAGTCTCCATTTCAGGACCCCTATGAATTCTTCTCCCCCTGCCCAAAAGGGTATACCTCCCTTTTTGAGTATCAGTGATCTTGTGTGACTTGAATGCTCAAAAGCAGGCTGAACATGGTATACTTGGGAGAACCAGAAACGATCAGGCAGAAGTACTGATGTTCTCCCAGGTTTCTGACGCTGACCCAGTGACTGTTGTGGCCAGTGACTGCTCCTTTGCATTGCAGGTATGTAATGCAAGGGAATGGTCCTGGTGCTATTCCAGCAGAGGGGAATTGAAAACCCATTCCAGCTGGTAGCCAGCAAGCTGCAAAGACTGGAACTGGCCTTTCCCAGCCAACAGTGAAAGAGCAAGCAATAATTTATTAGGGCGTTTCATATTTCGCTGCCATTGTATTTAATACAGGAAACTTGGCAATTGTAGTTTTCGGAAGGCATGAGGATCTCTGCCTAAAAATGCTTCCACCCTGATGCAACCCCATTGTTGCTGAGCCCTGTTCAATACATGGCCTCACAACGGGTTTCACGTTGGTCTATGCTTGTCTTGCAGATACACCTTTATGGAGAAGCTGTAGGTAAGGGTTTGACAGGCATACCAAGGGCGACCTGTGCCATTATTTGTACTGCCATGACTAAAAAGGCTGAATAAGGTCAGCTACCGGATATGGTTGCCCTTTTTTAATCATTGAGAAGGTGAGCACACAAGACAGCTGTTAAGCTTGGCGAATAACTGCACCATATGTTGACAGATTCCCAGATGGTAGGCAACATAAAATTGGAAGATGAAGAAGAAAAATAAGCATTTGAAAGGGTTTCTCTTCTCCCCCTCTCTTTTTAAGACTGCTTGGCTTTTTTCCCCCTTCAAAGAAGTTTTAGAATCAGCCTCCCTGAATGATTGCTTTCCATTTCATCATGAGCTGACCTTCTCTTCTTGAGGAAAGAAAGCTGTTGAATCTACACTGGCTGGACAGCACACGAACAAAGAGGTTCTCTTCATGTGCAACCACCATCTTGACATCCGTCCTTTGAAAGCAGAAACGCCGGCAAGCTGTATTCTGGTAGACAGAAAGACCATTTGAAAGGAGGCTCAGTTAATCCCTGCTTCCAGGCCATGTCTTGAGCTAATTCACATGACTCCTGAAATACAAGCCCAGACCCATACCATGGTGAATAATTTACACATGAAACAGCAATTAATAAATAATGCATCTATATCACAGCTTGGAAACACTATTCTTGGACTTCATCTCCCAAAATTCCCCAGCCGCCGTGGCCAGTGGTTGGGGAAATTCCAGGGAGGGTCATTCAAAATTAACTTTCCCAAACTCTGGTCTACATACAATGACTGGCAGGGGTCCTGGAGGTTTCCAGAAGAGATCCTTCTTGGCTCTGTCCAGAGATTTATTTACCGTATTTTCCCATGTATAAAACAACACTTTTTCCTAAACTCATTAGAGGAAAAATTGGGGGTCATGTTATACAAGGAAGGAGGTGGAATCGGAGGGGAAGGAGCAGCCATGCTCGGCCGCCTCTCAAGGCTGCCCTTTGGACTGCCTTCACCGCACACCGGATCGCCTCCTCCAACACCACCCACGGGCTTCCTTTGGGCAGGGGACAAGGAGGCGTCACGAGCTAGAGGTGAGCCACGCCAGTGGCACTGGATGAGGTGATCGGCAGCAGTCAATGAGGGGCCATGAGAGGCAGCCAAACGCAGCTTCTCATTCGCCTCTGCCTCCTGCTGCTGCTAGCGCCACCACCCAAGCGCCTCCTCCAGCGCCACTGCCAAGGCTCACCTCCAGCTCACGCCGCTACCTTGTCCCCTGCCCAAAGGGAGCCTGTGAGTGGTGCTGGAGGAGCCCATTTAGTGACAAGGGACTACCCTGGGCAGCGAGCAACAATGGAAAACAAATACTCACCCACCAACCACAGACCCACAAATAATAAAAACCGACGAAAAAATGTCCCTGAGGCAACAGCAGATAAAATTCAAATGCAGACCTTGGATCTGCAGGAGGCTCCAAGGATTGGGACTACAGAGAAGCAGAGTAGGTCGGCTGCAATAACTATCTTCAAGAGTTAGATGGGATTCCACCTGAAATCACTGTGGATTCACACAAGCAGCAGAACCCCACTCCCTCTCACAGGCCGAAGAACAGATCTGTTCAAGGTCTCAATCCACAAGGTCTCCAATCGACACGGATCTGTAGCGTCTCTCTTCGACAGACCCTTTTCTCTAGATTGCCAGCTCGAAACCTCCACAACTGCTGCCTGCAAATGCTGTCATTATGTCATGCTTTCCAGATTCAAATATTGATGGATGAAAAGGAGGTTACGGCACAGGTCCAAATGCGTTGGCCTGCAATCTGTTGCCTTGGTGTGTAGCCCAGAAAGAAGTTGCCAGTGATGAGCCAAAACAGCAGCAGCCTCCCGTGAGTGGGTTTCCAGCTACGTTCTTTCCTCTGGGGAAACACAATCTGCCAGGCAGATTAACATGTTGCTCTGGTTGTTAATCGGTTCTTTAAAGGCTGTTGTGAATATCCTTTTTCAAGTGTAGTTAGTACATCATGTTTTACTTCTGCTTTGGAGAATATGGATCACTTGTTTGAATACGTTGTTGTTGTTGTTGTTGTTGTTGTTGTTGTTGTTGTTGTTGTTGTTGTTGTTGTTGTTGTTGTTGTTGTTGTTGTTGTTGTCATTGTTGTTCAAAAATACCAGGCACAGTCAATCAAAATTGTAACAATCACTGGTATTATATCGCAGATAAAAGTTTTAACCAAAAACCTAAGTATCTATTAAATATCAGCACAATTATGTATGCTGTTCCTAATATTGCTGTTTTTTGAAGCTCTGATGGTGTTACTTCTAAGATCTGCAACTGCTTGTGTGACATTTCTTGAGATTATTGTTGTTTTGTGATGATGATGATGATGCTTTCTCTATTTTTTTTTAAGGAAAATACTTTGTTCCCTACAAAGTAAAAAAGAGGTCTTCCTTAGAAAATTCTTTTAAAATACTGGAATGCCAGGTATTGAGGTTCCAAAGTCTTTAGGGCCTTGTAATGTCAACATCATCACCTTGAAGCTGTCAAGGAAACAAACAGGCAGTGCAAGGCAGGCCAGGGTAGGGGATATATGGTGGCATTTCTTCACTAATCTGGCCGCCATGTACTGGACCTGCTGGAATTTCCATAGGAGCCTCATGGGCAGCCCCACCTAAAGAGCACTGCAGTAGTCTAACCTTGAGATTATCAGTGCATGGACCACCATGGTGAATGAGCTGTTGTCAAGAGAGGGACACAGCTGGGCAATCCATCTCAAATGGAAAAAAAGCAGAACAAATCATAGACACCACATGGGACTCCATTGATAGCACTGGGTCCAAAAGTACACCCAGACTGTCAACACTGTCTTTAGCAGAGAGAGTAGCCCCCCTCAAAAGAAAGGAAGAACCCCAAACTACAGACATTAGGGGCAGCCACCCGCAGGACCTCCGTCTTGTCCTGGTTCAGTCCCAGTCTATAGCCACTCATCCACCCCAGCATGATGTCCAGGCAGTGCCCAAGGAAAGGGACGGAAACCACTGCAGGAGGGTGGATGGAGAGACAGAGCTGGGTGTCATCTGCATATTGGTGACACAAAGCTCTAAAACTCCTGATGGCCTCCCCCAGGGGTCTCGTATAGATACATTAAATAGCATTGGGGAGATGATCAACCCCTGTGGGACTCCGCAATTGAGAGTCCAAGGGTTTGACATCATGTCCCCAAGCTGTACTCTCTGAGGACAGTCCTCTCGGAAGGACTGGAGCTAGGACAAAGCCAGGCCACTGACCCCCAACCCACAGAGCCTCCCCAGGTGGACACCATGGTTAACTGTACTGAAGGCTGCTGAGGGATCAAGGAGGACCAGCAGGGACATTTTGCCCCTGTCAGTCTCCCTCCAAAGGTCGTCCTGCAGGGCAACCAATGCCGTCGCCGTGCCATGATGTGGCCTGAACCCAGACTAGAACGGGTCAGTTTCATTTCCAAGCAGAGACACAGTTTGTACTGTGTGCCGTGCTGCTTTTGACTGTTTCTTCTGAACAGAGGAGACATGCAGGACAAAATGCTTTGAAAACTATTTGTTTGAAAGCCTTAAAATGTTGAGGACATCAGTCTCTCAATCCTGTTTATTTTACTCAGCAATGGGTTCCTTGAGGAGCTGATTTCTCTAAAGCAGAGCGTGGTGTAGGCTTAAAACTGCATTCTAAGCATTTTTTTTTTTTAAGTTTTAAAAATATTTCTGCATTCTTCTTGAATAGCACTGCTAGGAGTGGACAGTTTTTGACATACTGTTAAGTCATTATTTTATTAATCCCATCGATTAAAAAAATATATTCCGTGTACATCTATTTTTAATATTGTTCTAGGTGATTAAGGTGTGATTTGTACAAGAAGCTAGTGGTTTGAAGCATTCAGACTTTATAAAAAAGGAACAGTAACTAGAAGAAATTACCTTGACTATCTCTCAGGAGCCTGTGTACTTGTGAGTGCATCAGTGTTCCTACCTTGCAGGGTTGGAGTTAGAGTCAAAACACGTAATCTTGTGGATTATGATAACTGAACAGTTAAGGTGGACAAAGGTTGTTAGGAGGGTACCAGGCAGGAAGATTTCCCCCAGCCATCAGCACATTTAGCCCTCTTGGACGTCACCCACTCTGGGATAAATCAGGGTGGTGTGGCTCACCGGTTAGTGTGCGCCTCTCTGACCTAGGTTAACCCTGACATTTCCTACAGCCACGCACAACTAGAATAAGCATCAATCAATGGAACTTATCAAGGTGACTCATTAGGTCCCCACTGATACAATTGGCCTGCTCTAGTTGTGACTTACTACTGGATTTCAGCCAATTGGTGACCTGGAACCAAACTGATTTGCAGATTTGTGAAATCAGTGCATTGTAAAATAAAGTGCTTTAACCATTCCACTTATATATTGATAAACATGAAATATGGAGACCTGATAGATCTTAAACAGGGGAGTAAACCTGCCCAGATTCAGAAAACTAGCTTCAGAAGATTAACTTTAGAGGGTTGCGCATTAAGGATCTTCAACCTTCACTTTAGAAAAATACCTAGCAAACCAATGTGCTTTGCATCCCATGCACTTCAATTTGTCCTCCCTGTCTGGATCAGTTTTTCCATTAACTTCACTTTGCCCTGGAAACAAATCTGGGTGTTTCTCTTTATTCAGATTTCATACAAACTGGTTGGAATCGGGTGAATTTATTTTACAATACGGGATTTGTCTGAACATGCTGTGCTATTTACTTCTTTAAAATAACTTTCAATGCTCTGTTCATAAGCAATGTTTATGGGGGGGGAAGCTCCCTGTATGATATGTAAACACATGAAGAGTCAAGATAAACCTGTTACAATGTTCTTCCAGAGCCTAAAGTTAGAGGTCTTGACCACTAAGTGCTGAGAAATCAGTGGAACAAATAAATGCCGCCTTCTGCTAGTGACGTTATTGGATATGTTTTGTAGTGGGCATAGTTAAGCTGTGAGGACCTAAATTATTGGGATTGCACTAGTTCTGCCCTTCACATGAATGAGAGGCAGAGACAGAGAGCAATGGAAGGGAACCAAAGCTTCTCCACAGATTGAGAAGCTATATAGTCATTTTGTAAATAATGATGTGGAAGGGATATGGGGAGAGATCATAAACCAAATGCAACCAACAAGATACGAGCACCTGCAAACGAGAGGCATTTAGAGAACATAATGATAATGTGAGAACTGCCAAGCTGGAAGGGACCCAATGGATCATCAAGTCCTGCCCCTGTCAAGGAGGCACACAGTGGGGGATCAAACTCCCAACCTCTGGCTCTGCTATCCAGCAGTTCATCCAGCCATAATGTGGGTCAAATATTTTCATTTACCAAAAACTAGTCAAATAAAAGGCATATGTTGACATCATGCCTTCAAGTCAAAGAAAATATTCCCGTTATTACTGACTGAAACATCTGGCTCAACTTATCCCATGCAGAAAGGGAAACGAGGCCAAAATTCAGACAAGCCCTTTGGCTAGTAGCCAAGGTGTCAGCCATGACCTTCAGGAGCTGTTGTGGGCTCTCACGGATCACTCCTGACAGACACAGCCTGAGAGTAATTACATCCTTGAAAATTACTTAGTGTCATCATTATATTTGAAGTTACTAAGTGGTTCAAAGATTAATTAATGTGCAAGTTTGTTGTTGTTTGATCTTATAATGAGGATAGTTAAGAATGCAAATAGTACTCCGTAATTATGCTCGGGTGTTAGGAACCAAGTAGTGACATGGGATCAGGAGTTGTGCAGAACATATTGCCCTCTGAAAAATAAAATCTGTGCCTAATTTTACTCCAGAGAATTATGTGGGCTCACGCTTCAGCCTTCCCTACTACTTCTGAGCAGCTTATCTGTGTTTGTCAAGAGCCAAAAATCTTCCTCCTATGACGGATCTGTCTTTGATTGTTTTGTTTCGAGAATGACTTTCTTTTGCCTTCTTTCCTCATTCAGCTAAACTATAGGTGTGATTACACAAGCAGGAACACTCGGCTTGGTAAGGTTTTTTTTTTTAAGAGTGAGGGCAACTGAATCTGTGCAAAATAAACCACCTCCTGTCAATTGAATTAAAAAATATATGGTGGAAAATAGGCTTCCCTGTGCTTACCTTTCATCATGTAGTTCCTAATAAATATCTTGATTTTAACCATGCCAATTCCAGCAGAAACCATGGTATAAATTGCAATGTAGTCACTCCCTATTTCTCAAATCCTAGACTGCAAAAGTTGCATCCTACAACAGTGGAGCACCTTCTCTTCTAGGCACCAGCTCTACCGTTAGGTAAAAAGAAGCAGTGGCCTCAAGTGGTAAATGCTTGGAGGCAGCAAAATGATTTATGTACTGAGCAGACCGCCCTAAACCCCTTCAAGCTTAGTTGAAGAAACCGTTACTCTAGATGCAAGGTTGGTTTCCATGATGCCTAGAACAGAGCTTCATCATTTATGGCCATTGCCTTCATCACTAATATCAATGAATGGGGAAAGCCAATGTCACTAACATTCAAAATTACCCAGCTAGGAGTATGAATTTGTCCAAGTTGTTACTCAAATGTATTTCAAAATAATTATCATTTTCTTTGGGGCTTGGAATGGGAGAAAAAAAATAGGTTCTACATATGGATTGTCCTTATTTAGCAGATCCTATGCCATTGTCCAAGTACTTTGTAGAACTGGGGAGAGTTCCCAGTTTGGACTACAACTCCCAAAATCTCCCAACTAGCAAGGACAATGAGTTTGAATTCTGGAAAATTTATACAAGTGGGAATGCTTTCCAGTTAAGCAATCTCCATGCTCACTGAATTAAATGGAGATTTTGTTAGCATAGTAAATTATCGCAGCCCATTTGAATCAACGGAACTTTTGGAGGAGTTGATTCACCAAGTCCCCAGGAATTCAGTGAGCTTACTCTAGAGCAATTTACTATACAAAGCCACTACACAAAGGATGATGGCCAATATGATAATTTTATCGGTACTTAATTATTTTATAGACTTTAGGAAGAACACCCGTTTGAAACATATACAGCACCCCATTTCCTAGTGATTAACAGGGCTTGGAAAAGTTACTTGGTAGGTTTACACTAGCCGGAATCCCCTGGCAAGAATGGCTGCTGGCCACACCGCTGACAGATTCTGGGAGCTCTAGTATTAAAAGCAATTTTTGCAAGTTGTCCTCTTCTTCCTCCTCCTCCTCTTCCTCCTCCTCCTCCTCCTCCTCCTCCTCCTCCTCCTCCTCCTCTTCTTCTTCTTCTTCTTCTTCTTCTTCTTCTTCTTCTTCTTCTTCTTCTTCTTCTTCTTCTTCTTCTTCTTCTTCCCTTGGTGGAACCAAGAGTACACAAGTGCGCTATTTTCCTAGGCCAGCCATCATTCAGAGCCTGCCATAATGTTTTTACTCGAAGGCAAAGCAGGCCAATTATAACCGCAGCAGGCACAGGCAATTCGATTGTTGCGGGTAATAAGATCTGCCTAACACTTGCCATCTGCACTAAGACTCCAGGTCTCACTCTTAAATTAAGTTTTCGCAAAACGAAATTAAAGCAAATTTGATTTGGGAAAGTTGGCGAGTGTGGGGCAGGGAGATGGAGAATGTGGATTATTGTCCTGTTTGGTATTTAAATGCCTTTACTAGCCTGACTCTGAGAAAGGATCCGAGCTGCTGGACTGGGCAGACATCTGTTTCGGGAAAAATGGGTAAAGTGGATTTGTAATGAATCCACCGTTTGGTGCTTGTTCAGTTTCCTGAGCTTTCTTTCAGGAGATGCATTTCAGGAGACAGATGTTTTCCTTATTGAAACATGTGTTCCATCTATAAACATAAGGGTTACACGTTTTGTACATGAATGAAACTTATATTTGGTTGTTCCACCCTGGATACATCTTGTCTTGTCCGAATAGAGAAACTAAGCAGGATCAGGCTGGCTTACCACTTGGATGAGAGACCAGCAGGTAATGCCAGGGATCTCCAGGGAGGGCTAGGAGATTATCCTCATTGAAACCTTGGACAGTCATTACTCTCAGCTATTGCTGTCAATATTGGACTAAATAGACCAGTGTTGTGGCTGATTTTAAGGTAACACTCTATATTCCCACAAAATGTGGGAATCTCGCTATCCCCCAGCTCTCCATTCAACAATCTTTTGAGCTACTATATGGCTTTCTGGGCCTTTGTGAGAAAGAAACCCTAAATAAATAATGGCTGGAATCCTGCTGATATAAATTTATGTTCTGCAAGCCAGATGATGTCATCATTCAGGGACAGATATCTTTAATGTAATTAAATGAAAAACTTACTATCCACCCCCTTAAGTTCCCGAGGATCCCTGGGGATCCTTTTTGCCATTGGGAAGCCCCTAGGAACCCCAAGACAGGTGTGGGGAGCCTTTAATATTGGAAAATTATTACCCATGGTCACAAAATAGTGGGAAGGGACAGTAGGCTGGTCGCTTGGGTGTGTTTTTCTTTCATGTCTTTTTTAGAACAACACGTAGATTGCTATGCTTCCGTCTCTCTCTCAGGTCACCGCCTCCTTGTTTCCCCTCATAGCTAGAGGATAATGGCTCAGCAGAATGGCACAAATGAAAGCCAGCTGAACCCCTGCATAGATTTTCTGAAGCAATAAATGCATTTTTCTATTTTTATCTAATAATGAGTTTCCGGAGGGATGTTCTTCCATTCTGAAAGCCATAAGCTCAACATTAGCCCACTGCACTCTTTTAATATAAAAAATACCAAAATATCCTTCCTATTTAAACAGGGACAGAAGCATTTTATTAGGACCAACTGGAAAATCACAAACCAGTGAACTCACTTTGGAGATTCCTAGGGTTCTTTTCTTGCTTACCTAAGGCACCAAAACAACACTTTAACAGTACCAGTATTTCTATAATTGTATTGCATTTCAAAGCATTGTGTTTGTTTCTTCATTTTTTTTCCTGTATGTGACATAGAAAAGCTCTGCTCCAGTTACACTCAACTCCTGCTGTGAAATGCCAGTGCAGTTTTTGCTGGATAGCAGGTGTGTATTGTTAGGGTTTCATATGCAACATTACATTGCAGCAAACATGAGGTTGATCAAGGGATTTCAAACACCTATCAGCTAGCGAAGGATCTCTCTCTCTCTCTCTCTCTCTCTCTCTCTCTCTCTCATTCCTTGGCATGATTCCATGCAGGTAAAAGGGAATCCAAAAGGAGCTTGGTTTTATTTCTCATACCTATTCTCAAAAGGGTTGTATTTTCTGCTTTGATCCACAACTAGTGAAAGAGCATTATGGACAACAGGTTCATAAAATCACACACTCATAGACTCATAGAATAGCTACACTGGAAGAGGGCTGTAAGGCATTGAGATCCAACCTCTTGCTCAATGCAGGAATTCAGATCAAAGCATCTGACAGATGGTTGTCCAATTTTCCATTGAATGCCTCCAGCATTTGAGCACTCACCACCTTCCAAGGTAATTGGTTCCATTGTCGTACTGCTCTAACACTTAAGAGGGTCCCCCCCCCCCGATATTCAGCCAAGTCTGCCTTCCTGTAGCTTCAGCCCATTATTATGTGTCCCGCATTCTGGGATGATTGAGTGTCCCTTTTCACACTCCTCTGAACTTGCTCCAGTTTGTTGGCATCCCTCTAAAAGTGTGATGTCCAGAACTGGACACAGTACTCTAGATGAGGCCTAACCAATGCTGAATAGAGGCGGACTAATACCTCACAAGATTTGGAGGCTTTACTTTTGTTAATGCATCCTAAATTCACATTTGCCTTTTTTTTTTTGCCGCCGCCGCATCACACTATTGGCTCATATTCAGCTTTTGATCTACAACAATTACAAGATCCAAGGATAAGAGGAAGTGGTCTATAGCAACCTCCCCTAACCCTCTAGAATTTTTTTACTTCAGACCCCACCATCTGTATGGCACTGGTGTTGCTGATCATGATACATCTGGAAGGCAACAGGAAGAAGGAGAAGGCTGATTTAATACATACTGTATGGGCCTGGGGGGGGGGGATCTTCAGAACAGTGAGCAACATTCTAGATATTCCACAGCAGCATTCCTCCCCTCCCTTCCTCCTGCAGCAAGTTGCTAATATTTATTTATTTATTTATTTATTTATTTATTTATTTACTTACTTACTTACTTACTTACTTACTTACTTACTTACTTACTTACTTACTTACTCAACCATACATTAATTAATTAATTAATTAATTCATTCATTCATTCATTCATTCATTCATTCATTCATTCATTCAATTTGTTTCCCGCTTCCATTTCTGTCATAGCACTACTCTGGGCAGGTTATGATCTCATAAAATAGAAAACACAAATGAAAAGAGAAATATTAAAACTGGTAACAATATACACTTTTGATTAGAGCAATCTTTTCTTTAATTGCCAAATAAATTATTAAAAATGTTTCGTTGAGGTGGCTCTTTCCAGGGTTTCCTAGGTTACAAACAGTTCGCCATTCCCTTCTTCTGGGGGGGGGGGCGGGCTACCTGGAGCTGTGCCACTTGCCCAAAACTGCATGGGCCGGCTCTTCTTCCAGGAGGCACAGTGGGGAATTAAACTCCACACCTCTGACTCTGCCGCCCTTAATGGTAGGTGTGGAAAGCATCTGCTCCGAAAATCTAAGCAACTAAGCTATTTGTTCCTCTAATGACATGCAATCTTGCAGAAAGTCAAAATCAGAATTTGTTTTGAAGTCCAGTCACACAAAGAACGTAGAATGTCAGGGAAGATCATAGGACAGGTGAGTGTAACAGAGAATTCTGAATGAGGTCATGGCCAACTGGCTGGCTGTTGCATTCTGCACTTGTTGCGGGGCAGTTTGGCGCTGCCTTGTTTCGCTTTCTTGCTTCTGGTACACCCAACAGGCAGAATAGGGTTAAGCATTATGTGCCTGGCTAGACTTTAGAGAAGAAGTGAGATGAGCAAAGAGCAAAGAAATGGCTGGAAGCAAATCAGTATGGAAAGAGGAACTGGGGCTTCTTCCACCCACTAATGCAGGACTAACCTAATCGATTCCAGAGGAAGAATTAGGTACCTTCTCAAATCTCTCTCATGGAAATCAATGGAACCTCAAAGTGCTTAAATTAGGCTGCAGCGTGCCTTGCATTCCCTCACGTCTTTGCATTATTAATGCGTGTTTGAAGTTTGAAGGAACTTTAAGAAATACAATCCTTTTAATAGTTAAACAGGCCCTTTTGTCTGCACTGCCCTGGACCTGAGCTCCTCAGTGCCGAAATGGATTATACATTAAATGCACTGATATATTTAACAACATCTCTGACTTTTTTTCTTTATTTCTTTGTTATTTAAACAGTAAATAGAAGCAGAACATGTCATCGAGGGAGGGTTGACATTTCTTTTTCCTTCCATTGCACTCCTGCCTCAGGTGGGACAAAGGAAACGGACAGTCGTGCTGAGAACTGTGTCCTTCCCGGGGCAAAAAGCAGCTTTGGAGGGCTGAGTATTTTTTCATTCAGAAGACTCTACCACAGAGGGAAGTTTAAATCCTTCTCCCTGCATATACCCCACCTCTGATTCCCTTCCCCGGGGCTATTTAAACGACAACAAAAAAAAAAGGCATCCATATACTTGACATATCAAGTTTGTTCATAAGCACTGCGTAGTAAAAACAAAAACACAGTCCTGCACGGAACCTGTTCAGAGATAGCCATAGTACGTTCCTGAGCTCTGAGATGCCTATGCAGTGCCCCTTTTCATGGGTTGAAGTCCCAGGACTTTCGGATTATAATTAGCAGGGATCGCTGTCTTATCTGTCTCCTTCCTCATTCCAGGCTCTCTTGTTGTCTCTGAACTAGGCTGAAATCCTCAGAGTAGCTAGGGAGGGAGAATGGATTTCCCAGCAGAAATCAGCTGCTGTAAAAGGCTATTCCTTTTATAATAAACTATTTTGGAGTGGCTAAAATGCCCCACAATTAGCACAGACCAGGTACAAATGGTTCAAATAAAAAAAAACTAAGATTATGGCCACTGGTCCCATCACCTCCTGGGAAATAGAAGGGGAAGATATGGAGGCAGTGACAGATTTTATTTTCCTGGGCTCCATGATCACTGCAGATGGAGACAGCAGCCACGAAATTAAAAGACGCCTGCTTCTTGGGAGGAAAGCGATGACAAATCTTGACAGCATCTTAAAAAGCAAAGACATCACCTTGCCAACAAAAGTCCGAATAGTCAAAGCTATGGTTTTTCCTGTCGTGATGTATGGAAGTGAGAGCTGGACCATGAAGAAAGCAGACCGCCGAAGAATTGATGCCTTTGAATTGTGGTGCTGGAGGAGACTCTTGAGAATCCCCTGGACTGCAAGGAGAACAAACCTATCAATTCTAAAGGAAATCAACCCTGAGTGCTCACTGGAAGGACAGATCCTGAAGCTGAGGCTCCAGTACTTTGGCCATCTCATGGGAAGAGAAGACTCTCTGGAAAAGACCCTGATGTTGGGAAAGTGTGATGGCAAGAGGAGAAGGGGATGACCGAGGATGAGATGGCTGGACAGTGTCTGTGAAGCAACCAACATGAATTTGACCCAACTCCGGGAGGCAGTAGAAGATAGGAGGGCCTGGCGTGCTCTGGTCCATGGGGTCAAGAAGAGTCGGACATGACTAAACGACTAAACGACGACGAACTCTGCAACATAAAGCTCCATGTGTGCTCATTGCAGAGTTGTCTCTTTTTAGCAGGGCATCATCTTCCTTTGTTCAATCAGCAGGGGTGGCTTAAATATGCTCCAGTCAGGTTGACATCACTTTTGTCTACGTTCTATCCAGTGTGGTCACCTGATCTGAAGGCAAAGGGGCATTCATAGGGATGTCAGTTCCCCTCAGGCAAGCACCTATTGTTCTCAAACACAATGTGTTTTTTTAAAAAAGGTTTTTGATGTAGCACCACAACACTGCATCACTAGGTCTCTTCAGGAAAAGTATATGTTAAAAAAAGATGGAAATTGACAATTATCAAAGGCAGCTTCTGCTCTGTGAACACAGCTCTCTGCCTCTGCCCCTGCTGATTCCTACAAATTGTTTGACGTCTGGACAGCTACAGCAAGTTTACCCGTGGGAACTCGACTTGAAAAATGCAAATCTCAGTGGATCCAAGCATATTTTCCCCTCTTTGTAGTCGCATTCTGAGTTGGCTCAGTCAATGACTGAGAACCACCAGCTTTACAACACATCTGCTCCTGGTGGAGGTGGAACTAGTGCTGGCAGTTTTGTTGCTATGGATGAAGACAACTATTTGTCTGGCTTCCTTGTCTGAGATAGACGCATGAATGCTTGTGCCTCTAATTTTGCCACTATATCAGCAGTACTTTCTAATACAAATGTATTAGCATTGCTCAGCAACTCAGAAACAGAGCTGGTGATTTGTATATGCACTCTTATGTGCATCATGCATCTGATTCAATATGCAAGATGGTCCTTAACTAAGCTTATTCTAAGGTATGGCTTAGGAGATTCAGCGATTCCTACTCCAGTAAGGGTGCTTAGGATTACTGCTATGCAATCCAGGCTATGCATAGCTAAACCCATTTTGTTCAGCCTGATTAGCCTTAGGAAACTAAGCCTAGGATTTCTTCCTTGCAATGCAGATCACATAGATCTCTACTAAGAAATAGGAACTGCAGATGTAGAGCCACTAGTTAGGGGAGGATTTGTTTATGGAAAGACAGGCATTTTCAACTAGACTTTATGAAGAACATTTTAAGGGAGGGGTGGGAAATGTGTGGCCTTCCAGATGTTGTTCGAATAATATCCCTGCAGTCCAAACTATTCTAATGGCCAGGGATGATGAGAAAGTTCAACAACATCTGGAGAGCCACAGATCACGGTCCCTCCTCTAAGACCAACACACAGAACACATATGACATGAACTGTATTCCACCTTTTTGTAAAGGTCCATGGCCAGAAACAATAAAGTTTATATTTATGTATTCCACCTTCTTAACAGAAGCTGTTCTTGGGACATGGCTGTCTATTCCAATGAGCAAAAAGAGGTGGCACAGCGTGAGCATTTGAGAGCATCGTAAGAAAAACAAATAAAATAATACTGTATACTGATGACAAATCATTTGACCTAAGATGACTAGATTATTTTCAGCTTATGTATGAGTTATGGCAGTGATAAATCCTGCTTCAGACTGAATAAGCTGATGGAATTTTAGGCAGTATAGAATTGTTTTGAGGCGATATTCCTTGTTGGAACAGGAATGCTACATCAAATTTAGGCAGGAATAGAGGACCAATTGGTTGGAGGACCTTGCAGAAATTAGTCTTAGAAAAAGCTTCTAGTTAACAGTGTTGATAATACTGTACTAAGTAGAAAAAAATATCACATGAGCTTGCTTAGGTCCAGTGACTGTGTTACACATGTTAACAAAATGCAAGAGAAGAAAAGAATAAAACAATGGATCATAAGGTTAAGGATAGGCACAACAATACTTAGGCAAGGAAAACACCCCCACAGCTCCTCATTAATGCTAGTTCTGGATACCAGCCCAAGTACCTGTCAAGAGCAACCACTGATCTTTTGGCTTAGGGACCTGTAAGGATTTTTCCTGGTTTAATTTTGAAAAGAACATGCCAAATTTCACAAACCTCTCCATACTGGGAAGAGACAAAAACTGAGATACAAAATATAATTTCAAAAATTAAAAAGAGAGAGAAGGGGGGAGAAATGTTCAGATCCATCCACAGAGACTAAGGGCTTGCAGTACTGAACTTGGTTTGGTGTATTCCACCAAGTGAGTGGTGAATTAGGGTTGTTACCTTTTAAAAAACTTTTCGGAGAAAGGTTTATTGAATAGGAAAACAACTTTCCCATCTTCAAAGAGCTACATGGCAGGCAGGCAGGCAGTTGTACATAATAAATTAAAATATATACCATCTCAATGCTGTAGATGCAAAAAGGAAAAAGGAACTTATATGCATATGTGGTGGACTTGTGAAATAAGAAAGAATGGCCACTGGTCTTTAAAGAAATTAGAGAAATTATTGGATATGATATTCAAGTATCACCAATCATTGCCCTCCTAAATATAATTAAGAATGATCATCTTAAAAAAGAACAGAAAGAGTTAATTGTTATAGTGGTTACAGTAGCAAGATTAATATTGGAAAAGCGACAAATTAATTTTGAAGATTGGTATAAAGAACTGTTGAACTTAGCAATTAACAATAAGTTAACATGTGAAATGAAAATAAGAAGAGGACTGCTAAAGTCTAATGATACCAAAGATGTATGGAATTCATATTTGGAGCATGATTCTTTTTCGGAAGGAGAAAGACTATAGACCAGCAGAAGGATCAATGCATTTTTTGAGGAGTACGGGGTGAAAACGGATATAAATGGATACTTGTGGTCACCTAGTCCCAAGGGTGAAGGTGGTGGCATGGGTGGGGATAGTCCAGTGTGCATTGTAAGTAGTTATTATTGTATTTGTATTTTAGTTTTAATATTAATTTTTTTAAAAAAAAATTAAAGAAATAGGGAGTCAGAATTGGGGAATGAGCCTTGAGCCTCAGACTTGGTACCAAAGAGTCAGACCCGGACAAGGGACTCAGACCCAAAGACTTGCCAACATCCCTGAAAAGAATGGGTTTCTTTCCTGGACATATATTCTTGGGTTCCCTTCACATAGAAAACCTGCAAGTCCATTGTTTAGAGCTGATGTGATGCCATTTATATATCCTTTGTAATAACCCTAAATAGCCTTAAGCCTAGACTAGTGCTTCCCAACCTTGGGTCCCCAGATGTTCTTGGACTCCAACTCCCAGAAATCCTGGCCAGCACAGCTAGTGGTGAAGGCTTCTGGGAGTTTTAGTCCAAGAACATCTGGGGACACAAGGTTGGGAACCCCTGACTGGGAATGTTTCTTTTTAGAGTGACTGCTCCCGGAATGCCACAGCTAGCTTAGCCACTGGCCATACTGGTTCTGAGACTCCAGGAATGGCATTTCGAAAGGATAGCTTTTTCCAAACTCTACTTGAGCTTCCGAAAAGCAGCTTTCTGATCTCTGTTTCCCAGGAAAGGGAGCAAAACCTGAGCAGGAGAGGAAATTGGCTACAAGAGAACAGAGGAGAGTATTATATCTGTGGCAATCATTCTTAGATGGTGGCTTAGTACGGAGCTGTGCTCTGCTGAAGCTGTGCTAGAAGCCTGATATAATTGTCAAGTGTGTTGGCAAAAACGGTTGGGTGGAAAGTGTGACACAAAAGGTCAAATCTCTGGACAAGGAAGAGAATCCAGACGAGTCCTAGTCTAAAGCCAATGTAAGCATTCAGTTGGCAGCTCCCCTATGCTAAACATTTGAGAATCACTCTTACAGGTATTGTGTGAAATGCCTTTCAGAGTAATGGCTAGATTCATGCTGTCCAAACAGAAGAAAATATTGAGGCTGTTTACATGTCACCCAGAATGGGGTGGCAGAGTGCATCATTGGGGACACTGCTATTGCTTTCAGGTGTGGGCTTTTCCATAAACTCCTGGGGAGCCAAAAGGGAGACTGGATGAGCCTTTGCTCTCACCCACCACAGTTACTCTAAATTTTTTTTCTATTAGCCCATGGAAAATTGCATACCGATCTTTGTCCTCTTTTGTGTTTCTGATGGTGATAACTTTCTGCTTTTTTTTTTTTTGCATGATTTGTATGTGGCCATCCTAAGAATGGTTGGCAGAACTGATAGTCCTAGGCAATGTTCTCTCTAAGCTGTGCAGCTGTGTGGCGCTGTCTCAGGTACACACAGCACTCCATCAGACACACACACCCACAGCCAGTGTTTGGTTCTGGTCATGGATGGAACCGTGCAGGGGGTGGAGCCATGCCCATGGGAGGCGGAGCCCTGCCCAGAACGGCCAAAAACCTTGGGCCCTGGGGCCTTCTAGATGAATGCTGGGGCTTTGGATCCAGCGAACCTATGGCCACACTGGACTCACCTCCGAAACATACTGTTTGGAGCTTGCCTCAATGGAGCCACCTCTGGCAGAAGACCTAAGTCAGCAGAATTTAGAGGGCAGGCTGGTGACCCTGATTTTGTGGGATTGGTAAATCTCCACCAGCTTGTAGTTTGAACTTCAGAGGAGCTATTCAAAGTTCTGGAGCAATTTGTGGGGTGGAGTTTGACAACACCTCAGATAATACCTGCAAAGGGCAGGTTAAAAATCTGGAACAGATCAATATCCATGTGGAACTGGAGTCCCTTAGCTTCCACTGGGTAAGCGATGCCCTGGACTGCTGCTGGGCCTCATTTTTCACAATGGAGGGACACGGGCCATTCCATCAACCTGGAGGGGGATAATCTTCTTTTCTGTAAATTATCATCTACAAGAAAGCTGTCAGCGTGCTAATAAAATCTGGAGGCTGGTGGTGCTCAATGTTATAAAGCTACAATTGGGAAGGCCCACTAAGGACAACTCTATAGCTTTGTAAAACACACTGACGAGCTACAGTAATTATGTTCTCCTCTCTAACCTTTCGCGGACTCCTGTAATAGGTAAAAAGAAACAAGAGTAATCTCTTTGGCTGGCGTGCTGTACAGTCACAACCTTTAATCTCTTCAAGAGCCTGCAAAGAAATTACACAAGCTTGTGCTTCGTTGGCCTACCCTGTGATATTAGCTTTTCTTTTCCATTCTCAGAGCTTGAATGAACAAGAGGAATTAAAGTAATTATAGTCTTCCTATTCATAATTAATCTTTCATGGCACTAAGCTAGAATGCTACAGTCAAACTTATGTGCAAAATGTATGGTACAATTTAACAAAAGCCAGCCAGGTTTGGCGGTGGAGAGGCTTTGGAAAGGCATGCAGGAAAAGACCCAGAGTTATGGATGTCTTGGGATTATAGTTCTTCGTTGACATCAGTTTGTTTCCAGCTTTTAGTGTCTTCCCCCAACACAATATTTTATTAATTTGTTAAAAGAATGTATGTGTCTCTTTACCTTTCTGTTGGGTGGGTGGGGAATGTTCAAGGAAGCTTATGGCATATATAAAATAAAATCAATGTCTAAACAACAAAATCACAAACATTAAAAAGGCAGCAGATAAAAACAATCCAGAAGGGAAGTGGCAGCAAAGTGCTAGAGGTGGCAGCTGTTTGCCAGGTAGCCTCCCCTTTACCCCTTTAACCTAGCCAACTGGCCAGAGTGTAGTGCAGGGTGCTGCCTCTGGGTCGCTGCAGATGAAGTTCCAATCAGCTTTTGCAAAGGGAATGGGAAGGGATGCCCTAGTGGCCTTTGCCCCTGGAAGCGAAAGGTCCTTGGATGGGGAGGATTGTACAGATAACTCATATGCTAATGGGTTATACACAGATCAACACAATCAGGTTTGCCGTGTTGCTTTCAACTGATTTAGACCAAAAAAAGAAAAAAGAAGAATAATTTTTTAAAAAATGCATTTGTCTACAAAGGCTGGGGCACATTTGGCTGTACAGGTGTTGTTCGGCTAAGAAATTCCAGCATTCCTTACCACTTGCTATGCTAACTAGGGCCCGGTGGGAGCTGCAGTCCAACAGCATCTGGAGGACTATACTTTGCCTGTACTAAGTCTATACCATATGTCAGGACAAAGAATCCACACAATAATGAAACACTGGAGTGTTCCTGTTTTCCCACTGTGAAGACAATCTTGAACCTTTAACTGATTCACTGGCCCCTATTTAAAAGCCCATGGCTGGGAATGTTGGGAGTCGCTGTCCATGCCAGGACAGACTCTGGCAGGGAAAAGATTCTCTAGATGCCACCACCACCACCCCACTGGCACAGAATCAGTCAGCTGCCCTCAATATTCTAACAATCTCCAATCACACCAAGGTCAACTATTACATGAAAACTATCTTGTTTTATAATGGCCCCATCTTGTTTCCAAATTGGTAAGCACTTAGTCCCCTGAGTTCAGTATTAGAGGAGAAGATGATTCCTGGTGCATGAGGCGTTTTCCCCACCCTTTGCCCCAAATCTATCTCCTTGAATATGATTCAATTAACCACCATGCTTCAAAAGTGGCAGAGGAGATCAGCATTATGCTACTTGGTAGGCATCGATTTCTGGGAGTTCCCCAAAACAGTGCCTGTTGGAGCAGAAAAATCTAACATCCCATGCAACATACAGCACTAAGTCACTATGGACTTCTCAGAAGACAGAAGAGAAGCAGGATCATGTTTCCTTCTCCAATTTAGAAAATGAGTATCCGGCTAACAGAATCTTTCCTGGCTTCTATCAAGCTAAATCATAAGCATGCATTTCATGTCTTTCAATCCGGCTCTGGTAATAAAAGATAGATGAGCTCTGATCTAATGTTCATATTGCACTTTTGACTGGTGTCACCTTCGGAGTTTCTGAAAGTGAGTATAAGCTATTGCAGGGGGTGGGCTCTCTGTTTTGAGAAATTTAAAGCCCAGTTTAATCCCAATGGAGATCCTTCCCATGAAAATGCACCCTAAAAGAAGTAAAGCACTAGACTAGGCATTAGCAAACAGTAAAATTCACATTAGCCAAAATATCCAGAGTGTTTCAAGATTCTGCTTAATAAGAAAAAGAAAAATCAATTGCTCTTCCAAATGGAAGCAGTGAACAAGTCAGGCAGATCCACTTGCTCATTAAGCATGAATCTTTCACCAAAATTTACTCACTACTGGAGTTAGCCAAGAAGGCCTGACAGCATTTGAGGTCACTGCGGTGATGGTTCATTCACTTAACTATGGCTTTGCTTTTGAATCTTTTTCACACGCCATGTTAGATGAGACAGCAGCTTCACAATTAGAAGTGGAGCTGCCTTAGGAAGTAAGTGACATTTTATTGTTTTCTAGTAAGGTTTCACAACCCTGCAAGTTGCAAATTAGCTTGATTTTGTTTAATGATTGCCCATTAGGAGGCAAGCAATGGGTCTAAATTGGCATGTTGATTGTTCAGACAGAGCAATGTTCAACAGAGTGCCTTTGACCACTATAGACTTTTCAAAGCATTAACCTCTATACAACTATAACAAAGTGATGCCAACATTCCAAACAAGGCACTGTCTAGAGATGTTTCAAACTGCAACCTTTACCATTGCCAGTTAGTGTGCCATGCTGGGTGGGATGAGGGAGCATTGCTTAGAAAATTGTGCCATTCACCCTGCCTCTCTGCAATTATCCATACATTGGGGGAGTGTCTGTAAATTGGATGCTCATTGTGAATGCATAGGCTTGTCCAACGATTTGGTTACATCTTTCCATCCTCAGATATTCTTGCAATAAGTAGGTGATGTGAAGGGTGCATGAACACTGGGTGTGCCCCTTCTTTCTCTTTCCATGTGATAGCATCAATGATCATGCCTGCAAAGACCTAGTGTTAGAATACATTGCAATATGATTCTGAAGCTGCTATTCTAGATGGTTGTTTCTGGGCTGGATTCAGGATACAATTATTGATTTGCAAGACTCTAAATAATTTGGGGCCCAAGCATCTGAAGGACTCTCTCTTCCTCTCTGTTGTCCTGCCTTTTTCCTTTTAGAGCTGAGGGTGTAAGGGAGGGGGAAGAGAAAGAGCACATTTCTTCGTCCCAATAATAGACAAAATGATCCTGTGCATGAACAGGATCTTCTCTGTCATGGCATGATGCCAGAATATCCCTTTCTATGAGTTATGCCTAGACTCATTTTTAGACATATTCAGCAGCTGTCTATTTACCAGGGCACAATGGAGTGGTCCATGAGTGACAGCACCTCTGTTGTGTAGGTGCATTTTCTTTATGGGTTATTGCTGATTTTATGTGATGGATCACATGCAGTGATCATTAAAACATGTAGTGTTTTAATCTTTTTTTAAAGTGCATTATATGGTTTTAAGAAGGCTCACCAATTAGCTGGATAACTGTTAACTCCCTAGGATTAGTTTCAAGCAGGATAGGAGTAGATTTCAATAAACAGACATTTTTTTCCTTAGTGAAGTTCCCTCTCTCATTTTCTCCTGTAATTGCACAATAAACTTTCCACCCCCCCCCTTTTTTTTCTTTTTCCTTTTAAGCAAGCCATGCTTTTGGGGCGGATGTGGCAGTGTTTGGGGAAAACAGATGCTTTTTTTCTCAGAGGGCCCTCTAGTGGCCAGTAAATCAAAGGCTCTGGGAGAGTTCATGGGGCGGGGTGGGAGAGCAAAACCCGAACTCTTCTGGCCCTTCCCGCAGCGACAACCCTTTAGGTCTAAGCGGGCCTGCATTCTGCACCCCCTCCTTGCTCCTCGACCATCTCCCTTCAAGAATCGCAGATCGGGTCCCTCTGCCTCTGACGCATAGCTTTAGCAGCCAAATTTGCAGCAGGACTAAACAAAGCTACAACCACTGAAATTCTTTTTATCAGGGCTAGAGACGCAGGACTCTTGACTTTTCTTTCTTTTTTTCAAAAGGCAACTCTGATTCTAGGCTCTTGCCTAAACCTGGAGCATCGCCCTGCGATGCTGCGGGAATGCCTCCCAGTTTCCGTCAAACAGAATACAGCCCTTCGTGGGCTGCCAAGCCTTCTGGATGAGAGAGAACAAGAAGTAACTAAAACGACACCTGGGAGAGACCTTGAGGAGTAAAGCCACACCTGCCGGTCTTGCCAAAGGAAAGGTGGAAAGCGGAGGCGGAAGGTTTGCCAGCAGCCCTCCTGGCCGCCGGGGAGTGCGGGGGCGGCGGCGGCTCTGCCTCTATTCCTCGCTCGCCTAGAGCGAGTGCCCGGCGCCGCCTTTGCCATAGCTCGTTAAGAGATAAGAAATTTCGGAAAATTTCCAATTTCCAGTTTTTCCAGAAAACCACAGGGGGAAAAATTGGGGGAAAAATTCCCACGAGGGGGGGGGGGAAGAAATTTCCATTCCTCAGTGGATCCGGTCTAGAGAACTTGCTATACACACACTTTTTTTCCCCGACGGGGGGAAGCACGTTTTTCCCCCCGTTTTTTTCCCCCCGGAGGAAATGGAAATTTTCAGAAATTTCACAGCTCTAACTCGGATACTGGTCTCCCTTCGTGGTGCCTCGACAGCCGCACGGGCCTTTCCTGGGCGCGCCGCCTCCCTCAGGGGCTCCGGTTCTAGCTCGCTTGAGTTATGACTGCGGGAAAAGCTGCGATTGGGCCGGAAGCGAGCGAGAGAGAGAGAGAGGAGGAGGAGGAGGAGGACAGAGGCGCGCCTGCTGCGTGAGTCGCCGGGTGACGCTGGTGGGCCGGCAGAACGCGGGGGCGCCCCTTTCCCCTTCGGGAGACGGCGCGGGAACTTTCAGCACGACGGACAGCTCCGCGGCGGCTGGTGGTGCGCGTCCCAGGCGCGCCCGGTTCCGCGTGTTTAGCGGCGGGCAGGGTGGGAGTCGGGGGCGCTTTGTTGGGCAGCGACGCGCCAGCGACTGGCAAGGGCTCTTCCGCCAGGGCGAAGAAGCCCCTTCTTCAGCCCCCGGGGCGGTGTCACGTACGCTCGCAGTCAGAGAGGCAGGCCCGCCCTCGCCCGGAGAGGCAGCCTCTCCGATCCCAATGGGCGATCGCGACTGGCAGAGCAGAGGGAGGAGGAGGAGGAGTGGAAATTGATTTATGTCTGAACGATGGACGCGGAGTGGAAATTGTTGCGCGTCAATACGCGTGTGTCTCCGCGCGCGAGGGGGTGGGGGAGAGAGAGAGAGAGAGAGAGAGAGAGAGAGAGAGAGAGAGAGAGAGAGAGAGAGATTAAAGGAACTAGCCAGAGCGCTCTCAGCCAGAGATCTCTCTCTGAGAAACGCACCATCGAGAGAGCTCTTACTCCCACATTTTGAATAATAACCCGCTTCGGTTCCTCTTCTCTCACCCTTTGGTCAAAGCTCAAGGAGCTGCTAGAGGATCATGGCCGATCTCCCGGTACTACGGAGGGGCGGGGCTGGTTTTTTTGGCCACCGTGAAGAAACTCCCTCGAGGACGGAGGAGGGTGACCCTCCACGCCGCCGTTCGCTGCTCACAAGGCTTTCTCCTCCTAAAGTTCTTGGGGTCCTGTGTAAGCAAAACCCCCCCGCGCGCCTTTCCTTTTATCCTCCTGCTCTTCAAGTGACTTCCCTCCCCCCCCCGCCTGCCTTTCTTTTCTCGTCCCTTTCTTTTTCCTGCCCTTTCCCCGGGACTCCAATCCACTAGCGATCAGTGACCAATTTGTTTCAGAAGAAATCTACCCTGCTATGTTCTCCCGGGGTCTGACGTAATGGATGCTTCTTCCTCTTCCTTCTTCTTGGAAGTCTCCTCTCATATCCTCTCAGTGTGTTCTCTGATCTGTCCTGGACTTCCCTCCTCCCTAGTGGGTATCCCGCTCACCTATCAAGCAAATACAGCCTTTGGTTTCCTGAAGAGGGGGAAAGGGGGCATCCTTCATGGCATTGCACCACAAAAGTGTTGGGGGCCAAAGGAAGCTCATATTCACAAATGGAGAAACCCTGTGGGTTAGGGGAGAAGTATTTTGGTTTATGAAACACTTTCACGCATCCCCTCATTCTTTACCAAGAATTCTTTAGATACCCCACATCACTTATTTCACACTTGCACACAATAACTGTACACTTCTGGAGTAAACTGAAACATCAAAATGTTCACACTGAAACCTGAAACAAAATATTCACATTACATGTATATAAATATAAATATTCTTTGACCATGAATTTCTCATATTTTTTAAACTTCAATTATTTTAAAGGTTATTTTCCTCCTTTACTTGCTTTTGATGACTGAGCCTATTTAGGTTTGTATTGCATGGCTACAATCCTTTTAAAAATGTACAAATAATCCTTATTGATTTTAGCAGGTGTGTACTGTCAAGTCACACCAGACTGATAGCCATCCTAATAGTGTTTTCAATGTGAGATATTTAAAGAGCAGTTTTATCAGTGCCACCTCTACCCCCAACTGTGTTTCCATGACTGAGTAGGAATTTGAACTCAGGCCTCCTGATTTATAAACAAACATAGAATTCACATCCCTGTATATACAAGTTGCCCCATCAGCATGAAATGTGTATGTAGAAAGGACTCTGAAGTATCAACTTTCTTCTTTTGCAGGGCACAGATATGAACAAAGATACATTATTCTGCCCAAAGCAATATCCATCTGGCCCTCTTTGGCATCCTTTCTCAGGCTGGTAATCTCTGGGCATGCTGGACTACAGCCTCCAGTCCCCTCACTCTGGGACTGGGAGGTGGTTTTCTGTCTGGTGTGGAGGACAGCAGGATGGAGAAGGCTGTTTTTACAGGCTACAGTAGATGCAAGTACTGCTATTAGTATACTAGATTTAGATCACCTTTAGTCTCTCTTGTCTAATAATTATAGGGGCTCTATAATAATACAAAGGCTGAACTTATTCTGGAGCATTAGGAGCTTTCCTTGTGCCCCAGATTTGAGGCCCAGATAGAACACCGCTGGGCTATGACAACTGGAGATTTGAACAATTCTACTGGCTTTATGATTATGATCCAGTGAACCTCCTTTCTCACCATGTTGTCCTGACCTGCCTGGAGCCAGTGAAGGCCAGAAGGTTTCAAATGCACTGAAACCTGCCTGAAGTCTTGGGTGATGCTCATATGGTTTCTGAGATGGCTAGCTTGGAGGTTGCCACCTTTTCTCAATTCAAGTGGGATTTTGAGTCTACAAAATATTCCATTCGATCATGAACACCTACCTGGATTTTATTTCAGAAACATGATGCATCAAAACATGCCTGTCAACCTGTGCACAATGGGAGAAACATTTTTAAACTAAGAAAAATGGGTGAGAAATACTAATGTTTTGTCCTGAAGCTATTATACTTGGGACACAAAAGACAGAAGTCACTGGAAAATGCAATAATGCTAGGAAAAATGAAAGGCACTGTAAAAGAGGAAGACCAAATGTAAGATGCATTGACTCAATAAAAGGTACCATTGACTTTAGTTTGTACGACCTAAATTGATAGGACCATTTGAAGCCACTAAGGTTGTCATAGATTGACAGCAACATGATGGTGCATAGTGCTTCCAGGTCCTAAGAACTGCAAATTTTGGGGTGTGGGGGACAGAAATGGAAAAGTTCAGAAGTCACCCTGGTCAAATGCTGAAACCTCAGAATCTGTATTTTTTAAATTAAATTTAAAAAACATGATGTGTACACTAAATTAGCTTTTCTAATTCATTATAACAATTGTATGTTATACGCTGTATATAAATGGAAATCTCTGTGTCCCCCATCTGTACCACATTTGCAACCATGCCATCATTACTCATTATTCTCCAGCTATCCCCTGCCATTAAGCATTAGACAAATTGGCAGCTTCTAAATAGATAAACCTAATGGCTGGACGATAGCTGGATGGCTTGGTGAGATTTGATGAAATAAGATTTGATAAACTAAAGATTTGTGGAAGCTTTTCTTCCGCACCAAGAATTACAGGGTGCTGAGAAGAGATGGTATACTATGCCATAATTCTGTGGCACCAGCCTAGACATGGAACTACATGAACAAATCCCACGATTTACTAAAAAGCTGTGTTTTATTGATGGATGGCTATAAGCTATTTCAAAGCATCAAAATGGAATCTACACTGATGAAATAACGAGATACCTGAACACCTCAGCTATAGTAGAAATAAGAGATGTGCTATCATCCCGGACATATGTACTTGAGACCAAAGAGAACCACTGGAATCCATAAGGCTTACTTACAAGTCAGCCTGGAGAGGACCAAGCTACATAAGTAATTTCTCATCAGCAAATACTGTCCTGCCTCCCCCAGGAAGGAAAGGTAAGAGGGGAACTCCAAGTTTGAGTTTGTAAGCCTTTAATATTGTAACTGCCTCCAGAGTGTTTGTGATAGGGAACTGTGTCATGACATCCTCCTCCACATAAAAAAACAAGACCAAGCCTAGAACTGGCATCATCACTGACCAGTATGGTTTTTAGTCCTAGACATCTGGAGAGAGCTGGGTTGGGAAAAGACAGGTCTGTGTAAGGGCACCGACTGGTGATTTTGTAGAGGGGGTTTAGGGTTAGGGTTAGCGGCCTTGGGTTCTTTTTAGGTAGAAAGGCCGGATATAAATAAATAAATAAATAAATAAATAAACAAACAAACAAACAAACAAACAAACAAATAAATAGGGTTTCTCATGTGTCGCTCTCAGGATTGACCAGGGTCCTGAATGGTCTGCTTTGGCTCAGCTCAGTGGAATACAAGAAGCCCACCTTCACATCCTGTCAAAATCCTGATCCTTCCTGGGTGGTGGAAACCCAGGAAGAGGTGAGGGGAAGGCGGGGGCCACACAGCGCTGCCTTCCTTGCCACCGAGGAGCACCGTGTCTCCCTTCTGAAATGAAGGGCTTCGGGTTCAGCTCACCTGGCCCTGCTGAGCCCAGAGGGGTCTCGACACTGTCTTGTTACTTGCAAGGGCACTTTGCACATGCTCCAAGGCAACCTCTTTTTCACTCCAGTCCTTTCTGGTAGCTTTTATTGTTAAGCCCTAGCAAAGCCTCCCCACCACCACCACCACCGCCGCCGCGGGCGGAAAATAGCCTGTGAACCGGGTCCCCCTCATGGTCACAGGCAGGGGTGGTGGGAAGGAGGGAGCCGGTTGGGCCCGGCCTGAGGTGAGGCCGCGCCCGTTTTCTTCCGAGGGGTTGAGTCTCCACGAGCCTTGGGGGCCCTCTTTTCGTGGGTCCCTATGGCCTTTCGGGGAAGAGCCCTTGGCTCGCCTGGTGGCTCCCCTTCGTGGGAAGGGCAGGGCTGGGGCCACTCTGCACATGCTCCCGGGCACTCCCGTTCTTCTCTCACAGTCTCCTCCGAGAACGGGAGGCCTCGCCATCGTTCGGTGCTGTGGGCTCAGAGGAAAGCCCCAACAGCGCGTTCCCTTTCTCTCTCTCTTTCTCTTTCCCTCCGCTCCAACTTCGCAGGCCTCCCCTTTTCCTCCCCTCCCGCCCGTCTCGGGGTTGCCGGTGGCTGGGCGTGTGCCTCGGAGCCTTCGGAGCCTCTCGCCGCCGGCTTTGCGGGGGGGGAGGTGCGGGGGGGGAAGAGAAGGGGAGAGATTTATTGGCGGCTGCCGCCCGCCAAAGCGCGCTCGGATTGAGCCGCCGCCGCCGCCGCCTCTACGAGCCGCGCTCTGCCCGGAGCCCGGAGGGCGGGCGTCTCGGCCAGGGCTCGGCAACCTCCCTCCCGCTTCTCCCGCCACCCGGCGCGGAGGTTGCTTGCCATCCCTTCTGCAGCCGCCCAAGAACCTCCACCGCCGCCTCCGCCTCGGCGAGCTCCGGCCTTCGGCTGCCTGAGGCGCGGGAGTCGGCGGGACCCTCGCCTTGGCGCGAAGTCTCCCCCCCTCCGCCGCCCCCCCCCCGGGGTTGCTTCCTCTCCTCCTCCTCCTCCCCGGCGGCGGCGCCCTCCTCCTCCTCCCCTCCCCTCCTTTTCCCGCCCCTCCCTGCTCTCCCCCTCCCCTCCCCTGCCTGCCCTCCCCTTCGCGGCGCGCGTGTCAGGTTCGCCGGGAGGCAACCCGCCCTCAGCATGGAGCCGGCTCCGGGCGGCAGGCGAGCGGCTGGCCCGCGCTGAGGGAGAGCCGCGCCGCCCAAGCGGACCCGAGCCCAGCCGAGAGGGGCGATGGCTTCTCGCAAAGGCTAGCCGCCGCCGGGCGCGCTCCAGCCAAGCCGGAGAAGCGGGAAGCGCTACCTCGTCAGCCAGCCAGCCGTGCGGGAGAGGCAGAGGGAGAGAGAGAGAGAAAAAGAGAGAAAGAAAGAGAGAGAGGAGCCCTGGCGCCCGGGCTGGCGGCAGCTGCCGAGGAAGAGCGAGCACCATGCCCGTCCGCCGAGGCCATGTGGCGCCGCAGAATACCTTCCTGGGCACCATCATCCGCAAATTCGAAGGGCAAAGTAAGTTCGCGCGCCCGGCCTTCCCCCCCTCCACTTCCCCCCCACCAGAGGGGACCCCCCCCCCGCGCCCCCCCCCGCGCGCTCTTTCGTCCTCGATCCCCTTCGCCCCCCGAGCGAGCTGGAGGCGGGAGAGGAAACGGGGCGCCCAGCACCACCTCGGATCCCGGGCAGGGCGGACGAGCCGGAGGCGGTGGCGGACACGGTAGCCCTTGCGGTGCTGAGCTCGCCTCCGAGCTTCCCTCCGCTCATCCCTCCGGCTCGCCCCTTTCTCCCGCCAACTCGTGCGCTTCGCACCTGCCGGGCAGCGGCTCCGAGGAGGCACCGCCGGACTCGCGCACCATTGCCTGCTTATGCAATCGCTTTCCCCCCGGGATCAGAGGATGATGATAGGGTTGTTGGTGGGTTTTTTTTGGGGGGGGGAAGGTGGTCCTGGAAGACTCCAGTGCCCTGGAAAACGGTCCAGGGTGAGAGACCTGGCAGGAGGCTCCTTCCTCCTTTGGCCTCAAACCTTGACCTTAAATTTCCAGATGCCTCTTGCTTAGCAGGAGTTGACGAAAAGTTTGACCTCCCCTCCATTCAGCACACGCACACCCCTCGCAGCCAAGCAGGGCCAGTTAGTTCCTCCAAGGCATTTCCAGGAGAGGTCCTGCCTGGGATGGATTGGGCGCTTGCTGTCCGATCTGTATAAACTAGGAAGGGACTTGTGGCATCTGAAACGCTGTTTGCAGTGACTTGATGGGATGCCTCTGAAGCCGGGAGTTACAGTCCCCTCAAACTCATGCCCGTTGCCACTTGGCCGACTTGAAGCTGCCATAAGATTCTGTTGCTTTTGCTCCAACAGACCGAGCACAGCTCTCCATCTGACCTGTAAGGTCTTTTCCTAAATTCAACAGCTGACGGTCCCACACAAGAGAGTCATGTGTGCTGTCTTAAGTGTTTTTCTCAGCATGTTTACTCAGAGGATGTCTTTGGGCATTGTGGGAGATTTATTCCTTAGTCAAATGTGTTTGAATTTGCCACCTGACCGAGCATGGTTTAAGTGGAATCAGGCCAATTAGGGTGTTCAGTATGGCTTAGAGTCAAATGAGTGTGTGCAGGATTGCAGTCTTAATCTTTTGGGTAATGGTCAAAAATTTAAAGAAGGTAACATCTGACCTGGTCTAGTTCTGTCATACTGTGGAAAATAATAAAGTTGCAAGATAGGTTGGAGTCCTTTCCTTAAATGCTTAGTTCCAATTATCTTGGTAAGGTAAAGCCTAGTAATAAGAAGCATTTATTGCAGACCTTCCTTCATTGGCAGTTACCATTTCTATCATCAACATAACAGAGTTGTAGCCCATGAAAGATAGGTAGAGGTAAAATTCTGTAGTCCTCTGGAATGTAAGTTGCCTAATAACATCAGCAGACTTATTTATCTAGGTAAGGGAGTGCATAAGAAGACCCTTAAATTACCCCAAACTCTTGCTGGTACAAAGATAATTTGTAAATAATCAGGCACTCTTCCTTGTGACAAACTGCAAATAATGGTGGACATTTGAGAGAAAATAAAAAGGAAGTTATTTTTAATGTATCAACTGTGCAAATGTTGCATCCTGCCTTCCACGATGAACATTGGGCATTTTTTCCTCTCCCTTTGGGTAGGCATGTGTGGGAATTTTCTTTGTTAAATTATGTCATATGAAGTCTCCAACATTTTCAAAATTCTGCATATATTCTGCTGAAAATATTGAGGTTTTTTTAAAAATTAACTGAATGTACAAAAAGTGACGTCATCATAAATCCAGACTCAAGACTGAGTGCTGAGCACTCAAGTTGTACTTTGAATCCCTATGTCTACTTTATGGTGTTGAATTAGGTTGCCACCTTGTTACTCTGAAAGATGCATCATCTTTCACAAATGCCTGGTAGGTCAGTACACCATTGTCCTCTCCATATTGGGGGGGGGGGAGGTATCTGTTGAATTTAGTCAGTGCAAATGGCTGTGATAGGTTTTGTTTTTGATATGAACTTAATAAATTTGCAGCTTTTGCCAAGAAAGAACTTGAGATTTCCCATTTTTCAAATCAAATGGAGGAGCAAGTGAAAAACAGAGATTGATCCTTTCCTACTCATGGGGACAAATATTTTATGTAGTGGAGTTGTAGCATGAAGTTATAGCAGGTTATTAAATTTGTACCTGTGAATCATTCCATAGGTCATTATGTAAATACAGACTTGGCTTCAAAGCCTTACTTGCCATTGAAAACAAGAGTGAAAAGTGAAAGAGAACTATTGACTGAGTTGGATGAGAAATGTCCTGCTTAAGCACTCTTGTGTTGTGTAACAATAGCTGAGACTACAATGGAGTCCATTCCACCGACTTCACTTTCTGCCATGATATGTACTTGTGTGTGATTACATCTGTCCAGTACAGTGGAGGTGAAAAAGAATATCAGTCCCATAAAGATTTTTGATTTAGGGTCAGCAGCTGAGGACTGGCATGTAGATATGTACCACGTCACAACGAAATTCTGTAATGTGAGTATTGTTAAAGAGTCCCATAGTCATCCTGGTCAAAGCCAGCCCTGCCATTAGGCAAACTGAGGTTGTTGCCGTAAGCATCAAATTTTAGGAAGTGGTAGCAAGGCACTGAAGGAGAAAAGAGCAGGTGAGCTGAGCTGTATGCTGCACAACTGCACCTGCATGTCCTAAGATGGCCTGCTGAGGTCTGGAGCAGTGGAGGGTACTGTTTCATTCTCAGTGTTGCAGAAAGATTCAGGTGCTTATCCCCTGCACTTTTGTACCTGGAATGAGACAGGGCACACTCTTGTTTCTTTGCCTCAGGCAGTGCAGTGTCTTGGTCTGACCCTGATCCTTGTGGCATCACTTTACAATGCAAATGCATAGGAAGCCTTAAAGGCATGCTGCTGTTATCATGGGAGAGAGCACCCTGGTGTCTGGATAGTGAAGGGGACTTCTTGTTTTAAATGTGAGGAGTTGATCTCTCTCGTTCAGGCCTCCTCTTTAAACAGCAAATCAAGCAAAAATTACAAATTAACAAATTGCCTCATCGTGTGATAAGTGAGACTAATCTCTCAGTGAGACAGTAAAGCAGCTCTCTTATACACAGAAGGTCCCAGCTGCAGAGCCAGGCATCTCGAGGTAAAAAAGATCAGCCACCAGGTGGTGGCTTCTGCCACCTACCATGGCTTGGAAACAAGTGTGTGGGACTTCGAATCCCCAGCTGGCATAGCCACTTACCACGGAGAATGGGGGATTCTGGGAAGAACAGTCCTACGAATGATAGCTCTAGGAACTACAATAATAACTTGAACTATAGCAAAAATAAACTTTTCTGAGTTCTACCTGAGAACCTGGCAAAGAGTTTCCCTCACTGAACTTTGAGATCTCTTTCAGCTTTACAAGTCTGTGATTCTGTGCTGAGGATTAGAATAGATCAGTGGTTCCCAACCTTTGTTACTGGGATGCTTTTGAATTGCAACTCCCAGAAACCCCAGTCAGGACAGCTGGTGGTGAAGGCTTCTGGGAGTTGCAGTCCAAAAACACCTGAGTAACCCAAGGTTAAGAACCAGTGGAGTAGATGATTCTGGCTGGGTAGGCAATTAATTTGACCGGGTATTCGAGAGCTGAACCAAAACACTGAACCTTACTCACCAGGCAGGGAAACATTTATACACTGTTTGTTCTTTTTATTACTTTAAGGTCATCTGCGTTCTCCAGATGATTAGCAAAAGTGACAACCACTGTAACTAATCTCGTGGCAGAAACTAATATACTGGCAAAAAAAAGGATATTATAATGAACTGGTTCTTTTAATAAAACTATTTGCAAGGCTTAGATTAATATTATGTGAACATTTTCATCTTGTTTGTCTGGTGGCTTTGCCTGCTCTTTGTGCAGCTGGTATAGCTTCCTAGTTTCTGGCTTTTATTTGAGTCCTGCCTATGAACTCTGGCAAACAGCGGGAGTGAAGAGGAGAGCTTGAGAATGATTGATCTCCACTACCCAAACTACTGGCAGGTCAGTGTTGGCCAGTCCCTGAGCTGTAGAAGACTTCTAACATAAAAAATTACAGTCATATTGATACATGATGACGACGACGACGATAAATAATAAGAATAAGAATATATTCAGCAGTTACAAATGTTTTTGCTTCCTGTTCCTAGGTTGAAGCCCCCCCCACTCGCATTGCAGATTATTTTGAGATTTATTTCTACTTTTTATTGGATTAAAAAAAAGACCTCCAACCTACTGGAGTGAGTCCTTGTTGAAGCACACATCATTCTGGTGCAGATCAGATGTAGCAGTAGCTTCTGTCTGAAGAGCAGTGAGATTTTTATGAGATGTTGTAAGGTTGTTGAAAAATGCATTACTTTTTTTAAATTGCAGATAAAAAATTCATCATTGCTAATGCTCGAGTGCAGAACTGCGCGATCATCTACTGTAACGACGGGTTCTGTGAGATGACAGGGTTCTCCAGGCCAGATGTCATGCAGAAACCATGCACCTGTGACTTTCTTCATGGACCAGAGACCAAAAAGCACCACATTGCCCAGATTGCCCAGGCATTGCTGGGGTCTGAGGAGAGGAAAGTGGAAGTCACCTATTATCACAAAAATGGTAAAGTGGTTTATCTTGTTCTAAAAAGTTCATGAGCAATTCGTTTGGTTTGGAGTAGATTTTGAAAGGTTCTTGGTTTGTTCGGATGCGCCTTTAATGGTTTTGTGCTGTATTTGGGTGGGCGTCATGCCTGTCTCCTGGACAATGCTGTTGTTTTGTTTGGAAGTATGGAGCTTTGTTCCAACTAGTGGAAATTCTTTATAGTTAAATTTATTTTGGACCTGTCTTAGATGCAGGACTGGGATTTCCATGAAGTGATATGAAGGAGTAGTTTCAATAGAAGATTAAATCTCAGGAAAAGATTATATATAAATATATTTAAAAGAAATGAATTACTTCTGGGAGCGATGATTATGTGTGAGCATGTCTGTGGTTCTGCTTCCCACCCCCCAGGAATAGGTAACTGGAGCATTGTATATAAAAGCAGATATTGAATAGGTCCTTTAAAAAGGAATATGATCCTCGTGATGATGATTTATGGTGAAGGTATTTCTGGTGAACAGAGGCATTTGGAAGTCTAATTCATTCACACACAAACACATTCATTGTTGTCAGATATACTCATGAAGTGTGTCAATGCTGTCTCTCTTTCATGGGTGGAAAAGTATGACTATGAGAATAGATGTCACTTGCATAAAATCAGTGAGGTGGACGCATTCAGACACAGAATTAAAACCATTATGACAAATGGAAGCAGTGGGCTTGTACAGCTGTCACTATGCTGGGTCTAGATGACCACTGAAATCTGAGTTCAGGTTTCCAGTCTCATGTTTTCCAGTGGTGGCTCCCTTGTCAACTTGAGTTAATAATATACCTAGTTGCAGAATCTAGATTAAAAGGAAGAATTGGACAAAATACGACCATCAGTTACTATATAATTACTGTGACACTGATTCAGTGTCATAGACTGTGGCATAAAACTGACAACGTTTAAAGACAGATAGAGACAAGCATCTATTTTGGTTGTGTTGCTTCTTCTCTGTAGAAATGTATAATGTATAATGAATTATGGGTAGGACATTTTTCACTGTTGATCTAGATTCTGTGTGGATTGGTGCTTTACATCATTGGAGGCCAGGAGGGGAACTTACATGGTCATGTCCTTGAGGTTTGAATTAAATGTGGTGACACACTGTGTAAGATGCTCAGCAATCAAAGTAAACAGCAGTGAAATCTTGCTACTGTATTGTTGATTTTAAACACTGTTTAAGATGCTAAGTAATTACTTCAGGGCAGTTAGGGAAAAAATCCACCTCTTTCAAACCATTTGGGGGTTTATTTTTTGTATAAAAAATGACTACAAGCTGTCTAAAATATACCTCACAAAATTAAAGATGAAGTTGGTGTTGAAAACGAAAAGAAAATGAGGTTGATTATTCATTTGCCAGCATGCATCTTGATAAGGAGGTGACAAGGCTAATGGTTTCAGAAGGTTTAAATTGGTTTTCTTTACTGATTATTCAGCATTCTAAGTCAGATGCTAAGCAAGTTGGAATCAAGTTGGAAGCATGTTGTACTCTATTTTTGTTTGCTCTGTGTATATGTGTTCAAAAGGAAAATGCAAAGCAATCTCATACTGGATGTTCAAAAGGGGAGCTTTAATTAGTGCTGGAGATCCGCCAGTGTGCCGTTTCCATTCATTCGAGGACTGTGACTATAGAGGGGAAACCATTCTTTAAAGCAGCAGTGACAAGTGTGGTTCCTGGATTCTTCTGATGGTATTGACAGGCAAGCATTTGGAAGGTTGAGATTAGGGGGCAGCTCTAGAGATTAGGAAAGAAAATGAGCTTTTGCTAATAATTGTATTATTATTAATACCAATGGTGCTTCGGATCTGATGCTTTTCTGAATAGTCAGGAAAAAAAGATATACCTCATGGGAGGGTCACTGAGAGCACCCCTGACAAGCTGGGCAAGACCCTGGGAAACAGCAACTGCTGGATCTGAGATGGGTGAGGGATGGGAGCACCTGACATGGGTGAAGGAGGGGAACGGTGTCAAGAAGAAACACCAGGGGAGACATGAGGATGGGGAGCCTCCCCTCATCTAAAAGGGCCTTGGAGGAGGCTGGGGTTGTTCAGAAGGAAGATGAGGGGTGTGCATTGAGTCATCAGATCTAGAGGAGAAAGGATCCTACGGAGATGCTGAGGAGGAATTAGAATGAGGTTTACAGTGTGGAAACGGTCCTGGAGCTGGAGGGAGCCTGGGACTACGTTTATCACAGGAATGGGGGTCCTTGTAGAACCCTGTGTGCCCCAAGGGCAAGGATGTGCCCTGGAGGCTACTGACTTGAGGGTTCCCCCCCCTCCCACTGGCCTCACTGGAGAAACCACCTTCAACAGCCTAAGCTGGGCCAAGGGGCCCCCACACTGATGGAGCAGCAGCACCAGAGACAAAAGAGGCCGAAGGAACATCAGCAGAGCCTTCAGCAACAGCTGCCACTGCTGCTGATATCACTGGATCTGCAGCTTGCTTTCACTGTGGGCTTCAGTCTGTCCCTCCTCCCAGCGCCTTCTGTACAACTGTGGAGGCTGTTGTTAAAGGACATTAAAGACTCATACCCTCCCCACCACCACCACCACCATCAAGTTAACAGGGCATGGAACTAGCCAGACAGTGAAGGCACAAGTGACCTGGGACAGGTTACCGGAGTGGCACAAACTCCCACTGATATTACTGTCCCACCCCCTGTTGCAATAAATCCTGTTCGACTCAAGCTAGATGGTGTGGAGCTAATGGACAGGGGCATGGAGGTTTGCCCACTGATCTCACCTGGGGCGAGGGCGGTGAGGCTCACATACCTGTTGTTCCAAAAGTGCTTGTAATGTTCAATAGGCATGAGTACACTGATTCCTTTTCTTATGTCTTGTCCTCCTTCTAAGGTTGTTAGAGAATGGACTTATGTTATTACACTTGTATCTTGGGCTTTTCCAAGGATGCTTTATGCACGCATACCCAATGGGCATGGAGACCGCCTGGTACTCCAGATGCTTTTGGACTTCCACCCCTCTGTCTCTCACTCTGTCTCTCACTACAGTTCCCAGGATTCTTTTGGGGAAGCCCTTGACCTTTAATCTTGTATACACGATAGGTCTGTAGTGCAGCTGTAACCAGTTTAGTTGGCACAAGGACAGCTAGTTGTATCTTTAGGCTGAATGCAGATCTTCTCGGTTGTAATTTCAGTCCCAGTTCAGCACTTTGTCCACTACGCTTCACTGAGCCTCCTACTTTTGCTGTCTTGTTGCCCAGAAGAATGACATCGCAGCTGAGAACAGGGATGGGTGACTCTGTCAAGCTTGATTTTATTCAGATTCTGATTCTTCTGCTGCTAGATTCAGTCTCCATCCTGGTTCTTCATCAGATGGCAATTCTTTAAATTTCTCTGCATAAACAATTGTATGCATTTCCCCCAAAAAACAAAACAGACATATGTTTGTGCATATTTCTATGTGCTCCTTTAAAAATGTACATACCCCATTATATGATGAATCTGAATTTCATATGAATCTGTCCAGATGTGCACATTTTTTGTGTGCACTGTTACAGACGTACACTTTTTTCTGCAATAATAATTTTTCAAATGAAGGCATTTTCTGGTTGTTTAGTTTATTTCAGTTTGGTTGCCTGTTTGTAACTTGTATTGCAAAATTCAGGAGAGTGCAAGTTTTAGTATTTGAATACATTCTGCTTTGTATTCAAGGATTAAAATGTTTCTGTGAGGATTTGGTTTTCCACATTTTTATAGAATCTTATCCTTTTTAATAATGTGTCATACTGGCTATTAAAGCAGCAAGGCAGGCACCAAAGCCTAAAGTAAATCCAAGGAGTAAACAATGCTGAATTTTGAGTGCATTGAGGGATGCTTATTATATACTCTGGTGTGATCGATCTAAGATCAGACACCTGCATTGCAAATGTATCTGTGCTGGTTCATTCATAACAGTAGAAACAGAATTTGTTCTGAAGCAGAAGTCTCACCTGCAGAACCTTCACATTCTGGCACTGGAGATGCCGATTTACATTGCTTTATAGCAGAATTGATGGACATTTAGCTGACTGGATATTTTGGACTTCCACTCCCTTTCATTGCCTACACTGTCTGGGTAGTGGGAGTGGTTGGCCAACCCATCTGGAGAACTTACTTCACATGTGGATATCCTGTGGAAAGCCAGAGTTGCAGAGCCATTTGCCAGTTGTGGAGGGCAAAACTGTGGACATTCACAGATGCCCCCAAAGAAATCCTTTTACTGATCTAGAGACAACTGCACAACTATGCAGTGAGTGCAGTTCCCTTCACTTCAAAGAAATAGCATATAATTACAGACATAACAATGGTTTATCTAGAGCAACATCCACATGGAGGTCATATGTTAGCATATGGTGTCTTCCCTGTAGCATGCTAACCCCCCCCCCTGTAGATTGTCTGTTTCACTTTCCACTTTTATGTCTTGAGTATTTTAGATTTTTGATATTATACAAGTTCTGTGCAGCTGTCTGCAACACCAAGAAGCCAGGCAGGGGATGTGAATACTCACACAGGCTCTGCCTCCAATATCTTCATGTTTATTCATTTATTTGTTGTACTTACATCCTTCTTTCCCCTCTAATGAGTTTACGGTGGTGGGCATTCTTTATCCTCACTTTATCCTCAAAACAACCCTGTGAGGGAGGTTACACAAAGGAAGTGCAACTGGCTTGTGAATTAACATGGCTGAGAGGCGATTTGAACCTAGGTTTCTAGAGTCCTAGTCCAACACTCTTAACTGCTGTACTATGCTGACATTCAACTGGACTGCCTGGACTGGGACAAAACTCTGAAAATTTATACCAACACTACTTTAGAATCTTTCCATATTTAATAAGAACAAAGGGTTCACCATTGTGCTCCCAGTTGGAGATAGGGTATCAGAAGTCATCCAGTAGTGGGGGGAGGAGGAGGAGGAGGAGGAGGAGGAGAAGTACGGATGAAACAGCAGGGCCTTCTTGAGTTTCTGTGGTCAACAGGGTGCCATTTGATGGACGGAGTCCAAGAAGATCAAGATGTTCAGGTGGTTGTAACTTGGTCTGCAAAATTCAGCAGCATCCTGTGTCATGGATCCCTGTACCCAAAATAGGAATGGAGTGTTGAAAAGAGACGTGGACGTGGGAATTGGACGGCAAGGCTACAGATAGACTTGATGGCCAGATGCCTGTTTGTACTTGTCATGTACAACTCCTGCACTGATAGAGCATGCTGCCATTTTCACGCAGCCTCTGGCTTGCAGTTATGCAAAATGCAGATCACCCTCTTTGAAACAACAAAGCTCTGGCTTGCACAAAGAGATAGTGAAAATCCCCTTGCACTGTTCATGCATTTTGCCAGCTGCAAAGGCAGTGGGGCCATGGCATACCTAGAAAAGAGTAGCAGGATTCTAGCTCATGTAAAAGTAAAAGATAATTTCTTTTTCTATTCTTATGACAGTAACTGGGTGAATAACAGCATAATATACATATCTACCCAGGCGCTTGAGCTCACTGTGGTTCATTCCCAAGTGAATGCAAATAGATGGCACCCTGAAATTCTGGAATGCTGTTGTTCAGACGACAGTCCACCTTCTCTGTAGGGTCTCAGCACTGAAGTATTAGTGGATGAATGTGCAGTAACTGTGGTGAAGTTTAGGATGGAAATAGAAATGCTGGTCAGCCAGTCACTGCTGGTTTCCTGGGTTTTTGAAAAGAAAGAAATTAAAGAATTGCCAGAATTAACATCTTTCTTACCTGTCAGTAAAAGATTCAGCTCTTGGGATCTTCCAGTGCTCCCAGCAATTTGCACAAAGCTAGGCAGAAAAAAAGGAAAAGATTTTAATGAGATAGCTTAGAGATGACCATGCTGCAAGCGATTGATCCAGTTAAACTGACACATGGTAAAACCTCCACGGTCCTTGAAAATTATTTCTGGGAGTTATGTACCCAGGAGGAAACCAATCTCCCCATTACAGAATTGTTCTAAAGCAGCAATCTCTCTCTGTATATGTATATATTTGTTTCAATTTCCCTTCTGCACGTTGTTCCAAAAGAGTCAGTTTGTCTAAGGTTTGGATCCTCTGCTATGCCACAAGCTATTCCTTAGTGGATAATTGTAAAATAATCAAAATGTTGGGACTTTTATCAGAAATAGGCAAGGATGGCTGCTGAATAAACCCAGCCTGGTATGTGAGATGCACCTGCAGCCCAAGAGGTTGTGTTGATTGATGCAGAGCAGTGAATGACACCAGCTCTCTATTCAAGGTGCACAGGGCGAAAAGCCAGTTGGATTGCTTTGGCTGGTGAGGCAGGAAGTCCCACAAGCTTTCTCTCCATTTCTGACAGTAGGAATATAATAATAAGAAATTTAAAGACTAGCAATTGGCTGCCATTTCATGATATCCAAAATCTGCTGCTCGGATTGACTGCCTTATTCTGCCTAACGTCGGCCCAACCATGATTTTGGTTGGGCTGTTTTGAAAAGCCTAGCAACCACATTCTGTGACCTTACCCAAACTGGGAAGTGTGAGAGGGTTAAATCACAAAAGTACATGGAAATTTTACTTTCATTTAGGCTTAAAGCCATTTTTAAGTTAGATTAGAGTAAAACCTTTGAATGAATTATATAAATTACCATTGATTTTGTGGTTCTACTTTACTTGAGACTCAAAAGTGGATTTAGTTCAGTTTTTCCAGAAGTGCATAATAGTCCTTAGCAGCAATTTAAATTCATAGCAAGAGAGCCAGCGTTTCTTCTCATCAGCTTCATAACATCCTTTCTACAATTGGTTTATCTGTAGGGACAGATTTGATTAGGTATCTTTGGAGGTAAGATAGTGTTTACACAGCATATCAATATTTTTGTTTTAATAATGTTTTTGCCATGGAAATGTGTGACGGTTCTTCCTCCGAGGACTCCAGTTTTGCCCGTTTAAAGTTATTATTGCATAAATCATTCCTGACAGCTGTAAAATATTGCTTGAGGTGATAAAGCTGTAAAGCTTTGACATAAAAACTATAATCATGCAGGGTTTGAGGATGGGTTTGTGTATTAAATTGAGGAGGACTGTGCTCCATCAGTTTCTTTTTGTATAGTGAGTGTGTTGTGGGATGATCAAAGTGAGACGTACTTGAGTGTATGCAAGCCTATGAAGTTTGATTATTGACAGGAAAGTGAAGTTGCTTATTGTTAGCTGTGAAGACTGGTGAGAGTCTGCAGAGCAGAAACACAAGGGCAGGACATGGTGACAAACATGATGAAAGGGAATAATGGTGTCTGACAGTTCTTTTGATAGCCAAAGGAGCCAACAGAGACTATTGCCATCACCTTAGTGTTGAACTGGGCAGCATGCTAGGGTCGAACTGATAAACAAATTCACAAATTTCATTGTTGATCATTTTAAGAGTACAGGAAATTGGCTTATTCACATCTTATTAATATCTGACATCTTTTTTTTTAATCCTGACATATTCATTGTATTGAGCTTCACTGTGACTGTGGGAGTTTGAGTATTGAGTATGTTGAGCTCTACAGAGCCAGAGGTTGGGAGTTCAATTGCCCACTGTGCTTCCTAGGAAAAGATGTAGCCTATGTAGCCTTGGACAAGCTGTACTGTCTTAGGGTGCCCCCCGGAAGAAGGGAATGATAAACCACTTCTGAGTACTCACTAGCTCGTATACCCTGAAAAGGGTTGCCATAAGTCTGAATCTACCTGACGACACACAATTAGTTGAGTAGTAGATTTTAGATAGTGGGATTTATGCCACCACAAAGGAGGGAAAAAGCAAGAGTGGGGGGGGGAGGGAGAAAAACAGGCAATTAAAGCCCATATAAGAGAAATGCATACATATGCACAGTCATAGACTCTCCATCCCAGTAGTAAACTTTTTAATAAAGTCAGGGCCAGACCCTTGTTAAGTCCAGCTGCATGGGGATATCTGTATCTGTGTACGAATACAAATACTGCCATCTCTAGTCCCCACTTTTTCTTCTATATCTTCTGTTGTTTGAATAAATGTGATTGCTGGTGTACTTTTAGAAAACTTGCACATTTCCCTAAGTTTTCTTAGACATTAAAAAACAAACAAACCAAGATTTCCTGGATTCTACACCATGCCCTCAAATGTTGTTTAACCTATTCAACTTAGCGAGGTTCGTCTCTTACCTTAAAGCTACCTTAGGAAAGCTCCACACGACTTCTTCATTCCAGGCTGTCGGACCTATTTGCCTTTAGTGTTCAGAGTGATGTTTTATCAGTCAAGCTCACTGCCCAGGTTAATAGCCTGTAACAAAGCTCTGTTGCAAAATCCTTTGAAGTAATGACAGAGTACAAATGGCAGAGGTGAAATTTAGCAATTGTCGTGGTACCCTGTATCATTTCACTAGTCGTGCCTTTCGCTGGAAGAGCAGGTCAGGTTAATATTTCTGTTTCTGTGTGGTGGCACTGAGTTATGTGAAACCCCTGTGGGTTTTGTTGTTGTTTCTATCTTATTGGTAACTTGAAACCAGCCACATCCTGATGTGTGGGAAGAAATAAGTCCCATTGCTACTACAAGGCAACGCTTGCTGGAGGTCTCTCCCACAGTACAGCTCCAGTAGAGACCTGTAAGTGCCTAAAAGTATGGCCGTGCCCTTGGTTGCTTTTCAATCCTCTTTCACTCTTCAGGAGAACTTGTCAGCAAACTCTACCAGTTGTTGTCATGTTGTATTGCTGTGAGGAATGACCCCGCCAATACTTTGTATGAATAATTCTGAACAATTCCTTGGTCTTTTCACTGTCAAGGTTGGCAGGTGGTAGATCTGGATCCTCTGGGATATCCACAGTATATTGGACAGGGTGGGTTGGTTTTGGGTTGTTGTTGTTTTAAATATTTATTATTTATTTATTTATTTAATTTATATGCCGCCCACACTACCCAAAGGTTTTACTCCCATTGGCTTCATCAAAGCAGCAACAAAATAACTCTCTCTTGGCCTACTTCGTGTTGCTGAAACAAAGAAAGCGTGGGGCAGTCCGGAATAAATCCTAATGCTAACTTGTTCCCTTAATTGCATCTCTTATTTTCCATAATCAATTCTGAGGAGGGGAGAGAGGGAGAACGACTCTACATTGCCCAGTTACTGTCATTTGTCATAGAGGAATTACACAACCTCCTCCTTATGTATAGTCAGCCCATATTGATTTTGAGGAGTTTGCAAGGAACTCTCTCTGTGTGTGTTTATGTTCCTGTCCATGTAGGTGTGTCTTCACATTGTTTGTCCCCACATCAGAATTAAGATTTGAGCAGACCTTGGAAATGTCACTTCATTGATCTCCAAATCCCAGAATCCCCCACCTATCCCAACCGCTGGGAATCCTGGAAGTGAGGAGCATTAAAAGTTACCTTACCCTGAGTCAGACCATTGGCCCACTCAGCCTAATGTTGCCAACTCTTGAGTGACATCAGTTCTTCAGGAGTTTATGCAGGATTCTTCCTCAGCTCTACTTTGAAGTCCCTGGTGTTTCCTGATAGTCCAACAGTCTGAAATCTAGCAAGATCAAGTGTGTTCAGGCTGCAGTTCAAAAAGCAATTTCACTGCTCTGAGAATCCAGCAATCAATATGACTACTGACCATAGCAGCTGTGAGATTCTGGGCATTTCCCTTTGAAACAGGTAACTGTTTTATTCTGCATCTCTTCCTCCCCAAACTGCCTCTTTTCTTTCTGTTTCCTTGATATTCTCTGAGACAATATAATGCCAACTGACTATTATACAGAGAGAAAAAACACCTTCTGGGAGAGCAAAAATGCAGCTTTATTGCAGCCTGTGCATTCTTAAATTAGGTGTAACTTACTCCAGATGGAGGGGGCCTACATCAGATTGCTGTTATGGTCCTGGGGCAACTATCACTTGCTTAGCAAGTAGCTGTCTGTGTGGAGTTATAATCTATGTGTCCAGTGACTGGCTGTTTCTATAGCTACCAATGTAGAAACACTATTTAATGTGAGAAATTCCCATCACAAAGCATCTGGCAGTGTCCCACACCTTCATTTTCTTATGTAGATTTCCCAAAGGCCAGGAATAGATCTGCATTTTCTGCTTGCTTTTCTTTCTTCATTTCCCTCTCTTTCTCCTTTTTTTAAAAAAAATTTATCCACCTCACTTAGAACCCTTTTAAATGTCATGAAGGCATTTCCAGGTCTTGTCGAGATTTACTTTGGGTGTTTTTTGTAGTAATTATAATACCTTCACAGATCCTTACACGGATGAGATTCCAGCAGTTTTTCAGTCTGAGAAAATGCAGAACACCCTTCTCCTATGCTAATTCTCACTTTTTTTTTGCAAACACCTTGCCTCTGGTTCTTGTGCCCTCACCTGATTTTGAACTGAAAAACAAGTAGGACTGTTTATTAACTTGGGAGCATTTTATAAGTGTATCATGCCAGCAGCAAAGCTACTGTGCTGGTGGTCAGTGGAATGAGCGTGTTTCCAATATGTTGGTCAGAAGATCGCCTCCCCACCACCACCACTTCATTGCAGGAGATCGGCTGCTAATATCATTCCACCTTGCTTAGGGTATTAGGTGGCAAAGTTGCATTCTCTTTCTCAACTCCATAGCAGGTGTGGAATCTTGAAGCACAAGATTCTTATGCTCAGTACCAGGACGTTTTGAGGTAGCTAAAGTAAAAGGCAAGATGACATCCCTCCTATTTGTCTTCTAAAAATGACCACACTGAGGATTCATAACAGACACGTTATGCTGCTTCTCAGGGCCACAAGTAACCTTGCTCCGAGTAAACTATATAACACCACATTTCACTGCTGAGTCCACTATCTGCCACCAGAAGCAAATGCCTCACTTTGCCCTTTGCTTATAGATGCATATCGGGATGGAAGTGCCAGCTCTGTTTATGCCAGCTCTCTCTGTTCTCATTGTGGGAAACCTTTTTATTGCTATGCTGCCAGCTCAGGTCACAGTATGACCTGAGCTGAGTATGAGTAACACAGCATGAGTAACACTGGCAAAGGGAATATAGACTCCTGTTCAGTTAATCTCCAGAATCTGGGAGCTGTATTTCAAAATGGAATTATTTCACCTTTGCCTGTGGTCCTGAATCTTCAGGGAGATACTGTATCTGCCTCTGACTGTGGATCTCCTTTCCTAGAAGGTGTACTATTCAAGGGCAGGTGATATCAACACATTCATTCATTCATCTCTTCATTGATTTGACATTTTGAATTTTACTCTATAACAAGCTCTGGAATCAATTTAGATAATCCTGTACTACTGAGGCATTCTATCTAAGTGGAACTGCAACTGCCCTTATTATAAACATTATGGAAATAAGTTATATCTGATCATTGCACGATCAACTGTTCAGGCAACAAGGTGACTATCAAGCTTAATGGAAGTTGTTTAATGCTTATGTTGCATTCTGTAGGGTCTGTGTCCTGGGTCATTTACTGTGCATAGTCTCTTGTGCTGGCTGCAAAGGCTCTTGAGTATGTTCGGGATTGCTACAGAGGACATTCTCCCTACAAAGCACAGTCAGCATGGAAATGACTTGTTTTGAGCAAAGATTACATAAAATAATTGTCCAGGAAAGACACGGCAAATTGATGATTACTAGAAGACAAGTTTTGTTTTTTTCTGTGCTTGATTTATGATGCTAAACGTATAGGAAAGCAGGTGGCGGGAGGGAGTTAGATGGGAGACCGCCAGGAAAATGTTAACAAATGAGTAAGATGGGCTTTATAGGTTCACTTCACTAGATATAAAGACAATGACACCCACACAATTCTATCAGCTAGAGACCATATTCTTTCAGCTCTGTAGCTATAGCACCAGCTCCAGTAGAAGTCTGAGATGTGGTTGCTTCACAGGGGATTTAACTCCTGAAGTCACTGCTGATTTTCACTTTATAATTTGCACTTCAATATAGATTCTTCAGTGCCCAACTGCATGCAGGTTCTGTTAAGTTTGAAGCTCAGATGTATGTAATGTTCGTTTTGTGACTCTTGAAAATATGCTGAAATCAGTGACAGGCTTGGCCTCGTGGCATTGTATTCCTAGTTGCCATTCCCCACTTAAATGTTACACATACATATTTGTTCTTGGGTATCTTGCCAAAGCACAAAATGAAAATGAGACCCAGTGCATCTAGTTAGAAGAAATAGCAACCACTTTCATGTACAGGTGTAATGATGTCAGTGTTCTCTCCTTTTGCCTGTATTCTATCTGTCTCTCTGTGTCTAAGTACACTTGCTATCAGTAAAAGGTTGCAACCTATTCCACTGTGGCATCCTCTAGATGTCTTAGGTTACAGCTCCCATCATACTGAATGGAGTTGTAATTAAAAACATCTTTGAAGTATTAGGTTAGGAAGCAGACCAGCTGAGCCGTCTATTTTTTTCTTTTTTCCCCATGCTCATCAACCTCCATTGGTAAGAGACATATTGTTTTGAATTATTAGTCTACATTTATCATCAGCCCTACCTAGAGTAGACCTACAAAGTCTGCTCCAAGTAGGACTAAGATTAGATTTACACCATTGCAAGTTTTTCACTTATAAGACATCACTGCTTAACCACCTTCATTCATTCACAAGTCACCCGGAGTTTAACTATGATTGGAAATGACATAGACTGTGCTACACTATCATACACTAAAATCAAAATCACCATCATCACTGTCATCATCATTTTGGAACTGCAGAGCTGGAAGTGACCCTATAGATCATTGGGTCCAGCCCCTGTCAAAGAGGCACAGTAGGGAAACAAACTCCCAACCTCAGGCTTCTATGGCTGAAATTCTCTTGCTAGAAGTCAAGCTGCACAAGGTTGATGATATCATCAGTCATAGCAGTTTTTGTAAATGAAAGATTTCCCACCCACCCCTGAAGGTTGTAAGGCTCCCTTGGCATCCCTTTTGATATGAAGAAGCCTTTGGAGGCCACCGGAGGCGGGAGGCGGGGATACAAAACAGATAAATGATTATTGTTAATTTATTTATTTATTTATTTATTTATTGGACTTATATACCGCCCCATAGCGCTACAAGCACTCTCCGGGCGGTTGACCGGTTAACCCTCATGTACCAGCAGAAAATCCTTTATGAGCTGCTACCGGATGCCACTGAAATCCCAGTGTAACAATTAGTGGCTAGTGATAAGATTAGCAGTATGTTTATGGTTAGGATAACAGGTCAGTCTCTGATATGTGCATCTTGTATTTCCAGAACCGTCTGAAAATTCTGCCCATGCCAAATGGGGCTAATCTATTGACAACCAGAATATGCCACTTCTGCTTCTCTGCATTATGGTTTGCAGAGAAAAAGTCTTCCCCCCGCCCCCCAGTGTTTATGGTTGTTGAGGCACAGCCCCCCAAAAAAATTCAGGCCAAGAAGTATAAAGGAATAGATTAGTTGGGGTGATTTTTGCCCTAACCACTTCTGCCTGAAAAACCAACAAACCAGTTAAACAAATTGTATAAGGCTAGAACTCAGGGACATTGTTTTCAACTGTTCAGGTGACAATGCTATAGAATGTGTGCTTTTTGAATTCTGCAACAAAACATCTGGCTGTGGAGCCAGAGGTTGGGAGTTTGATTCCCCATTCTGCCTCCTTGACAGGGGTGGACTCAATGATCCGTAGGGTCCCTTCCATCTCTTTCTGAGATGGCAAGAACTGCTGGATAGACAGCTCACTGGTTTAGGTGTAGGGGAAGAAAGTGTCCCACCCTAGTTCATGACGGTTCTAGTGGAATCAAGATGGTAATGAGTATACAATGGGCAGGTTTTACTATTAAACGGGAGGAAAAGGATTACAAATGTTGACGTAATGTAATGGAAATGTGTTTTTAAAGTATTTTCATGTCAGCATTTTATTTAAAAATAATCCTGGCTCATCATCTAATTGCTGCTCTAATTGGAAGAGCACAAGTGTTGTATTTATGTAAACACATTAGAAGCAAATCTTGGCATAAAGTGTGCCAACGTTCAATGCTGGAATGCCATTAGAAGACCCTCCAGAGCAAGAGACAAGCAAACTCAAGAGAATCTAGGAACTGATAATCCGGCCTCTGGACTCACAGTGGAAGTCATCAGCCTAAGCTGTATAAACTGAATGTGGTTGAAAAGTCCACACCCTGTGTTTTAAAAAGAAAAAGTCCGTGTTCTTGACTTTGTTTTACCACAACAGGATGCACAGAGGAATGCCCCTTAGTTTAATGGAAAATCCCACTTGCTAGGATGCAGTTCTCTATGTTTCACAAGAAAAAAGGAGGGCCCAAAGTAAGTATAGGCCACATGCATGCCACAGGTAGGTAATGTCTGCCTCTCCAGATTTTTTTTTTTTTTGGATGACAACTTCTCACCAGCTCTAGGATGATAGTTCAACAACCTATAGAAGGCTGTTATTTGTCCATTGTGATGTTTTCTCAATACAACACTAATACAGTGTCATTTCAAACAGCACTTGGTTTCATTGTTCATATCCTTCATTATAATATGCCCCCTTTTGCAGTCATTCCCCACCCACAAACCCAGTGGGGCATTCAGGACTTTGGGGGTCAGTGTCCAGAGTCAACAGAATGAATGGACTGGGCAGGTGCATGCAACAATGCTGATTTGCCATGCTTTGAAATAATGTGAAGCAATATTTGTTTCCATCTGAGGAGAAGGTTCCATATAAAACCATGTGAAATAAGTGATATGATGCACCCTAGCATCTAAAAGCAGGGGATTGTATAAGACCGTTAAGTCTGGACTTAGACAATTCTCTGGATGTGCTACTGCACAAAGCTTAATATTTAGTCAATCATTTTATTGGTCCAGCAAACAGACCTTACAGTGCAACTGACACATCGGTTAATATCTGGAAATAAAGTTCATAATAGGATTTGCCAAAATACCTAGAACCAACATTACATTTATTTGGCTAAAACTGGACTATAAATGAATGGTGTTTGCATTGATGAAAGTCAGGCTTGCACATGTTCCCACTGAGTGCACTTGGTGCTCTTGCTGAGTGGCAGAATGCACCCATGGGATGCTTGCATTTACAGTCCTCTTCATTCGTTTGCCTGTGGATGGAATTTATAAAGAGCTCCTCATCAAAGTTCTATGGGTATACCATAAATTTAAACAACGAAATGCAGATAAATAAATAAACAACAGTGGTTGGAATTTAGTAGATGGTTGCTTGAGAAGAAAGGTCTTCAGCAAAAACTGTACAGAAAGTACTATAACCCATAGCATTATCTTCTTTGACTAATGATGAAAAGCATGATTTGGGCTTCATGTTTATACATTTCTTCCTAATAGAATAAAGTAAAATAATAAAATTGTGGTTCTGAACTGTTCCAGTGGTGTTCCTTTCATTCCTTGTACATTGAATACATGATTCCAATCACTAGAGATTACTTCACAGAGATTAATGAAATGCTGGGGGCTTCTTCCGAAGTAGGCTGTATGTCTCTGATATGAACTTTGTTATCTGGGTTTGAGATGCCCAATATGAGAAGCATTGATTACATTTATATCCCACTTTTCCTCCAGTGAGGTCAAGGTGATACACATGGTCCTCTTCTTCTAGCCTCCTCTTCACAACAATCCTGTGAAATAAATCGGGCACAGAGGAAGTGTCCATAATTGTTATGATAATTCTTTGTTAGAAACCAGCGTAAATGCCATTTTTTTAAATTCATGTCTTAAAGTCTTAAATATTTTTTTTCATTGTACTGTATAACTCAAATATTTCATTAGTATGGAAATGATAAAATATCAATCCCTTTCTTTCCCAGACTCCACTTCCCTGAAATGGGTGTTGTCTAGCATTGGAGAAAGGTTAGAGTCAAGTAGATAGGTTGACTTCCAGTGTGGTAAAGGTGGGATTTAAGCCTTTTCTCTTCTTCTTTAAACCTTCGGGAGGAACGTGGTTGACTCTAACATCAGGCAGTCAGGCAGTTCCCTGAGGTGAACCTTGCTTGCAGGGGTGGGCAGCAGTTGCTACCTCCTAGCTCTTCCTTTCTATGGGAATGTGAAGGACACACGGCCACCTTGCCACCTCCCACCCCCATAGCACCTCCCTTCAGGTTTTGTGAAGGATGCCATTCCCTTGCCAGTGTGGTAAGATCCAGCTGCCAGTCTAGTCAGCTTTTTGTACATGGACTAGAGAGGGGAACAAAGCACCCCAAATGACACTTTCTCTTAAACCATGAATTGCCCCCAGTGGCCTGACAAACCATCAATCAATATGTTGGTTTGTTGGATGATTTTTTAGACATCCCCTGGGGCTATCTTTAAAAAAAAAAGCCCTGGCCCCCACAGCCTTCCTAAGCTGTGGGGGCATAGGAAGAGGAGGAAAGGGATCAAAGTGATCCCCCCTGCCCGGTTGCCTTTGCAAAGGCAGTGGGGCTGGGGGATCACTTTGATTCCACTTTGATCCGTTCCCTCCTCTTCCTATGCCATAGAGGCATAGGAAGAGGAGAAAAGGGGAACCAAGCCATCCTGTGCTTATGCCCCTGAGGAACAGCTGATCCATGGGGGCATAAGCAGATAGGGAACGAAGGGATGAATATAAAAGGGTAATATTCAGTGCTTCGTATTCGTTGGGGTTTCTGGACTTCAAGAATACGAAGCAACGAATATCTGATGAATCAGGGATATTTGTTGAATATCCTGATTCATTTTTATATTCATCCCCATGTCTAACGTGGACCTGTTAGGTGGTACTGGCTTTTCCAGGAGTGTCTCTTCGGCCAACCATATTAAGAGACTTAATCAAGAACCTCCTCGTAGTAAGAGATAATGAGCTGTTTTCTGCTGCTGTCATACAATTACGATATGCGTGGCATCCATTACTCAGCACTCCGTCTGCCTTACTTGCGAAGACCAACAAAAAGCAGAGCTTCAAAGGGTGGGAACACTCTTCACTTGGCACAGAATTCTTTTCAGAGTGTCAGGGAGCCTGGAGCAAGATAACCTTTGCGAAACATTTTTTTTCCTTCTCTTAAAAGAAAAAGTTCATTGCCTAGGCTTCTTATCTGGGTCAGATGAAAAAGGGAGAACTTTTGTCCTCTGTTTGGCTTCCCGTGCTGTCATTGCTTTCATCTCTCAGCAAAGGATGCTGAAAGATGTCTCTGCTTTGCTTGTCCTCACGCCTACAGACCACCCGGCCTTTCCAGGGTGCACATCACTCTCTCCTGCATGCATCTTCCCACGGTCAAAGGAACTCAAGCACTTCTCTATCATCTTCCTTCCTCTTTGAATTAGTGGAGGCAGGCTTTGCTGAAGTCTTTTATGGTATATGAGTTTTTTTCTTTTTCTTTTTCTTTTCTCATCACAAATCCACATGCACCTTCCAGGTTCCATGTTTCTCTCCAACATTGGTTGATTTGGCTGTTTACTAGAAATCTACTGGTAAAAAGCTTTTCAGTTCTGGAAGTAAGAGAATGTTTTTTTAAGAAGGACCTTCCAAAAACAAGTCAATCCAATTGGAGTAACTATGACCACATCCTCCTGTACATACTTATTTGGGAACAATCCTTGCTGAAGCAAAATTTCTGAAAGTTGTCTTAAAGAAGGTCACATGCAGATATACTGTACATGCAAATACACAATGGCTGAAATCCTGTTGCTTAATGTAGTAAGTTGCATGAGAGTAGACACACTGCATCACTGGGAATTTAGTGAACCAATTCTTCTGTAAATGCAACTTACTAGACTAAAACAGGATTTCAGCCAATATGGATCTCTCTCTCTCTCTCTCTCCGTGAGACAAGAAATCAAAAGAAAAGAGAATAATTCATGTTAGGTTGAAAGGATGTAGACGTTGTAATAGACATTTCTGTATTGGTCAAACTGATGGCAAAATGAACTCCATTCAGTGGGACTGACATACACTTTTCCTGACACTTGTCACGCCTCTAGACATCTGCTTCTAAGTTCCCTTTTCCTGCAACCAAATCCAGAGGAGTGAGGACTATTTATGTATTTTATGTTGATATAAATATTTATACCTTTACCTTTTCAAATACACATTTTACACCAGACAGCTTTTAAAGTGCTTTACTTGCACTTCAGAGGGCTATAGACATCCGATGAGTAGTAATGTGGTATGTGCTTTTGAAGCAGATGCTGCCCTGCAGAGTATGGCTGGAAACCATTATAAGAAGAAGAATGCTTTGGGCTGTGGTGAGGAGAGAAAACGAATGCTAGTTCGAGTCAGGAAATGAGCTGGTAGACCGCTTTCAGTCCAGGAATACAAGGGCTGAGAAAATACTTCAGGGGAAAATCGCTTAAAGAAGATCTTTGAAAAACTACTCTCTTTGGTCTGAAAGCTGGTGGCGGCTTTGGGTTGGACAAGGAAGAGAGGAGGGAAACAGGAAGTTCCAATGTCATGTTTCTTAATGTCTCTACTAAATGGAATATGACTCCCAGTGTCAAAGTATGTGCACTTCTGTGCGTATCTTGCACAGTTATGCGTGTAAAGTGTCTTGTTTTGGAAGAGATGGAAAGATATAGGGGCAGAAGCTGGAAAAGATGGAAGGATGAAGGAAGAAGGAGGGCAGTTTTATGCTGGAAAGCTTGCCCTTGTACAATCTTCTGCCCTGTGGGCTTTTTTAAAAGTGAATTCTAAAGACCGTTCCCCTCCTCAAAGCCAAGCATATCTTCTATTGCAGAGTTGTGAATTTAAGCTGAATGGTTTCTTTAGGGTCTGTTAAGTACAGTGGAAGCTTTCATCCTGACTGACTTGCAAAGCACACAACTCACCAGGTGGTGTAAAATGGACCGTTTTACATTGCAAATCAGACAATCCCTCAGACTTTCTGTTCTTCCAAAGGTGAAGAAGGTACTGTCTGAAAAAGAAGATTGTGTTCTTATATGGTTTGGGCAGTTTGATTTAATTGTGGGAGTCAAGCAGTTCTTAACCATTTTGTAAATAGTGTTACGTGACACCTTTTAAGTTCCTAGTAAACATACACACACAGCCTGTCTGGTTTTTTTCCCCTCTGTTTCTCCCATTGCATATCTGTCAGTTTCCAATTGCACCCCCCCCCCCCCCAGCAGCACATTGCTTGGTTAGCAGGATGCTGAAGAAAGCCCTGCTGTCCTGTCCAAATCTGACTGAAGGAGAGAAAAAAACCCACACAGGGGGAGATTAGAATCTTGAAGTTGCTGATCCACAGTTAAAAGCAGATGGACAGGAGACTCAGCAAGCACACATCACTTACTTGATCATAGCCTTCTTTGCTTGAGTGTGACTGAAATTCTGTTCAAGTTCTAAAAGTAATTTATCGTTTTGCATCTATACGTATATATTGGACTCCCAATTTTGTGAATCCAATATATACGTATAGAGTTCAAATTCCCAATTTTGTGGAAATCAGTATCCTTTTTTTTGTTTTTCTTCCTGCTTACTCTTGCAGAGTTTTGAAATTCTTGATTTAAAAAAACCTCTAGCTGCACAGCAGCAGTGCAAGGACTTACAGAGCAGAATTAACTTAAAGTCTTCTCAGATTAGACCACCTCTTATTGTCTCAATAGCTCACCCTGAGACGTTGGTAAGAAAAAGAATAAAAAGGTTTCATATATTCAGAGTTCTGAACAGATAAAAAAGGGTACTGTACAAAAATGACTGTTTACAGCAACAGGCCTCTGCAAATTCACTGCCTGCTTCCAGCAGGCTCCTGCAGAAGACATTTTAGCAGCACAAGTGGCAAACTTCACTAACTGCCAGCAGACTAAAAAGAGGGCAGAAAACACTTAAGCAGAGAGGAGTGACTCTCTTTAAAATTAGAGGCAGGGAAGGAGCAATTGGTTATTGTGGGATTGATTGAAAATCACCCCAGCCTGGAAAGGTTTCTCCCAGTCAAACCCACCAGAGGCAGGATACGATAACTCCCAACATTTCCAAGGTAAAGTTTCTGGTCTCCGCTTCCTGCTTTGTCTTATATAAGCAACTCTCAAGGAGATTTGTGAAAGAAAATTTCCTAAACTTTGCCTGAGCAATCATCTCCTGGATGATGATCTGATGATCATCATCATCATGAAGGGGAGATGAGAGGAGAAGGAGGAAGTCAGTAAGTAACATAGGGGGCAGTGAACCGGATGTACAGTTTCTAATGTAACTGTGTGAACATGCTTGTAACATTATCTGTGGTTCTACTTGCTGCATCTGAAAAAAAAAACTTCCAGAGATTTTGTAGAGTTGGAAGCGGTGAATATAAATACATGGGAAATAAAGTTGCCTGTAGCTATTAGTCATGGTAACAATATTATATGGTATCTATAGTCACTTTTTCCATGTTATCTCGCCTGCAGAGATGAATGGTGAAGACTCTGTTTTAATTTTCTTCCTTTCATATTGTTCCTTGAGGCTGCCGTTGTTTCTGTCCATCTCGCCACCTTCTGCAAGCTTGATGTCTCTGCTTCTGCTTTTTACCCAAGTGGACAACTCAGAGTGGCAATCACATGCAGAATATTGTTGCATTTCTAACATTTCTAAAGGAAGGTTTGCCTTTTTATAGAACATGTCTACTCTTGGAATATGTTTCCTGAGGGAAAACATTCAGCAGCATACCAGCATCCTATGGAGGGGGCAGAATTATGAGTAACACCTTGTAGTACTAAAGGATCTCTCTCTTTAAGAGAAAAGCTTAAATGACAACTCTCTTTTGTGCATGGTGTGTGTTTTTTAGAGATCTAGACAGAACTGGTTGCAATAACATACTCCTCTTTGCGCATAAGGCAGTGTGAAGATGCTGTTGGTATCTTGATTTGTTTATCTGCAATTAACTTCCTTTTTTAAAAAAATTCTCTTACTTTAAAAGGCTTTTAATTGAAATAACATCAACTGTGGGTCCTGATGGCAATTTTAATTGTATTTTAATCATTTTATCTTTTATTGTATTTTAATTGAATTTTAATTGTTGTAAGCCACCCAGAGACCTTTGGGTAGAGTGGGCAGCATATAAGTTAAATACATAAATAATTTAGGTAGCTCAGTAAAGACAAGCTTATTTTCCATGCATTGATGCCTGTCTTTGTGTTCCTACATTTCAAAACACAGCGAGATCCCCCAAAATGGGGAACAGTCTTTTTGGTTTAAAGCAAAAAGTCAGGGCTGAAGACATACTGCCAAGGCAAGAAAATTTAGAGTACAAATACTCTCCTTGGGACAGGGGTACACTGATGCACCCTTCTTGTATCTTTTGTGTTTCCTCTTTGTGTATATTATTTCCAGCATGCACCCTGCGTTTCCATACTGGTTGCAGGACCAAAATTGTGACAGCACTTCGCTTGTGGGCTTCCCATGGACATCTCATTGACCACTGTGGGAAACAAGGCCTTTGTTGTCTTTATAGGTGGCTTTTCATGTGCTCTTCAGTCAGTGCAAGAAGAACCTGACCATAGGGAGAAGCTCCATCCCTCTGAATTCTCACCCTTTGCCCATAGCCATTGGCAGCTGGTTCCCCTTATTTTGAATGGAGCTGGTTCTCTGCTCTCATTGCCCCATTCCTCTCTTTGAACTCCTACTTTAGTTTTCACAAACATGGAGATCTGTAGACCTACTGCTTCAGAGGCCTCATAGATTTCATACTTAAGTTCTGAAATAAAAACTAGCTATATCCAGATATGGGCAAGAACAGCTTGTTCCTAAACCCTACAAAATAAGATCTGGATGTTTCACCTCCAAGCCCTTGATGCTTTGTTCCCATTGTTTAGTAGGTTGCAGAGAATATTTTTTTTTCAACAACCTGCAGTATTCCAGAAGAAGCCTGGTTATTCAGCAGTGAAATTCAGGACAAGATGCCAAACTGATGCTATGGTTCTAAACAAAGGAGGAGAATTTTGTTTTTAAATGAAAAATGCCATGTAAAAAGCTGCCTTCTATGCCATTTTAATTAGTAAAAGCATATGTGTCAAAGGTCATCCTTAACATGGGTGAAGAGCTTATTTTTGTTATTGATATCCATTATCTGTGCATTCATTATCATTCATATTAATTTAACAGTCGCTGTTTGCATGAATGTTTGTGGGGGGGAATGAAAAAGAACGTGTCAACTCTAGATAAGGACATTGTCTGTCTACATTCCACTGACATATTAAATTGCATCTCTTAATGATAGGATCTTAATTGATAGGCTCTTTAATTATATAATTAGCAGAAGCCCTGGGCAGAATTACAGCCTTCAGTTATAATATTATGGTAGCACAGTATTTAATTTAAGTGTGTTCATTTCTGGTGGCAAATAAAACCGAAAGAATTCAGTGCAGATGAGATAATGGAGCCAGTACATTGACTTTATTGTGTTTGGAATCAGTGGAGTTCATATTCATGTGAAAAAAAAATATAAACCTCATTAGGTTTCTTAGGATAGCTTATTTAATGAAGATGGCTGTGAGCGTCTGAGAGCTGTAGCCCAACGCAGTATCCGGTGTCAATCATGCTGCTCTTTGCTCTGCCTCCAGAGTTCTCCAAAAGTACAGACAGAGCCTGAGGACTAAGCTTAAAAATTGCAACTAGCCTGTCATTAGAAGCTGGAAATCAGTTAAATGTTAAAGTGATTCAGGTTAAAGTGATTTCAGGACCTTAGTGGCCGAGCAGACGTACTTGCAAATGAAGACCATATTTACCTTTGAAGACCAATCGCAAAACAAAGTAAGCTTATATACAGACTATGGGAGGTGAGGAAACTTACGGTATTCCCTCTTCTAATCACATTCTCTCTGTAGGATACAGGTTGGCCCTAGTGGAAATCAAGTCCAGTGGGCACCTCTCACATTAATAGGTGAAACAGCTAACCAGAACAGCAGGAAACAGTATGATTCATGGCCTCCTCTCTGGGATTACGTGTGGCCCAGCAGAGTGATAGCTCCTAAATTTCTCCTCTCACTTTGAAATCTATTTTTTATGTTTTTTTAAAAAACCCTTTAATAGATTCTCATATAGCAGTGCTGGAATATCTAACATAATATAGTGATATTCAACAGTAACCTTTGAGCTGGCTGGAGTTAGGTTATGCTCACATGTGGAGCATGTGAATGGTGTACTTTCCTGGCATTTATTTTATCAGAAAGTTTACAGTGCAACACTTCTGGAAGTGAACATTGTAGCAAATAGCCCACTTCTGGTCAAAAATGTCTGATTATCTTAAAATTTTAATTTGTTTTTAATTTTATCCATATCTCATATACTTCCATAATTTTAAATTGTGCAGTGCTTTGACAGAATAAAGAAAAAGCTTTATTTTATTATATTTGTATCACTGTGCTCTTGTTCTCTCGTATCTTCCCTGTCTTCTGAAACATGCTTACTGAGGAAAAGGAAAGGGACCGTCAGGACTGGCAAAATGAAATGTTTGTGAAATTTTGATTTGCTACACACACACACACACACACACACACACAGAGAGAGAGAGAGAGAGAGAGAGAGAGAGAGAGAGATGCTTCATTAGAACACATTGCCTTCTGGTGTGGTCAACACCGCACATGTTTCATATACTGTAGGATATTTACAGTTGAATGTACACCCAGATGAAATTTAATGTACATTGACAAGTGCTAAAATACAGAGATGAGAGATAATTTCAGTTCATGTTTTTTAATATTTAAGAATGCTGCAGCCTTTGGAAATGTCATCATAAGAAGAATGGGGGAAAAGACATGGGATGATGATGATGATGATGATGATGATGATGATGATGATGATGATGATGATGATGATGATGAAGAAGAATGGGATGCAAGGAACAGAACAGGTTTGTCAGTCCAAGCTCAGAGCTTTGAGTATTGAGCTCTTACAAGATGAGGCTTGTCTCTCTTGTGTTTTAAATCATGTGAATGCTGAATCTCTTGCTTGGAAAAAGTGACTTATTACATTTGTCCAGTCCAAAAAAGGAAATAATTTTGTTTCATTTGTGTTTTTTTTGGAAGGATTACCCTAATTTACAAATGTCTTCATGTTCAGAATGGAAAGAACCTGAGGTTTAAAATGCGTGGAAGTGAGAGGAGATTAAACTGAGAACATTAATATAACCATGTGCCATCAGGTCAATTCTGACGTGTGGGGACCCATTTCCAGGATTTTCCACTTAGAGAATACTCAGAAGTGGTTTCCCGTTCCCTTCTTCTGGGGACACCTTGGGACGTTGCAGTTTTCCCAAGGCCACACAGTCTGGCTCGACTTGCAGGAGGCACAGCGAAGGAATCAAACTCCCAACTATTAATATGATGTGCAATTTGTCCTCAAGCCAACGGCTTCCAAGTTTTGAGAAGGGATTTGAAGAGGAGATAAACATTATGCAGACTTTTACTGTTGAGTTCCAGTCCTGAGAATCCTTCACAAAAGCAGGAAAACTGATAGTTGCAGGAATACAGGTCAGAAGTAAAAATGGGCATGAACCCCTGGTTCCACTTTTTGGCATGGTTTGTTTCCTAGCCAAACAGCTCATCTGTGGTTTGGTGTCCCACCCACCCCCTCCAGTGGGTGCCCATTCAGCAGCAGCATCCCACTCTGCCTCTTCTGGTGCTGCTGTTGAACGGGCACCGAACCATAGATCAACTTTTCATCTGGGAAACAAATCACGCCAATCCACCAGACTAGCGAACTGTACCCATCTCTAGTCAGAGGCAACAAAGCTGCATGCTAGCTACTGAAAGGAAGAAAAAGCTGTTCCCTCTATATTGGCTGCCCTAATTTGGGGAGAGGTTGTTTTAATATCTAATAATAATTATACACCCTCAAGTCGGTCCTGATTTATGGCAACCCTTTTAGGGTTTCTAGCTATAGAATGCTCAGAGGTACAGTAGTTTACCCTTTCCTACTTCTAGGAGGGCCCTGGAACTCTGCAGCTTGCCTAAGGCTACATAGGCTGGCTCCATGCCCAGGAGACACAGGGGGAATTAAACTCCCAACCTCTGGCTCTGCAGCCAAGCTCACTGGGATTGTTTTAATATGTAGGCACTCTCAAACATCACAGAGCCAAACTTCAGTCCTTAGTGGCATTAGACAGACACTATGGCTAAATGCTTTTGTTTCTCATAACAATGGTACCAGAAAGAAAAGCAAGCGGCCATCACCTTGCCCTCAGGAAATGCATACTGTCCCCCAGGAATGTGAAACAGTTGGCCCTGTAGAGGTTTCAGCCTGTCACCCCCATTATATTGCACTGGAAGTGGCAAGGTAAAGGTAAAGGTAAAGGTTCTCCTTGACAATTTTTGTCCAGTCGTGTTCGATTCTAGGGGGTGGTGCTCATCCCCGTTTCCAAGCCATAGAGAGAGCGTTTTGTCCAAAGACAATCTTCCGTGGTCACATGGCCAGTGCAACTTAGACACGGAATGCTGTTACCTTCCCACCGAGGTGGTCCCTATTTATCTACTCGCATTTGCATGCTTTCAAACCGCTAGGTTGGCAGGAGCTGGGACAAGTGACGGGCGCTCACTCCGTCACGTGGATTCAATCTTACAACTGCTGGTCTTCTAACCCTGCAGCACGGGCTTCTGCGGTTTATCCCGCAGCGCCACCACGTCCCTTGTGGAAGTGGCAAAGGACTCACCAAAGATTCGGAGATACAAAGGTTCCCTCCCCCTAACTTGTATCCTTCTTAGCTTTATCATTGCAAGTGGTTTTGTCACATACAATGTTTATATTATGGAGAAAAAGGAGATCCCTCAATGAAGTCTCCAAGCCTCACCCCATCCCTAACTCCCTAATATTAATTGAGACTGCAGTATTCTCTTTCTTCCCTGTGCACAGGTAAGGTTTCTGAGCATGTGGAGTCAAATTCCACTGGGTTTACGTGAGAGTAGAAGTGTAGAGAATGGTGCTGTCTGTTGTCTCCCATAGACCTCTAAAAATAGCAGCCAGAAGAACTGTGACAAATGGTGAAGGGGAGAGATCCCTGCTGGCCGGTTCCCCCCCCCACCCCAGCTGATAATTCAAGCACTGAGTTTATTACATCTGCCACTGCTATTGCTGCAGCCGGTGGTGGTGATGGTGGTGGTGGTGGTGACAGATTGATGTTGATTGGGATGAAGGAGATAGTAAACACAGCTTCCAGATTCATGAAAATGTCAAGCGGGGCTGCTAATCAATTGCAAGTTATCTCACAATCCACGCAGAACAGATTTGTGGTTTCCCTGACAGGCTCCCAGACTAAAAGAATGGCATCTGAATCATCAACAGACTTGTGCTTTGTTTTACCTCCTAGTGTTGTTTCCTTCTGTTCAGTCATGCATCAGACAGTGGGAAAGCAGAGGATTCTGGAACAGTTGGAGGGTTCTGGGAGAACAGCTCCCATCACCCTCCAACTAGCATGGGAGAGTTCCCCAAACTCTGGCTACAGTGAGTTGTTGCATCTTCATTCTGCTTGCTATGCCTATAAAGCTTTACTCCAAATCAAGAGGCACCCCTCATCTTTGCTGTTGCTAGGGGCTGCATAGAAGCATCACAAAAGCATCAGGGTAGCCCTTTCTGTGACATGGTCGTGCAAGAGATGCTATTTCTACTATTGCTGCCTTGGCACTTCCAGTAGGTGGCTGGCCTTTAAGGTGGCAGAGCATTGGGTGGCATCTACTCCAGAAATTCTCTCCGGGGAATCATCAAAACCAACCAACCAAAAAAACCCCAACAAACAAGACAAAGGAATTCAGTGCAGATGCTATTTAAATGAGAAGTGTGTTGCTTATAAACCTGAAAGGGAAATTTGCATCTTCTGCCCCTGAATATAAAATCTTCATAGGCTTGAAATGAGTTTGTTTTATAAAGTGGTTTCCTTTCCTTTCCAATATCCTGTTAGTGATGGTTATGTCTGGGTCAGAATAGCTAGGACTGTTGACAAAATGCATCAGATCCTTGCAGTTAGGTCAATGGATTTAGGTTGATTTAGGTCCTCTGCTTCTACTTTAGGGTTCGAACAAATGCTTCTTATTTTATAAGGCTCCATCCAGGATCATCCTAGTGGACGTCCATGCCCTCAACAGCAACTCCCTCTGCTCTCATCTCCTCACATATCCTCCATGCATATACCGTGTATGTAATGTCAAGTGTGGAAAAAAAAATCAAAACTGACAGATTTGCCAGTCCTGAGACAGAAACAATGAATACATGGCCCTTGTGATGAGTGGCATATTTCTGTGTGATTGGGACAGCAACTGTATGAAACAGTGGTTAGGTTGTAAGACTGAGACTTGGCTTGAACCACACTTGGCATTCCGGCTCTTACCTGCAGGCCTTTCTAGACATTGAAGCAGCTCTACTTTTTCCTAGAGGGCTTAATGGTTTCTTACTGGTCAGCTAGTGGACCCAGAGCTGATGTCTTGGTGGCAGCCTTTGGCAGTTTTCTAGGAAGCCATTGGACAAGAGTAACAGAGTCAAATAGGAAGCAACAGCCTGCAAGGTATGTTTCCCTTTTCTTGGCCATGCTAAGCCTCAGGGACCTGTGTGTGTGTGTGTGTGTGTACCAGGGGTCAGAAGGTGACTACACATTAAGAGTTCAATGTGATCTAAATATTGTACACCTGGAGCAATTTTCTTTGCATTGCGGATCTCCCGCTTTGGGCGGTAAAGCTAACTGGGACTTTGTTTCTGGCCTGTTTTGCTTCAAAGAGGTAGTTGCATACTTTTTCCTATAAGCAATTCCTGCTCTGGCACAGTAGGTGAATGGAAATCAAAGGCCTATATTTTGTAATATCTAGTTTGGGCTCTACTACTACTACTACTACTACTACTACTACTACTACTACTACTACTACTACTACTACTACTACTACTACTACTACTACTACTACTACCACCACCACTACTACTACTTCCTCCTCCTCCTCCTCCTCCTCCTCCTCCTCTCTGTCTGGACTAGAATTCACAGACTCCCAGAGCCATCATGGCCACACACGGAGAATTCTGGGAGTCCTGTTGGCCGAAGCCATGTTACCTAATTTCAGCCTGCAGGAAGGTGATGACCTCACCAGCAGGAGGCGATTTTTCAGAAATTGAAAACTTCCTAACTTTTGTCCTGTCATTTTCCGAACTCCTATGTAATCCCTTCCTAGGTGTGGAAGATGTAGAAGCCACAGGATAGAAAGAGGAAATATTCATTACCAAAAACCTGTCCCTGTCAGCATCATCATCATAGGAGTAAGTTACTCAAAAGAATTTCAACTGTTCTACCCCGACAGGAAGAAAAATTATCATTAGGAAGTTAACGGTAATTTTTAGTACTGGAAGCAAACTACTGAATATTTTGGCTGCTCTGTGCTTCAAGTGAGTGCCTGGAGGTGCAGCAGAAATTGTTCCATTTAGTAGTTGAACTGGAAGGACAAATTTTTAGCTTCTTCATGAATATTAAAACCATCAGTAGATAATTGCTCTGTTTCCACCTGGAAATGACTAAAACAGAATCTCAAGGTTAGCAGGAAAGTCATGTTCATAAAAGAAATACACTTCAAGTGTTATTATCAGATAGGGCATTTTGATTTTAATTTCTTTATTTGTAGAGTTGCAAGGAACTTCAAGCAGCTAGCAATAGAAATCATATACTTAACACTGAAAAATCCTTAAAGTTCCAAAAAGCTGACTATACTTGAAAAACCCAAAGCACTGACAGATGATAAAATTACAAGTCATAATATTTAAAATACTGTATTCAAACAACAGAGACAGATTTGAACAGCATGTTAAAATTGCAAATTAAATTCCTTCCTGAAAAGGAAGCCATTTGCTGATGTCCAAAGGCCAGGAACAAGGAACTCACTGGGGTTCCTTTGGAAAGAGAAAGCAACTTTCTTGGATATTATTGGGAATTCTACTGAAATCTTCCTTTCGGTGCATATAAAATAATGGTCTTTGCCTTTAAAGTGCAAGCTGGCCCTAAAAGGATAAAAGGACACTGTATGTCATTAGATATATTAGCTATATTAGAACTTTTTGCCATTTCCAGCAGTGCAGTTCCCTCTAGGTTTCTCAAAGGAAAACCTATTTTCAGGAAGGACACCGACTATAGATATTAGTATATAATGTTCAGCAGCAACAAACAGATAAGAGTTGAATATCAGTCTCATTGAGAAAAGTGAGAGGGAGAAAAAACCTGATCTGATGCAAAGGATATCATATTCTACATATTAAAAATCATTTTAGAATTCTTCTATTATATCACTGGTGAAACTGACTGTTCTTAGTGTTCAATACTTGGTGGAATAAGAACCACCCTCAACCACACATGTAGTGTACCCTGAGCTCTCAAAATTGAAGCCTTGAGACCAAAGCTGTATTGTTCATAAGGCTGACCAGGCTGAAGTGTAAGGGTTCAGAAGGGACTAGAGGAGTGTCATTTTTATTTTATTTTTTGCTGAGGCTCCCTAGTGGTTAAAGGCACTTTGTACTCTACATCATATGAATTTGTGTACAATAAGACCCCTGTATCTGTAGATCAGTATCCATGGTTTTACTCATCCATGGTCTGAAAATATTAAAAGGGGGGGGGGGTGGAATCTGAATTTTTTTCACATGTAATGCCAGGGGTGGCCATTAGAGGGAGCCAGAGACCATGTTATGAATCTTTGTTAGTGAAAAATACATGGCATAGTATATGGTGGTCTCTAGTGACCAATTCTGGTAATGCATGTGAAAACATTTTTCCCCCTGGGTTTTTTTCCTTTTACCATCTAAGGCATATACATATACACATACATATCATTTTACTGAACGAAGTGCACAAATGCCCCCAGAAACCTATAAAACATACCTGACAGATTTTCCTATTGATTGTGTAGTATTTTTTAGGCTGTGCAGTCTCTTGGAAATAGTCCCTGATGTGCACCTCAGTGCGCAACACCTTCTCCTGTAAACCAGGCATCATGGTTCAACACCATAATTTTGGTGGCAAAATAGATCAGGGCATTATCTTTTTCCCACTACTGCACAGTTCTTGATTCACCAGAGCCGGACCTATTATCTCATGTCCTTTCTATTTAATATGGGGATAAGCTGTGTATGTTGTCATCGAAGCGACCAACATGAATTTGACCCAACTTCGGGAGGCAGTGGAAGACAGGAGAGGCTGGCGTGCTCTGGTCCGTGGGGTCTCAAAGAGTGAGACACGACTTAACGACTAAACAACAACAAGCTGTGTATATACGATAGTGAGAGAGGAAGACTAAGAGATTTGAGTAAGTAATGAATAGTTACATGTGCATAGGGGAGATCCCTGCAGTGGCCTCACACACAGCCCTCAGGCTGTTGCCCAGATGGGGAAGAAGAGTGCCGACCCCCTTGTTAACATTGTTGAATTGGCACAGTTCCTTCACATTATAGGGAAAACGTGCCCCATTTATCCATAAGAATTGTGAACTGTATGGTTTCATTCATTCTTGGGAGGAAAGCGATGATAAACCTCGACAGCATCTTAAAAAGCAGAGACATCACCTTGCCAACAAAGGTCCGCATAGTCAAAGCTATGGTTTTTCCAGTAGTGATGTATGGAAGTGAGAGCTGGACCATAAAGAAGGCTGACCTCCCAAGAATTGATGCTTTTGAATTGTGGTGCTGGAGGAGACTCTTGAAGGTACCCTGGACTGCAAGGAGAACAAACCTATCCATTTTGAAGGAAATCAACCTGGAGTGCTCACTGGAAGGACAGATCCTGAAGCTGAGGCTCCAATACTTTGGCCATCTCACGAGAAGAGAAGATGCCCTGGAAAATACCCTGATGAAGGCAAGAGGAGAAGGGGACGACAGAGGATGAGATGGTTGGACAATGTCATCAAAGCTACCAACATGAATTTGACCCAACTCTGGGAGGCAGTGGAAGCCAGGAGGGCCTGGCGTGCTCTGGTCCATGGGGTCATGAAGAGTCAGACACGACTAAATGACTAAACAACATGGCTTCATTCTCTGCACTAATATTTAACTTTGAACTCTTACCTAAAATGCAAAGTTTAAGGACTAAATAAGGTATTCTGGAGTTGTGTTTCTTGTTCCCCTCCCACCCCAGAAATGGAACAACTAGAATATGTTTGTAGTACGGGATAATTATTTTAAAATTTTACACTGTTTGTTTTGACAGCAATTGCTGCTTAAGCAGAAAGCTATAATTAGGCATAGCATCCAATAAAAATAACAGAGGAGTCTGAAGAACTTGTTTTCTTTTTAAAAGGACATACAGATTAGACATGCTGGCCAGCCTCAAAACTCACTTCTACTGGAGCCGAGATTTCAGTTCTATGTGTAAAGGCCTTAGCCATTTAAGGTCAGTATTCTCAGCAGGCTGCCTTTTTCCATACATCCCCCTGAAATGACTAAAATAATAGTTAGGTGTGTTACTTTAGGGGTGTAATTGGGACCCTAGACTTGAAGGCTCTTTTCTTTGATCTGGATCCAGATCACATCACTGGGCCTTGCCAAAGTTAATCCACTGAAACTCATAGGAGTGCTGGCACCTGAGTCTGGAGAGTAATTCATTTCTACGTTAAAACAAACAGCAGCTAAAAGTCCCCATTCTCTCTCTCTCTCTCTCTCTCTCTCTCTCTCTCTCTCTCTCTCTGGCTGGCTGGCAAATCTGTACTAGAACCTGTGGGATGACATTCTGGTCATTCTCAAACTGCAGATGCTTATCACAACAGCCCCCATAATTATGTCATCATGGAGGCTCCAACAGTGTCGATCCACCAGGTATAGTTGTTTTCATCTCCAGTAAGAGCAGCCTTTTTGTGAATCCAATGCCTCTTACTTCCCAATTCAAAACCAAGTCATCCCTCTGTGCATGATAATAGTGACAGCTTGGTTCAGAGTGTTGTTACTGGGGAAATTCATCCCTACCAGCCACTGTAAAGATTACAATTTAGTTCAGGCGAGCAGGAAAAATTGAGGACGATGATGGGCAATATGATAAGGTCTGAGAATCAAAAATTCCTGGTGCTTTGATCCAGGGAGCAGTGACTCCTTTACACATCTAGGCCTTTGTACAGGCACGGGTTCTAAGATGTAGTATATTGCCAGGAATTATCCCTTCCCAACCTGGAAAAGGTATGGTGTGCACACTGAGAATTCTCAGTAGTACATCTGATACACATTCTGCCATTTACCCGGTCACTGTTTTCCCCACTACATGGGGATGTCTTACATTTCTCTTGAAATTATGCACTGGGCATATAGAGGTTTTATGCAATCTGTGCCCTCTATTTTGGCCGTGCAGAAGCAGCTGCCCTATTTATCTTCTCAGCATCCTACTGCCTCCTGCTGCTTCTGCTGAAGGCCCCCCCCCTCGCTATGGCGACCCCCACACGGCTCCCCCCATGACACTGGCATTTGAGCTATATTTCTGAGAACCTTTCTGGCAAAAACTCTGTTCCTTGTTGTGAGGGGAAAACGCCTAAAGAAGAAGGAAGGAGTCATTATCTAGTGGCTGAGCTCCTGCTTTGCATGAGGGACATCTCAGGTTAAATCCTTGGCATTTTTTGTGTAAAAAAAGGACTAGGTGAGGGGTGATGAGAGAGGCCAGTGCCTGAGAGCATCTGCCACTCACAGCAGATAATAATAGACTGATAGTCTAATGTGACCTGTACATGTTTGCCATTACAATTATGTGCAAGGGAACTGGGGTGGGGGGGGGATCGGTTAACTAAAGCAGACTGAATACCCTTCCCCCGCAGCTGAATACCTGCCCACTTTGAGGAAATGAATTAGGTGTCTTTCTCTCTCCTGCACACAACCTCATTTCCTGCCTGTAAATAGTACAGGGATTAGTCCAGTTCTCACATCAGTTTAACCCTGTAATTAGAGATTGGTAACAGCAAGTGCCTGAGGTCTTTGAATGTTGGTGCCCTTATAGAATTGAGCAGCATGCTGAAATTTCAGTGATCTCTCTGGAAATCTGTGACTGGCAGAGCTGCAACACACTCTTTTGGCACCCCAGGGCAAGTGGCACTGTCTCCCCACACCATCCTGAAGCGGGGGCACAAGGCCTTTCGTGAGAAAGGAGCAGGGGAGTGCAGTAGTTTGCCTGCCAAAAGGAAGGGAACTTTGTGAGGGACATCTCAGGTTAAATCCTTGGCATTTTTTGCGTAAAAAAAAGGACTAGGTGAGGGGAAAGGGGGGGGGGAGAAATGAATTAGGCCAGGAAGTGATGCTGTTTATTTCCTATTCACCAGTAGATTCACCTTTAGATTTCACTCTCTTCTAAATTTTGGAGCCCTGGTTGCTCCACCCTACTATGACTCAGTAGCTGAAATCTTAATTGATCTTTGCATGTGGCTTGCGTAATTTGCCATGGCTAATTGCAGCTAATTGACAATCTCCACTCTGGGATTCTCAAAATATTGAATAATTGGCATACAGTGTAATTTTATGTTAAAATGTAACAATATCAGTATTCAATGCTGCAGGGAGAGAAGCCTGTCTCACTTTCTTCCACATTCAATTGCTGTTGTTTTTTAATCTAAATTCTTTCTTTCCCAAATAAGAAGATAATTATGAGTTCTGATAAAGCCTTATAAACAGAAGCAAAATATTCACCCCTCTGAACCCAGCAACATAAGCAGGTATAACTAACTACTCTTAGCAAGGAGAAGAACAAGTTGTACTTGCTTCCTACCTAGGTGTTAAAGCTGAGATGCCTTTTGGGGGGTGTGTGTGTGGGGAGAAGTGGCAGCCCCCCCCCCCCCCCGTTTCCAATGTACAAGGCTGTTTTGGATATGCAGAGCTGGCTTTTGGTGTGCAATCTAAGCCAATCTGTAGGTTTTATTTTCTCCCACATTTGAGACCTTGCATCGCAAATCCCCTTCCATCCCGACATTAGCTTGTTCTTATTTTAAAAATGAGCTGAAGCGGAATTGTTTCCCTGTCCTTAGAATGGGAGATGTGAAATCATTTAGTGGTCTTCCTAGGTTTAACAAATTTATAGGACCCACCACAGTTTCTGGCTGTTCTTCAAGCAGCTATTTTTTACTTTGAAGAAGAGCCCCGACAAGCTTTGCCTAGGGTGGAATGTGGCTTCCTCCATTTTAGTAGCCAATATTAAAACAGCCTACAGGTGAAGTTTCAACTCCCTTCTCCTGCAGAGGTCAGGATTTAAAGGAAAGTGAGATCAACAGGCATTAGATAACAGACTCCAGTTCGGGTGTAAATTCACCTCTGGGATTAGAGCAGTGTGTTCAGTCTTTAAATCACAGTGCCCTTGCCGAATAGAGCAGCAGGCTGAAATTTCACCAATCAGCAATATTACTGGAAATCTATATTATCTAATCGTCTTTCTCTTGCTGACACTGGAGGTTAATCTGAGAAATAATCGCAGTCTGGTTCTCTCTGCCTGTTTCATTCAGTTGCAGCAATAATTTCCTGTGACACTGACTTTGAAAACAGCATAGGTTTAACGTTATGTGGTGGCCTTCGCTTTTTGGATGGGGCAGGAAAGGAGAGGATTAAATATCTAAGCTTCTTAGGACTGCAGGAAAAAAATGCTAAATGATGTCTGAGAGCGAAAAAATATATGAAGCATTTCCATGCATTCCAGATAATGGCAGGAATATCCTGTTTTGAAAAGGAGAATTCTGTTTCCAATGATCTTATTAAAAAAGCATAATTATCCTTTTTTGTTTGTAGCAAGCACAGATTTACATTTACAGAGAGTTAATTTGGCAGATGAGTTCAGGGAAAAATTACTTTCTAATTGCAACATAATTGTATTGCATAGTGATTAACTCACATAACATTAAATCCTACGTGATACTGCACTGAGGCACAACTAATCCTCTGCCTAATTAATGTCATCACCCAAATAATATAGCCCAAGTTCAATATATAGATTTTCTTAAACCTAATTGTTCAGTTTAATGAGCAAGAAACCAAGAGCTACGAAGTCTTGGTGTTAATGTGTGAAATTGTATTGTCATCAGAAAGTGCTGGGGTAGCCATTCCTGGATTTATTTATTTATTTATTTATTTATTTATTTATTTATTTATTTATTTATTTATTTATTTATTTATTGCACTGGTGCTGCTGATTGTAACTTTCAAGAGCTTACATGATTATAACACACACAGATTTGATTAACCCTATGAGTACTTGTTTCAGATATCTATTTTTAACATATCTTGGGCAACTGAGTTACTGACACTAATCTATTTTTTAAAAATTCTTATTCTACAGTTCAGTAAATGTGTCACTAAGAATGTTTCTTACTCTACTTCTTCCTTCTTCTTGCACCCGTTCTATCCAAATATCCTGGATTCATCCCTGAACTTGGATGCCCAGTCTCAGCAGGAGCCAGGAGTTCAGTTCCCCAATTAAAACTACTGCAGTGCACCAGCTACATCTGCTTCTTGAGAGATGTGATCTGGCCTCTGTGACACACGCCTTTGTTACGTCCCGGGTGGATTACTGTAACACACGCTATGTAGGGCTGCCAATGAAAAGTGTCAGGAAACTTCAGGGGGTCCAAAATGCAGCAGCCAGATTTCCGACTGGGGCTGGTTATAAGGATCACATATCCCCTCCACTGGCTGCTGATCAGTTGCTTGGCACAATGTAGAGTGCTTTTTAACCTATAAAGCCCTAAAAGACCACTTCTTCCATGATGAGTCAACTTGAGTGTCAAGATCATCAGGGGAGGCCCTTCTCTCGGCCCTGCCACCTTCACCTGTGCATCTGATGGGGACACGGGGTAGAGCCTTCCCTATTGCTGCTCCCTCCCACAAGAGGCCAGACTGGCCTCATCTTTGCTCTCCTTCTGCAAGCAGGCAAAGACCTTTCTCTTCAGGCAAGCCTTCCCTCAGTAACCCCCTACCTGTATGTGATTTTTTTTTTTAAGATGAATTTTTATGCATTACTGCTTTGACTGAATTTTTAGTACTACTTGTATTTTTCATGTTTGTGTTTTCCATTTCTCAAAGTGACACTGATTTTTTGTAATTATATACTTTTTGTTCTTAGCTTCAATATTGCCCTTTAATTATGTAAAGTGCCTCTTTATTCTTTATTCTTAGCTTTAAATATTGTATTTCAGTGATGCTAACCACCATTGTATACTCATTATTTCCAACTTTAAATATTGTCTTTCACTGTTAAGCTGTCTTGGGTCCTTTGCAAGGGGAAGGGTGGAGTGAAAAAAGGTTTTTTAAAGTTTTGTATGATTTGTAATTTTTACCTCTGTTTTCCTTTGTTTGTCTTGGTAATGTGATGAGTAATTAGTAAATGTTGCATGCTTCTCATCTTCATAAGCTGTAACTCAATGCTCAAGGTACTAAATCCAGCCAGCATCTGGTGTGCTGTGTATATCAACAACAACCACAAGACAGAAAAATGCAAATATTAAAGGACAGTATTGTACATTGGTTGATATAAGTTAGAAGGATGGCAGAGGGTCTGCAACTGTTATTTACGCCTGACATCAAAGAAAACAAAGATCGGATTTGTGTAGCATCTTATCCTCATTTATAGTTTTACTTATTTACATATTTACATATCTGTATATTTATCAAACAAAGACTCATCCCCAAAGAGCAGAGGAAATGACTTAGTTAAGGAAACCAGAGCAAATTGTGTAGGAAATGTTGCTTAGAGCTGCTGTACCTTCTCGGCCACGCAACACCACTGAGGTGGCCGGCCCAGAAGGTTTGCTGTCGAAAGCTTCTTCCCTTCTTCCCATCCCATGTACAAAAGTCAGCGAGATTGATAATTCAGTCTGACCAACACTGGTGATGCGACAGCATCCTCCACCTCACCTGTGGACAGCAGGCTGCCTTATAGCATGCCAGCATGTTGTCAGGATCTCACAGTTTTGTCCTCCAGCAGGGGTGAAAGCTGAGGACTGCCATCGGTGCTCAGTTGTGCTACCTGATCTGCTCCTTTCACTCTTAGTGTCTTAGAGGCCTATGAAGCCAGATGTGTTTCATTTGGGAAGTTGCCTGACCCATGAGGGGAACCAATATCCACATATGGCTCACCAGAAAGAAACTGAACATGGCCTTAATATATTGGTTGTGATACATGCACATAGCCACACATTTTTCATTCATGATGTGGCTGTGTAGTTCACTCTTGCGGGCAAGGCATTCACAGGCTAGAGGTTCCCAACCCCATGGGTTTTCACTTGTCCTTGTACTATGGTTTCTGTTGGTCCAGAGCTTCTTTAAACATCAGTCAATTTCTGGAGCATAAATGGGTGGTCTTGCCATTGATATGAGGGTTACAGTAGACCTGAGAGAGGGCAACCTGAATACCACCACCACCACCACCACCATGCCAAATGTTGCTGGACAAGTATGCCTCACTATCTTCTAGTCCTCATTGATTAGAGCAGCTGGGACTTCTGGGAATTGGCATCCCCTCTCTGGAAAGTCACCTCTGCACTACCCAGCTATTTTGATGCTTCCTCTTTTATGTCTTTTATGATTCATTAACCCATAACGAATGCAAACAGGTAGAGTGTGTTGTTACTGCAGACTTCCAAATTGTAACCAGCTTAGATGGTTTTAAGAATGGAAGGTAAGAGAGAAGGTTGGTTGCAGCTGTTGGACATAACCACAGGCTGGGGAATTGCAAGGTCTGTGAAAAAAAATTACACAAAATTACACAGATAATTATTGCAGATAATTCAAACAATCCACAGTTAGTTTCTTTATTATATTTGTAGGCCAGCCTTCTGATAAGGAACAAAGACTGGCAAAGCTGAGGTTCTCCTAATGGGAAATGATGGCTTCTAATTACTTTCTGCAAGGGAAAACTGCTTTTTGAGTCTTTGATCTCACCATGCTTGGAGTTTATCAAATCCATACTGCAAATCAATTTGTAGGAGGTTTCTCAGAGCTCACTAAGGGATGATTTGAATATTGCAGTCCTCATGTCAAGGTTGCAAACATGCTTTTCCTTGCCAGCATTTGAATTCCAGTTTTAGCCCACTACCTTTCCTTCCGTGGAGCTGAAATCTCACCGGAATCTAGCTGTCTTGTCACCTTGTCAAGGTTCTAGAAGTCTGCTTCTGGGAGGACTCCCTTCACAGTCTGTGCTGGTGAGTGGGGGAGGTGGCCAGGGTGGGTGGGTTATAAGGGGAGCACAAATACACCCTTCTGCCCAGTAACATGAGAGACACATGTATCTTATTTTCAGTGGTTTTTTTAAGCATTCTTACATTTAACTTCTGAATGACAGCTTGTCCACAGGAAATATAAGCAACTGGTTGAAACATCACATATAAACGTGGTACCCCATAAGAGAGTAATGGCAGAACAATCTCGGGGAGTGTTTGAATCCTGTTTTTTGACCTGTTCTACATTAGTAACAGACAGATCCTTTGAAGTATGCTGGGACTGGCTTTGGGTAATGGGTCTTGGTTTTCTACTGTTCAGAAGCAGCTACTCCTTTGCACTTTGCACATACTGAGCTTTGATTTCTGAATGTGTCAAGTCTGCTTAGGTAGCCACAGTTATAAAGGCTTTTAGAGGAAGACTTCTTTGTCATGCTTGGAATAGGTGTGACCAGGTTGGATCCAGGCTGTCATGAGGCAACTGTTTTCTTGTAAACATGACTTTCATATTCATGCTAAAAAGGCTTTGAATATCAGTGCTCAGTGGTTTCCAGAAATGTGTTCCAGCAATTGATGAGAAAAGGACGTGAGCAGAAATGCAGCTGTTTCCATAGTGCCCAACTAGCTTCCTATTTCTATCTAGGTCAGGTTAGCGCCTGAAAAGAACAGCTTGCACGTGACATATTACAAGAAGTGGTGTTACCTTCACCTTTTTTTTTTAGAATAACAAGGGATATCCCCCCCACCCCAATTTATAAGGTCAACAGTACACTAGCACATGATATTAGGGATGGAGCAATGAGTAATGTTTACTTGCCGCTTCTCAGATATTATTATTTTAAGGCTCATTTGGAGGGGGTGGCCATTTTTCTCCATTTTTCTATTGTTTTTAAAGGAGTGGGTTTTTGTTTTGTTTTTAATTAAAAATAACACAGTAGTAATGTAAATCTAGCACAAATATTAGCATGTTATGAACCTTGTATAGTAGTGACTGTGACAAACCCAGACCTACTGGGATATGTCACATAGTTACACTAAGCTGCCACCAACCATTCCCTATAATAAGTCACACAGACCAGGGATGGATTTTTAAACAACAAAAGAATAAGGTTTATTCTAAATACACACAGGGTAAATAAAACAATCAGGTGAATAAAATAAAGTAACGTGGCTTATTCTCACACACACAAGCATACAGTTTGGTTCACCTAGAACCTTTAACTTAAAGCACAGACCCTGAACCCATCAGTTCTGGCTACCCAACAGACCCCTGAACCTATCAGGGTGGTACTCTGACCCACAGTAGTACCCTGTCAGACACACAGACTCCCACAACAGCTTCTTCTTCCCCAGCTGCTGCTTCGTCACAACCCAGTGTCTCACAGTCTGTCTCAGCATCTACTCTTCACCACACAGGCATCACATATTTATACAGTACAGCCCCTCCTCCTGATGTCCCGCCTTCCACTCCCCATAGGATGGAACTTTCCCTCCAAACCCATGACAGACAGGTAACATCAGTGCTGTTATGTAACACCTCCCCTCTTTATAAGTTGTTTTGTAGGGGGAAAGCTAACGTGCTTTTCACCAAAAAACAACCTGTATAAAATACACAACAACAGTTATACATACCATCTTATACTTACATATACTTACACTCTAAGTTAACCATTTCAATTAGGCATTTAAACATTTACCATATACCTTACATCAATTTACCTTTATTAATACAAACCAATTTAAAACCAGGTACATTTTAACTTTTTGTTTTCATTATATACATATAGTCCATGTTCTTTCGCCGTCTTCAGTCTTCAGGTCTTCTTGATAAGGTGTCAGCAACACAGTTCACTGACCCTCTGACCACCTTCACTTCAAAGTCATAGTCCTGTAAGTTCAAAGCCCACCTCATAAGTTTGCTATTGTGGGTTTTCATTGTCTTTAACCATTGCAATGGTGAATGGTCAGTACACAGAATAAAATGTCTTCCCCAGATGTAAGGCTTGGCCTTCTGGATCGCGTAGACTATGGCCAAACACTCCTTCTCCACGGTTGCCAAATGTCTCTCACCTTTTTGAAGTTTCCTACTCAGGTAGGACACTGGATGCTGGTCACCATTCTCATCCTCCTGGCACAGAACTGCTCCTACCCCGCTGTTAGACGCGTCGGTGTAGATGATAAACTCCCGGTCGAAGTCTGGAGCACGCAGGACAGGATAGTTGATTAACGCCTCCTTCAACCTCTGGAACGCCGCCTCACAGTCGCTGGTCCACGGGATGCGGTCATCAGTCTTCTTCCTCGTCAGATCGGTCAGCGGAGCCGCAATCTCGCTAAACCTCGGGATGAACTTTCTGTAGTAGCCCACCAACCCAAGAAATGATTTGACTTTTTTCTTGGTGTTGGGTCTAGGCCAATCACGAACAGCTTCTATTTTGGCCTCCAGGGGTTTTATCATTCCTCCCCCTACCATGTGACCTAAGTATTTTATTTCTGGGCTACCCAGCTGACACTTGCTGGCCTTTACTGTTAGCCCTGCTGCACTTAACCTCTGCAGCACTAACTCCAGGTGTATCAGGTGATCTTCCCAGGTATTACTGAAGATCCCTATGTCATCAATGTAGGCCACTGTAAAGTCACTGAGCCCTGCCAAGGTCTGGTCCATCAGCCTTTGGAATGTGGCTGGTGCATTTCTGAGACCAAAGCTCAGGACTCGAAATTCATAGAGACCAAAAGGGCTGCAAAAGGCAGTTTTTTCTTGATCCCTGGGATCAATTCTTAATTGCCAATATCCCTTTACCAGGTCCAATGATGAGATGAACCGACAACCCCCTATGGTTTCAATCAGGTTGTCTAGCCTGGGCATTGGGTAGGCATCAGGAGTGGTTACACGTTTTAATTTCCTGTAATCAACACAAAACCTAATGCTCCCATCAGGCTTGTCCACAAGGACTATCGGAGAGGACCAAGGACTAGAAGAGGGGACGATTATGTTCTCCCTCAGCATCTCGTCCAGCTCCTTCCGCACCTTGTCCCTATAGGGTCCCGTTACTCGGTATGGGGATACTGCCTGCGGGGGTGCATCCCCTGTGTGGATCCGATGCATCACTCCCTTCACTATCCCCGGCTTGTTGGAAAACACCCGTTGATATTTACTAAGCAGCATTTTTAGTTCTTGCTGCTGGTCTTGGGTGAGTGCAGGACTGATCTTTACCTCCTCTGGGTTGTATTTTACTTCCCCTCTACCCTCCCAGAAGGGTAATTCAGCCTCCTCACTCTCAGCTGCTTTTATCGCGAATAAAACCCTCTGTTCCCCTCTGTAGTAGGGTTTTAGTGCATTCACATGAACCACCCTCCTTGCTTGGTTCTCCTCCTGCTCTATTAGGTAGTTCAGGTCTGACATCTTGGAAATGACCCTATATGGTCCTGCCCATTTGAGCTGCAGTTTGTTCTCTCTGCAGGGCCTAAGCCAAAGCACTTCCTCCCCTGGGTCAAAGTGCCTCTCTCTAGCTTTGTGGTCATACCATGTTTTCTGTCTGACCTTCTGAGCTTGCAGGTTTTCTGCTGCCAGCTCTAGATTTCTCCTTAGGTCATTCATCAAGGTGTCTCTGTATGTCACAACGTCTTGTGGGTCATCCTGGGTGATCTGCTCCCAATTTTGTTTGATCAAATCAAGGGGCCCTTTCACCCCTAAGTGTGCAGCAAACATGTCAGAGTGACCCCTTTGTAAGATCATGGGGCGATACTTTTCAGGTACCACCAGCTGACTTCTGATCCCATCTCCCCCTTTTGAGATATTCCTCAGGGTTTCTCTATATAAAATCCCCTTTTTCTCCAGAAATCTCACTGGGGTTTCAGGTGTTAGCTGGGCGTCAGTCACCTGTTCAAAACACTTTTGGAGAGTGGCGTCTGCCTTTTGCTCCTGTCCAAATCTGCTGTCTGTGGTTAAGGTTTCCACCACAGCTTCTGAACTCCCCTCTGCTTCCGTCTCTGGCTCATCATTACCCCCCTGAACTGTCCCTGTGGTGGCTTGTGAGCGTGTAATCACTAGCACCCGTTTCACATGTTCAGCCAGGTCATTTCCCACGAGCACGGCTGCTGGCAGAGTCGATGAAATCGCTAGCCGCCAATCTCCCCTCCAGCCTTGAAAGTTGACAGGTACCTCTGCTACTGGCAGAGAGATTACCTGCCCCTCAATCCCTGCCACCTTTATGCTCTCATTTGGGATTATATACTCCCTAGGAATGATATCTGGATGGCACAGGGTTACCTGGGAACAAGTGTCCCGCAGCCCCCTATACTGACGGTCAAGTATTCCTACGTCCACCCCGGCTGTCTCAAACAACTGAGAATCTGTTTTTACCAGCAAGCAGCGCTTTACCTCCCCAAGAGGACCATTTTCCTCAGCCTGATCAGCAGAGGTAGCTGTTCCAGACTGAGTAGTCATGGCAACAGGCTCCCTCTGTGACAATGAGCTTTGCTCTTTCTGGACACAGAACACAGCTTTTGGCTTGGTCCCACTAGAATTCTGAGGCACCATTCCTTTTAGCTGCTTCAATTTCTCACACTCTGAGATCAGATGACCCTTTCCCTGACAGAAATAGCATTTTCTGGTGTATTTTGATTCTCTCTCCTCTTGTTTGGGTTTTCCCTCCAAATTCTGAGGGCTTGGTTTCATGCCTGAGGGCTTCCCTTCACCATGGGCCCCTCCCCCTTGCTGGCTTTTCCCTGGTCCCTGAGAGTACTTGCTGTAGGTTTCTTTGGGTTTACCTACAGATTTCCCCTCACCCAAGGGCTTTCTTATTTGGGAGATAAAATCCGCGATTTCTGCGGCTGCTGCCACAGATTTCGGTTTCCTTTCCCTCACCTGGAATTTCAATTCCCCATGCAGAACTGAATAGAACTGTTCCAGGGCTATCAAGTCTTTAAGCTGTTCATAGGTCTCTGTTCCCTCCTGCGACAGCCATTTCTCAAGCAGCCTCACCAATTGGGCCCCCACTTGGGTAAAAGTCTGTTCTGGCTTCTTGGTGAGGGACCTGAACCTTTGTCTCAGCTGCTCTGCATTTATCCCATGTCTTGCAAACACCAGTTTTTTAAACTCTGCGAAATCTTTCATCCGTTCCTCAGGCATCTCGGCATAAACCTCAGCCAGGCTACCACTGATTAAAGATCGCATGATGGTCATCTTCTCAGTTTCCCTCACTGAGAAGTCCACAAACGCTCTTTCCACTAAGGAAAAGAACACCTCAGGACAATCTCCCTTGTGGTACACAGGGAATTTCTTCAGGTCAGCCTTAGACAGTTGGCCTCCCTCAGAATCCCTATTATTATTATTGTTCTGGTTCATCATTTCCAGTTTTCTTAATTCAAACGCCATTCTTTCTTTTTCCAGAGCAATTCTCTCTCTCTCCCTCTCCATTTCCATTCTTTCTCTCTCTCTCTCTAATTCAAATTGCCGCTGTTTCTCTCTTTCCCTTTCCTCCATTTCCCTCACCCTCAGTTCATGCTGTTGGGCTATGAGTATTTTTCTGAGTTCTGGGTCTTGCTCTCCTGTGCTGTCACCTTGCACTGAGCCAAATTCATCCTCAGAACCTTGGTCAATCTGGGGGTCTTTCACTTCACTTATTTCGGCCATCTGGCTTCGAGTCAAGGGCATAATCCCCCCCCTCAGAACAGGCTGCTTTAAAAAGTCAAGCCTCAAAATAAAACGACCACTTTTTTCCTTCTTGCCTCAGAACCAGCTCTCCTAGAGATTGCTGCTGTTCTTCAGCACTAAATTTGCAACAGTATCGAGTCAGCGCCTACCCCCCTCTGCTGGGCCTCTCAGCTGGCAAGCTAGCTCACTGTTGCTACGCAATTTTGCCTCAGCGTTTTCCCGCCAAAATCAGGCTGCCTCAGAGCACCTTAATCTAAGTCTCCCCAGTTGGCACGTTCTTCTACTAGTGCACCTCCCCGTGAGGTACACCTAGAAGATTACCTACGCGCCTCAGACTGTCCCTGACTAGACCCCCCTTGCTCTGGGCACACTTGCCAAGGCTTTGCTGGACCGCTGGACAACTGGACCAGTCGTATCCCACACGCTGGACACCAATCAATGTGACAAACCCAGACCTACTGGGATATGTCACATAGTTACACTAAGCTGCCACCAACCATTCCCTATAATAAGTCACACAGACCAGGGATGGATTTTTAAACAACAAAAGAATAAGGTTTATTCTAAATACACACAGGGTAAATAAAACAATCAGGTGAATAAAATAAAGTAACGTGGCTTATTCTCACACACACAAGCATACAGTTTGGTTCACCTAGAACCTTTAACTTAAAGCACAGACCCTGAACCCATCAGTTCTGGCTACCCAACAGACCCCTGAACCTATCAGGGTGGTACTCTGACCCACAGTAGTACCCTGTCAGACACACAGACTCCCACAACAGCTTCTTCTTCCCCAGCTGCTGCTTCGTCACAACCCAGTGTCTCACAGTCTGTCTCAGCATCTACTCTTCACCACACAGGCATCACATATTTATACAGTACAGCCCCTCCTCCTGATGTCCCGCCTTCCACTCCCCATAGGATGGAACTTTCCCTCCAAACCCATGACAGACAGGTAACATCAGTGCTGTTATGTAACAGTGACAAAGGCTAATGTGTTAATAATTTTTCATAACTGATTCCAGGTTTTGATGAAAAATTTAAATAGAGAGCAGTGCAATTCCATTCCACTCTATCCAAACTCTCAACTGGATTGTAGAATCAGGGGAGAAACCAGTGGTCCATTATAACTGGTGACTTGGAGAAGGGAATACTATTGTATAAGGGACCTAATTTTCTGGCTTAGACGCTGATTGTCATGGAAATCTGTGCCATCCTTAATGTATATTGAATACAATTTAGCTTTTTTGTGGTAGGAAGTGGGGATGAATTTGGTTGTTAACTCTCTTTTTCTTTCCTATGTCTGTTCCACTTTTTTCCACAGTAAGTGTTGTACATAATGTAGTCACTTCCACATCTCCAAAAGTGGACACAGGTTTGCATGCAAGTGCAATTCATATGCTTAGGTGCAAATCTAGAAATAACATTTTACCTTGCTTTTAGAAGAAGGGGGAAGAACTATATACCTCCTTCATGAGTTATTCAGGTATGATGTCAGTTATCTAGGCATGTTGACTGTCAGTTTCAAGTTCCCCTGCTCTCCCTTTTTTATGGCTAGCCCTTCAAGCAACAGGTATCTTTAAAACAAGAAGTGCCTCATGTAAGATATCCCCCCCTCCATTTACCCAAACATAGAATTTCTAGTTGTGGGTATTTATATTGGCCAGGATCCAATAGTACTTCCTCTAAATCCCACTGCTTCCATCTGAATTCATGTTATCTCTTGAATAGCATAAAACAACAACAACTGTTCAGTCTGGGAAACTTGACCATAGATTGGCTCTTGTTCTTTGTTTACACTGATATCCCATATCTGATGTGTGGACGGGAAAGTGGCCTTTATGGAATCCTCAAATGGTGTTCAGGCACAGATCACAACCAGTAGCAAAGCTGCTCCATCCCTTTTTTGCCCTCTGACAATGCAAAAGGTAAAGGTAAAGGTTCCCAGTCATGTTAGACTCTAGGGGTGGTGCTCATCCCCATTTCCAAGCCGTAGAGCCAGCATGTGTCCGAAGACAATCTTCACATGGCCAGTGCAACTTAGATATGGAACACTGTTACCTTCCCGCCAAGGTGGTCCCTATTGATCTACTTGCATTTGCATGCTTTCGAACCACCAGGTTGGCGGGAGCTGGGACAAGCGATGGGTGCTCACTCTGTCACATGGATTCGATCTTACAGCTGCAGATCTATAGACCTTAAAGCACAGAGGCTTCTGCGTTTTAACCCGCAGTACCACCACGTCCCTATACAATGTCTAAAATCCTGTTGGTTAGCATATTAAATTACAGAAAAGTTGTTGTTGTTTAGTCGTTCAGTCGTGTCCGACTCTTTGTGACCCCATGGACCAGAGCCCGCCAGGCCGTCCTGTCTTCCATTGCCTCACGGAGCTGGGCCAAATTCATGTTGGTCGCTTCAATGACACTGTCCAACTATCTTATCCTCTGTCGTCCCCTTCTCCTCTCGCCTTCACACTTTCCTAACATCAGGGTCTTTTCCAGGGAGTCTTCTCTAGGACCAACAAATCAGGTTGGATTTTTTTATCTCCTCCCTAAGTTCCATTGATTCGAATAGGCTTACTCTAACTGTTACCTACCACACTCAAGTAAGTTGCAACTAGGATAAGCTCATTGGAATCTATGGAGGAGTTGATTCACCAAATCCCTCCTGATTCAGTGGGCCTACTCGAGGGTATCTTACTACACTGAGCAACAAGATTTCAGTCATAGCCTAATTGTCGTTCTCTTTTAAATGAGTGGGCTGTGCACTGGGTCCAAATGATTTGAGAATGCATTCCCACAGAGGAAGGAGCGGGGAAGGATCTTTGATATATCACCTAAGTTTTTCTACAACTTGGAATATAAAGATCAATGTGTATTATCATACTGGTCCCTGTGAGACACTGTGTGAAAAGTAATGTAAGCTAATGTAGCTAATGTAAAACCATTACTGTATTTTTCTATTTTCCTTTCTTCTCCTATTCTTGATTGGGGTGTGCTGGGATCATAACTTGGAATCTTACTTTAAAAAAGTAACTAGTTGCTCTGAATCACAATTTGAAGGTTTTTCGGTAGTTAAGCTCTTGTGTATACAGCCCTAATCTGTGATACACACCTAAGGAGTGAGGTCACACATACCTTGGAATTTTAGAAATAGCTAAAATAGTGATACTGCAAAAATGCCCACATTATCTCTTGTTACATTATTATCGTAATGTGATTTAGTGACTGCAAAAAGGAATAGGTTACAATCATAGGCAGTTTACGGCTGGCGTATGGGACATCCTGTCTCAAAATGTGAGTTTGAGGCATTCCTTGGATCATAAAACACTGTGGATTACAAGCGACTTCTTATTTGTAATGGGTTACATCCAGCCTCTGAGTGAGACACAGCTATAGTCTGAACAAAGAGTGTCCAGGCTGGCATTAAGGGTAGTCAATTGAGTAGATGGGTGGGGTATAAATGCAATTAATTAATTAATTAATTAACAAAACAGGGGCCCAGGGAAAGAGTGCACACTGAACAGGCCCACAGTTAAGTTCACACTTAGTTCATGATTGAGTTCAAAACAAGGTTGAGATGAGGTACCGAGAATCTGTTTCTGTTGCTTCATGATAAGAATAGATTGCACATACAGTATTGATAAACCAGGCTTAGGTGGACAAGGATTTAACTCCCAAAGAGGTTGGGACAACATTTCTGGTAGTCATATCCTCCCTTTTGCCCTCAAAATAATCTTGTGATATAATTTAAGATGAGATTGAGTGACTGACTCAAAGGCACTTGCTAAGCTTCATGGTAAATGTGTTTTTTTTTAAAGGCTTGATGGAAAACAGTACTGAGCCATGTCATTATATGCCCAGTGCCCTAACCGTTTAATGGGGACACGGGAGAGAGCCTTCTCTGTGGCTGCTCCCAGACTTTGGAACTCCCTCCCATGGGAGGCCAGGCTGGCCCCATCTTTGCTGTCCTTCCACAACCAGACAAAGACCTTCCTCTTCAGGCAGACTTTCCCTTAGCGGCTGGCTGCCCGAGTGGGGTTTTAAAATCAGTATGGTTACTACTATTTTTTGTTTTTGTTTTTCAGTCTGTTCTAGTAATTACTTTATTCTAATATTTTAATACAGTATAATGTTTATTTCTCTTTTCATATTTTTACAACTTACTGTTTTAACTTTCAAATATTGTCTTTTTAAAAAGTAATGTCTCCTGCCTTGAGTCCTTTTTTTTTTTAAGTTTAGGAGAAAGGCAGGGTAAAAATATTTTCAATAAATAAAATGCTGGCTCAGGCCCTTTTAGATTGGAACTTGCTGTGGCTCTCCCTCCGTATGCAGCTTCCTATGAAAAAGACATTTGCATGCTTTGTTCCAGCACACAGAATGCATTTGATTAGAGTTCCGTAGAGTTCATTTTTCCTCAACCTGCTCCAACAGCAGGTCATTTCTGAGCACTGGGAGTGAGAGCAAGACTACATATTCCAATGTGGTGTGACAGCAAATGAAATTATTACCAAGAAAGAGAAAGGGAAATGCCTCACTAACTTCTAAGAATTGTTTCTTGTGACACCACCTTGTCTCTCGTACAAATTCTGCTGGAAAAAAAACTTGTTGTGACTGTGACAAACCCAGACCTACTGGGATCTATCACACAGTTACTAAGCTGCCACCAACCATTCCCTATAATAAGTCACACAGACCAGGGATGGATTTTTAAACAATAAAAGAATAAGGTTTATTTTAAATACAAACAGGGTAAATAAAACAATCAGGTGAATAAAATAAAGTAACGTGGCTTATTCTCACACACACAAGCATACAGTTTGGTTCACCTAGAACCTTTAACTTAAAGCACAGACCCTGAACCCATCAGTTCTGGCTAACCAACAGACCCCTGAACCTTTCAGGCTGGTACTCTGATACACAGTAGTACCCTGTCAGACACCCAGACTCCCACAACAGCTTCTTCTTCCCCAGCTGCTGCTTCGTCCCAACCCAGTGTCTCACAGTCTGTCTCAGCATCTACTCTTCACCACACAGGCATCACATATTTATACAGTACAGCCCCTCCTCCTGATGTCCCGCCTTCCACTCCCCATAGGATGGAACTTTCCCTCCAAACCCATGACAGACAGGTAACATCAGTGCTGTTATGTAACACCTCCCCTCTTTAAAAGTTGTTTTGTAGGGGGAAAGCTAAAAGTGCTTTTCACCAAAAAAACAACCTGCATAAAATACACAACAACATTTATACATACCATATAATACTTACATATACTTACACTCCAAGTTAACCATAGCAAATATGCATTTAAACATTTTACCATATACAGTACATCAATTTACCTTTATTAATACCAACCAAATTCAAAACACAGGTACATTTTAACTTTTTGTTCACCATTATATACATATAGTCCATGTTCTTTCGCCGTCTTCAGTCTTCAGGTCTTCTTGATAAGGCGTCAGCAACACAGTTCACTGACCCTCTGACCACCTTCACTTCAAAGTCATAGTCCTGTAGTTTTAAAGCCCACCTCATAAGTTTGCTATTGTGGGTTTTCATTGTCTTTAACCATTGCAATGGTGAATGGTCAGTACACAGAATAAAATGTCTTCCCCAGATGTAAGGCTTGGCCTTCTGGATCGCGTAGACTATGGCCAAACACTCCTTCTCCACGGTTGCCAAATGTCTCTCACCTTTTTGAAGTTTCCTACTCAGGTAGGACACTGGATGCTGGTCACCATTCTCATCCTCCTGGCACAGAACTGCTCCTACCCCGCTGTTAGACGCATCGGTGTAGATGATGAACTCCCGGTCGAAGTCTGGAGCACGCAGGACAGGATAGTTGATTAACGCCTCCTTCAACCTCTGGAACGCCGCCTCACAGTCGCTGGTCCACGGGATGCGGTCATCAGCCTTCTTCCTCGTCAGATCGGTCAGCGGAGCCGCAATCTCGCTAAACCTCGGGATGAACTTTCTGTAGTAGCCCACCAACCCAAGAAATGATTTGACTTTTTTCTTGGTGTTGGGTCTAGGCCAATCACGAACAGCTTCTATTTTGGCCTCCAGGGGTTTTATCACTCCTCCCCCTACCATGTGACCCAAGTATTTTATTTCTGGGCTACCCAGCTGACACTTGCTGGCCTTTACTGTTAGCCCTGCTGCACTTAACCTCTGCAGCACTAACTCCAGGTGTAACAGGTGATCTTCCCAGGTATTACTGAAGATCCCTATGTCGTCAATGTAGGCCACTGTAAAGTCACTGAGCCCTGCCAAGGTCTGGTCCATCAGCCTTTGGAATGTGGCTGGTGCATTTCTGAGACCAAAGCTCAGGACTCGAAACTCATAGAGACCAAAAGGGCTGCAAAAGGCAGTCTTTTCTTGATCCCTGGGATCAATTCTTAATTGCCAATATCCCTTTACCAGGTCCAATGATGAGATGAACCGACAACCCCCTATGGTTTCAATCAGGTTGTCTAGCCTGGGCATTGGGTAGGCATCAGGAGTGGTTACACGGTTTAATTTCCTGTAATCGACACAAAACCTAATGCTCCCATCAGGCTTGTCCACAAGGACTATCGGAGAGGACCAAGGACTAGAAGAGGGGACGATTATGTTCTCCCTCAGCATTTCGTCCAGCTCCTTCCGCACCTTGTCCCTATAGGGTCCCGTTACTCGGTATGGGGATACTGCCTGCGGGGGTGCATCCCCTGTGTGGATCCGATGCATCACTCCCTTCACTATCCCCGGCTTGTTGGAAAACACCTGTTGATATTTCCTAAGCAGCATGTTTAGTTCTTGCTGCCGGTCTTGGGTGAGTGCAGGACTGATATTGACCTCCTCTGGGTTGTATTTTACTTCCCCTCTACCCTCCCAGAAGGGTAATTCAGCTTCCTCACTCTCAGCTGCTTTTATCGCGAATAAAACCCTCTGTTCCCCTCTGTAGTAGGGTTTTAGGGCATTCACATGAACCACCCTCCTTGCTTGGTTCTCCTCCTGCTCTATTAGGTAGTTCAGGTCTGACATCTTGGAAATGACCCTATATGGTCCTGCCCATTTGAGCTGCAGTTTATTCTCTCTGCAGGGCCTAAGCCAGAGCACTTCCTCCCCTGGGTCAAAGTGCCTCTCTCTAGCTTTGCGGTCATACCATGTTTTCTGTTTGACCTTCTGCGCTTGCAGGTTTTCTGCTGCCAGCTCTAGATTTCGCTTTAGGTCATTCATCAAGGTGTCTATGTAAGTCACAACGTCTTGTGGGTCATCCTGGGTGATCTGCTCCCAATTTTGTTTGATCAAATCAAGGGGCCCTTTCACCCTTCTCCCAAATAAAAGTTCGAATGGACTGAACCCGGTACTGGCTTGTGGCACTGATCGATAAGCAAACAAAAGGGATTGCAGCTTCTGGTCCCAATTGTTTGGATTCTCTGCCAAGTAAGCCCTAATCATGCGCATTAGAGTCCCATTGAACTTCTCAGTTAACCCATTACTTTCCGGATGATAGGCACTGGTTTCCTTGTGCTTAATTCCACAGATCTGCCATAAGCGTTTCATGAGCTTTGATGTGAACGATGCGCCCAAATCTGTGATTATCTCTGAGGCAAATCCCATCCTGGACATATACCCCACCAAAGCATCGGCCACTGTGTTAGTTTCAATGTTAGTCAAGGGTATGGCTTCAGGATACCTTGTGGCATGGTCCACAATTGTTAGAATGAACCTGTTCCCCCTCTTTGTGGCCTTGGGCAAAGGTCCCACAATATCCACCCCTATGCATTTGAACGGAGTGTCAATCACAGGCAAAGGGCACAACTTTGCTGTAGTCCTGTCGCGGTTATTCCCCTGCCTTTGACACACATCACATTGTTTACAGAACTCCCTGATCTGCTTCCCTATGTCAGGCCAGTAGAAATTCTGTGTGATTCTCTGCTGTGTTTTGTTCACTCCTAAGTGTGCAGCAAACATGTCAGAGTGCCCCCTTTGTAAGATCATGGGGCGATACTTTTCAGGTACCACCAGCTGACTTCTGATCCCATCTCCCCCTTTTGAGATATTCCTCAGGGTTTCTCTATATAAAATCCCCTTTTTCTCCAGAAATCTCACTGGGGTCTCAGGTGTTAGCTGGGCGTCAGTCACCTGTTCAAAACACTTTTGGAGAGTGGCGTCTGCCTTTTGCTCCTGTCCAAATCTGCTGTCTGTGGTTAAGGTTTCCACCACAGCTTCTGAACTTCCCCCACCTGCTTCCGTCTCTGGCTCATCATTACCCCCCTGAACTGTCCCTGTGGTGGCTTGTGAGCGTGTAATCACTAGCACCCGTTTCACATGTTCAGCCAGGTCATTTCCCACGAGCACGGCTGCTGGCAGAGTCGATGAAATCGCTATCCGCCAATCTCCCCTCCAGCCTTGAAAGTTGACAGGTACCTCTGCTACTGGCAGAGAGATTACCTGCCCCTCAATACCTGCTACCTTTATGCTCTCATTTGGGATTATAAACTCCCGGGGAATGATATCGGGATGGCACAGGGTTACCTGGGAACAAGTGTCCCGCAGCCCCCTATACTGACGGTCAAGTATTCCTACGTCCACCCCGGCTGTCTCAAACAACTGAGAATCTGTTTTTACCAGCAAGCAGCGCTTTACCTCCCCAAGAGGACCATTTTCCTCAGCCTGATCAGCATAGGTAGCTGTTCCAGACTGAGTAGCCATGGCAACAGGCTCCCTCTGTGACACTGAGCCTTGCTCTTTCTGGACACAGAACACAGCTTTTGGCTTGGTCCCACTAGAATTCTGAGGCACCATTCCTTTTAGCTGCTTCAATTTCTCACACTCTGAGATCAGATGACCCTTTCCCTGACAGAAATAGCATTTTCTGGAGTATTTTGATTCTCTCTCCTCTTGTTTGGGTTTTCCCTCCAAATTCTGAGGGCTTGGTTTCATGCCTGAGGGCTTCCCTTCACCATGGGCCCCTCCCCCTTGCTGGCTTTTCCCTTTTATTCTCAAATCCATCTCCTTTTGCTTGGCCTCAAACTCAGCCCTGATCTGTAAAATTTCTTCCTCAGCCCTTGCTTTTATCTCTTTTACTTTTTCTTCAGTCTTATCTCTGATTTCTTTTAATTTAATGTCTTTTTGCTGAGTATATTTTTCAAGATCTTGCTCACTTTGTCTGACCTGAGCCTCATACTTTTCCTTCTTTGACATTTCTTCCACTGATAAATTGTTAATAAACTTATTCAGGAACTTCAATTCCAATTGTACCAGTCTAATTTGGTGTTTCAGTTCCATCTCTTTTATCCTCATGGCCATTCCCCTTTTCTTGGCATCTGCCTCTGCCTGACAGATTTCAGCTCTTTCTTTTCTTCTGATTTCCATTTCCCTCACCCTCAGTTCATGCTGTTGGGCTAGGAGTATTTTTCTGAGTTCTGGGTTTTGTTCTCCCGTGCTGTCACCTTGCACTGAGCCAAATTCATCCTCAGAACCTTGGTCAATCTGGGGGTCTTTCACTTCACTCATTTCTGCCATCTGGCTTCGAGTCAAGGGCATAATCCCCCCTCAGAACAGGCTGCTTTAAAAAGTCAAGCCTCAAAATAAAACGACCACTTTTTTCCTTCTTGCCTCAGAACCAGCTCTCCTAGAGATTGCTGCTGTTCTTCAGCACTAAATTTGCAACAGTATCGAGTCAGAGCCTACCCCCCTCTGCTGGGCCTCTCAGCTGGCAAGCTAGCTCACTGTTGCTACGCAGTTTTGCCTCAGCGTTTTCCCGCCAAAATCAGGCTGCCTCAGAGCACCTTAATCTAAGTCTCCCCAGTTGGCACGTTCTTCTACTAGTGCACCTCCCCGTGAGGTACACCTAGAAGATTACCTACGCGCCTCAGACTGTCCCTGACTAGACCCCCCTTGCTCTGGGCACACTTGCCAAGGCTTTGCTGGACCGCTGGACAACTGGACCAGTCGTATCCCACACGCTGGACACCAATCAATGTGACAAACCCAGACCTACTGGGATCTATCACACAGTTACTAAGCTGCCACCAACCATTCCCTATAATAAGTCACACAGACCAGGGATGGATTTTTAAACAATAAAAGAATAAGGTTTATTTTAAATACAAACAGGGTAAATAAAACAATCAGGTGAATAAAATAAAGTAACGTGGCTTATTCTCACACACACAAGCATACAGTTTGGTTCACCTAGAACCTTTAACTTAAAGCACAGACCCTGAACCCATCAGTTCTGGCTAACCAACAGACCCCTGAACCTTTCAGGCTGGTACTCTGATACACAGTAGTACCCTGTCAGACACCCAGACTCCCACAACAGCTTCTTCTTCCCCAGCTGCTGCTTCGTCCCAACCCAGTGTCTCACAGTCTGTCTCAGCATCTACTCTTCACCACACAGGCATCACATATTTATACAGTACAGCCCCTCCTCCTGATGTCCCGCCTTCCACTCCCCATAGGATGGAACTTTCCCTCCAAACCCATGACAGACAGGTAACATCAGTGCTGTTATGTAACAGTGACAGATCAGCAGAAGGCACCAAATCCATTTGGCATTCCAGGTGAAGCATTTACTGTGCGGAATGGCAGGGTGAGCAGGTGGCTTTCCCCCCATTCTGCTATGAACGCTTGTCATGCGACATCACTCGGTGTCTCAACTTGCCTCCTACTTGCAATGAGTTTACAGATGGGGCGAGGACAGCCCTGTGTCCTACTTTGCAGAAGACAGGCCTCTATTTCAGGCCTGTGGGGCTATTTGCAGTCTTCATCCATCTGAGCTTGAAGGTAAAGACCCAGAGGAAGGGAGACCAGGAGCCTTGAAGGTGGCCAGCCATGGTCCACTGCTGAATAGCAGCAGGCTGAGCAAACACACAACTTGCCTGGCCACAGTCTTCCTCCCAAAGGTGGGATAGGCTGCTGAAAAGATCACAGTTCTTTCTAACTGCATTGAACTACAGTACATCTTTGTCTCTATATAAGTCAGGGGCCTGAATCCTACTGGAGTATATAGAGGGTGGACACAGTGATCCATGGGGTCCCTTCCAGCTTTGCAGCTCTAAGTTATTAAATTACATAAATTGTGGCAAATTGCAGCTAATTAACGAGGTGCATGCCAGTTATACACCTGGGCGCATGGCCAGGTATCTGCCGGGCAGCTGGTTAATTGGCTGTTAATTATCTGCAATTAGCCACCACAGTCAATGCAATTTCACTTTTTCCGGAGTAAAATCCCAGTAGGATTCTGGCCAGCATGTACAAGTCTGATGTAAGTTTATTCTCAGTTTTTGAATCAGGCATCTCTTCTTCTTTAGATCTAGGAAACATTAAACAAGTAATTGATTACCATTATAGTTACAGTTTTTATTTATTTATTTATTTTTGCTTGCAGAGATAGGAAACATTACTTTTTGAAATGCAGTTAACATACAGAACTCACCAGGCACCCACCGCCATTGATCATGGTTGCTGGGATAGTCTGGCTGTTGTAGTCCTCAAAAAATTTCTTTTCCTGCTATACTTCCTCATAATTTAAAAGAATCAAGATAAGATTTGCCAAGTTTTTTATTTAAAAAAATACCACCTGCCTAGTTTAAGCCATTAGTCTGTGGTGCAAAACATACTTAACCATAATTGACACAAGCTCTATAATTATAAAAGTAAACATTTACAGTAGTTTGTTACATTACAGGTGTAACCTAATGAAGGGAAGGGCAATTGCAATGTACCTAAGTCAGACAGCTGCAAAGTCACATGCTTGATCACACCAAAAAGGACTGCATTAATGGAAATAATCTCCCTTAAAGGGATCCTTCATTCTGCCAGGGAATCACTGTAGCCCAGTCCCAAAAAAGTAGAAGCCCCCTGCTTGGGCACAGATCAGGGTTTGACTGAAGCATTCAGTATGAAGCATGTAGTTCCCTGTACATTGTGTGATTGCCAGGAAATAGATTGCACCAGATTGCTCCACAAGCATTTCAAATTGTGATCTATTTCTCCATGTGATCACACCTTCAGGTTTGTTAGAGTTATGGCAGACACGAATTAATTGCAAGTACACTTGTTATTGACAACTTCTGTTACTCTCAAGCTCTGATCCTATCTCACCCACAGCTGCTAGCACTAGATGTGTTAAAGCTGGGTCTGCCATGACCCTACTCCATAGCTTGAGCTGTGTGCACTTCGCTTATGGGCATCTGCACTCACCGCTCTTATCATGACACTAGCAGGCTGAGGTTTTCAGGAGATCTGTGCTACCTTGATGAAGCTTCTAGGTTTACAGGACTCAGACAATGACTATCTTAGTGAGTCTCTAGGCAACATAATATCCTGTGAGTGGTCTCCTCATGCTGCAGATATCTGAAGTAACAGGGCACTGGAGAGTAGCAGTAGGTGGCAGGGACTTTGACCCCTATATCCTGTTGCACATCTGTACTGTATGCTAGTTCCAGGATCTTTCTGTTAACCACTAGTATTTTGCCTCTCCTGGACAAGAATAATCTGCTTTTATCTTACCTTGAGTAGAAACAATAGTATAAAACAAATTGTCCAAACATTTAAACAAACCTTGAATGGGAGAAAACAGCTTCAGTTTCAAGGATCTTTCTTGCAGCATAGCTTATTAAGTAGAAACCTCCATTGAAATTAATTAAGATCTTGCTTAAGTGACTGCGAGGTCAGAAGAGAGCCTATAATTTCAGTATGATGATGCCATCTTTTCCAGATTCATTTTTGAATTTATTTTTTTTACTGGTAATATGCTATTGAGGAACACAAAAGGGTTTTGAGATAGTCATTGAACGCAAAATTTGGAAAGCTGCATAAGTGGGTTCCAGAGACACTCCAGCTTTCCTCAACGGGTATTATACCTTTCCCCAATATCTGGTACTTCTTAAGGTTTTTTTGTTTGTTTATTTGTGGGTTGTTGTTTTTTTGGTCATTCTCAGCCAGCATGATTAATGTTAGACAAGGGATACAAATATGAAGCTCAGCACCACAGGTGCCACAGTGGTTTATTCCCACCTGCCCCAGAAACAGCCCGGTCCATTCACCCGGTTCCTTACAGCACATGTGTCCAGTGGTGGGAACATTGCACTTCCAATTGTGGAAGTAGTCCCTCCAGCACTGCCTTGCCTCTTCCCTCAGCTGACCACTCAGCAACTGAGTGGGGAGACTCTTCTTCCTGCCTCCTTGCCAGAGCGGTCAGCAGTGGGGAGAGGCAGGGCAGTGAGACTACTTCCACGATTGGCGTGATGTTACCGCCATTTGACATGCGTGTACTGTGAGAAATCCAGTGCCTGGACCAGGCAGGTTATTGGGGGCAGGAATGGACCACCATGGCACCTGTGGTGCCAAGCTTCGTATTTGTGTCCGGGGGGGGGGGATACAAGTATGAAGCTGTCATGTCTATTAATGATCCTAAATGCTGGGAATGGTCATCCAAAAGATTTGGAGGACACCCTATGTTAGAGAAGGCAGTAATACTTGTTTCTGTCCTCTGTGGGCAAGGCACTGCTAAAATGGGTTGGGTAAGTGAGGGTTCACAGATCCAAACATATTTCCCCTTATATTGTAGAAGGGAGGAAGAAGCATTCTATGGTCAAGGAAATTTGTGTGTCGAGATGCAGAAAGTGAGATACACAGTTTACTTCAATTTTAATTTACTGCATGAGAAGTCTGAATATCCCTGCTTATCTTACAACTAATGAGCATGTAAAGCTCAGCATTGTAGTAAACTATAATAATAATAATTGTGTGCCATCAAGTCAATTCTGAGTCACAACGACCCTTTCCAGGGTTTTCTAGGTAGAGAATACTCAGAAGTGGTCTACCCTTCCCTTCTTCTGGGACTGTGCAGACTGCCCAAGGCCATAAAGCCTGCCTGTTCTTAGATGGCTAATGGGGAATTGAACTTCCAACCTTTGACTCCACAGCCAGATAACTACCTCATTGAGCTATCCAGGCAATAAGAATCTACACCTGACAGGAAATCAAGTATTATTTACTTTGATGGATTTGATGGACCTAGGAACACTGTCAGCTGGGCCCATGAGCAGCAAGGATAGCCAGACCCACCTCAAATCATGGCAAAATTGATCAAAGCATAACATATTTATCAATCTATTTTTCCCTCACAGGCATTCAGAAATGAATAAAGCAACTGCATAAAATAAATGCTTCCTTGTTTGCTTGCTTTATTTATTTAACTTTAAAGAACATTGTTCAGTCTGCTACTCTGAGAACTCTTAGCTGCCTCTCCCCCCAGTAACGTTCCTGTTCACCACATAAACCACGATGGGAAGAGATCCATAACCTTAAAACTCTCCTAGCTGGAAGCCTGAGGCAAGCTCATTGCTCATCAGATTTCAAAAGGCATAAAAACACATCAGACCACATTATGTTAACAAACGCCTCCCTGCAAGACCATCTGACGCTCTGGTTCTCTGACTTCACTGTGCACCGAGAAGGATGGCGGTTGTTCCTGATGTACAGAATTGGTTTGATATAATTAGCTGGGCAAACCTTTCAAGACCAATTAAGGTTGGGTGGATAAAATGTAGTGTGGGGATTTCTTGAGCAGCCTGTTCCTCTCTCAGTGGCTGTCAGGGATTCCCCTTCCCTCCTGTCAGCGTTTACTCCCCAAAGGGGATCTCTACCAACAACAACAAATGGGGGTGTTCCTCCCACACGTCTGTCTGGGAGACGAAGAGTCCTATCTTTTCTCTCCAGTGAATACCGAGGAATTCCCTCCACTGCTGTTCTCTTGCTTTCCCTATGGGAGGCAGAGGATTCCCTTGCCTTCTGTTCATTAATTTTGTTTGCTAGTGTTTCTCTTCGAACCTTCCTCATAGGTCTCAGTTTTCTCTTTCAGTTTTCCGGCAGTCCAGTGAAAACATTGAAACTGAACCAAAAACGTTAACAAGAACGAAACAAATTGAATCTGATTACTAGTGGCTGTCATCTAAATATAGATCAAGAGTGGACACTTGAAAAGCAAAGAAGGAAGAAAGGAAGGGAACTTTCTTTCTTTCTTTCTTTCTTTCTTTCTTTCTTTCTTTCTTTCTTTCTTTCTTTCTTTCTGTCTGTCTGTCTGTCTGTCTGTCTGTCTGTCTGTCTGTCTGTCTGTCTGTCTGTCTGTCTGTCTTTCTTTCCTGTGCTAATTAAGACTGGGCAAAATATCAAGTGGAAAAAACCCCAGCTCATAAATGTTCACAGTCCTCAGTGATTTGCTTGCGAGAACTCTTCCCTCCAATATAGGTCATATCCTTTGACAGTTCTTATCATGTTCAGCCGCCCTTTTGGTACTAATGACTGTGAAATGCACTACAGATTGCAGAATATTGCAGATCAGCAGATGTGGGTTAAACGTAGCCCTCTGCAGAGGCCTGCGCAGCAACTAAGCATTTTCTTCTCTCTTCCACTTGTGCTTAAAAGTGGTTTTAGGAAAGCTCATCTTCTTATAAACAGGATGCTAGTTTACTTCACAACTGGCTCTCTTTTGGCAAACAGACTATGACAGATTGAGTAAGGATGGGTTTCACCTGAGCTATGCAAGCCCTCTGAGGTTGTAGAGAGAGACTGATCCTCTTCTTGCCCATATGTCTACATATAGATTTGCCAAGCTTTTGCTTTGAGGCCCATGTGAGGAAAAGAGCCGAGTATGCCATGCTGCTTACTGAAGGATCAAGAAATGGCTACCACACATTACATCAAAGGTGGGGATCCAGGGTTTTTCCAGATGTTGTTGGGCCCTGACTCCTATTTGGACTCCCAGTGTGAGCAATGATCACAAACAATAGGAGTTAAAATCTAAAGACACCTAGAAGTGTTAAGGTTACCCTACCCTACCCTACCCGTCCTTATCCTACTTCAATTTCTCAAAAAATAAGTATCTAACTCTCACTCACATTACAGAGTGGGGGAATGGAAGGAGGTCCTTCATAAAAACCCACAACCCTTAATCACTGACACACACACCCATTTTAACCCATCATGGGCCACCCATACCCTTTTTTTCAAAATTGCATTTAGCAAAGAACTATCACAAAAGATAAGGGGAGGGGGGGACAGTCTTCTCTCCCCTTCCGCAAGTATGAATTCCCCTCTCCCTTCCAGGCCTTGTGTGTGTGTGTGAAGGAGCTTGAGAAGTTAGTTTTAAAATTAAACCAGTTATAGTTAGAGATGGGTATGAAACAAACTATGAACCAACCAAACCCCCAAATGGGACTGGTTCATGGTTTGTTTCATGACGCAGTTTGGGGATCCTGTTTGGCCAAAACAAAATGAAACACTACACTTTTTTCACTTCAGCATTTCATTGGCTTTGGGAAAAGGTGATGCCTGCCTGGCCCTTCCCACAGCCCTGTCACCTCTTGCCTACCTGATCCTGCAGCCTCCAAGGATGTCATCCGCAAAGGATGCAGGCCTGGCTTCTGTCAGGAGCTGGACACTGCCTTTGAGCATGTGCCGGCTTATCAGCTGGGCGGGCAGGCACATGCTCAGAGGCAGTGCCTAGTATCCCTGCCTGGAGCCTGCTACCGCCTCTGAGCATCCGTCTGCAGTGGTGGCAGGAGCAGGTACTCCCCAGCATGAACCAGAAACCATTTATTTTTCCAGGGGTTCGTGGTTCATGGTAATCCGAAATGATTGTCATTATATTACATGATGTTACATTATACTATCATCAATTTACAGTCATAGTGTTGCTTAACTTTGCCTTTGACCTTTGGAAAATACAACTAATTCCAAGTAACTAGTTGGTTCCAAACTTGACTGGGGAGACGTTAGGGAATTGATAGGAGCCTTTTGTGCAAATTTGGGGGAAGCAGCTCTTTTGGACTTAAGAACAATGTATGAATGTTAGAAATTCAGCTCCCCCACCCTTACAACTCACTGCTAGGAAGAGCAGTGCCCGCTGAATTTCTACCTTGATGAAAACAATTTGGCAGCAGAATAAACACTTCAGAGAGTTGCTTTGTTCTGCTTCTGAAGGATGTTGCTTTTCATGTGCTCTTAGTTCTCACTCACCTTCTGAACACCTGCAGCTGAGCTAATCTATCATGCAAAAAAGAAGAAGAAGAATTAGTACTGGTGTATTAAAAAACAAAGACACAAAATTTCTTGCTCTTTGGCAAAATACCATGGGGGGCATCTTACAGGAGGTGAAGTAAGTAAGGGGTTATGGATCCATCTGTATCTCAATATCCCCCCCCTTTTTTTAAGGCCTTGAAATTGCCTCTTTAGCATATACATAGGATGGCTCCTTAATCCATCTGCTCTCAGAGCCACAGCCTCCCATGGCAAACTGGGACTGAGCAAGAGGATCAGCATCACACCTTAAAGGTTTAAGTAGTGGAGGGCACTTGGCTGCCTTGATCTTCCCCTACTAAGTGGTCTTGAGAAAGATGTAACAGTGTGGAAAGAGCACCCCCCCCCCCCACTCTCTGATGGTACCCGCGGGTGGTTTCAGTCTCCTGCCTGGCAGTCAGGCACTGCCTCTAATAGTGTGTGAAAACAAATACTAGGCTTCTTAGACTGTTTGCGTGCATGTGCGTGTGCGTGTGCGTGCAAGCACACACACACACACACACACACACACACACACACACACACACACACACACAGAGGGAGAGGGAGAGGGGGGGTTGGGTCAGGACAGCATTTATTTCCCCCTTACAAAGCTCCCTGGGATCTGCTCTGCCTAAAGGGCAAGCTGCTTTGAATATGTACAAACAAAAGAAGCTGTTTCTATAGCAACCAGGGAGTCATATGAAAGCTCTCTCAGCAATTCATAGCTATCCTCTCTCACACTCACACAGAAAGAAAAGGGATGGAGTGGGGTGGGGGGAGAGAGGAAGTGTTGCTTTTGGTGGTAATTTGCATCCTATCCTCTGTTTGGAGAGGATAATTCTTTTGGTTTTTCCCTGGACAGAATTAATTAAAAATTAACCTTAGACTGGGAAGTAGTATGAATTCGTTCCCTACCATAAAGGATCTCATTTGAATTCCCGTGTGCAGAATAGATTAAAAATTCCTGTATATAGGAAACTCCTATATCCAGAATAGATTAAAAATTAACCTTACACTGAAAAATAGTATGAATTAGTTGCCTGCACTGAAGGATCTCATTTGATCTTCTCCTATATGCGTACAGGAGAAAGACTGAGGTAGAGGTCTAATGGCCAAATTGGGGGGGGGGCAGCATGGTCCCTCCAAATGTTTTTTGGCCCAAAATGTGTCCCACCATAGCCAGTGATGAGGGATTATGGTAGCCACAGCCCCAAAGCATCTGGAGGGATACAGCCGTCCACTCCTGGATTAGAGTCTTGGATTAGCACTAGGGAAATACAGTTACACATTCTTTGCTCAAGGTTGAACAATGTCAGGAAGGTTTCATGTTGCTGGTAACTAGCATGCTTTCTCTCTGGCAGTGGAATTTCCTTACAGATGCGTGTCTCAGCAATCAGATTTGCCCATTAAGTCTATATTTACCATCTTATGACCAGTCACAAAACACAGCATGCTGGAATACAAGATATAAAGATGAGGAAGACATGTACTAGAGCAAACAAACATTTTTTGCCAGTTAAATATGTTCTTCTAAATACTGTAAGTGTGTATTGTTATAGCTGGCATCTCAGTTATGAAGTTAAATAATTGATTTGGAAAGGCCATGTTATAAATGAAATGAAAAGAGATGATAGAACCATAAAGAACTGGAAGGTTTGTTTACAGGAATGTCCTTACTGCCAAGAGACATATCACATCATCCTGCTTGCAGTGGTCTTGCATGGATACTCCACGGAACTGTGGCATTCTTGAAACACGTATTTGAGTTCGGCAGCGCAAAGACAAGAAAATGGTGGCTAGACATGTTCCCCTGAAAGACAACTCACTGTCACTACCAGCAGTGGTGCTCCCAGGCATGAGCAGTCTCTAAGGTGGCTTCTCCATGACCGCCATGCTTACCATCCTGGATGCTCCACTGCCTCCGTTTCTTACTTTCTTCTCCAACCCAGTAGTTGTATACGTTCTTTCCCTCTGTCCTTTTGAGGCAGTGGGAACTAAGATGGAATGGTCCACTGAAATGTTTTACAAAGGTCATGGAGTGTAAGAGGCAGACCAGCAGCCTTTATAAAATCTCTCTCTCTCTCTCTCTCTCTCTCTCTCTCCCTCTCTCTCTCTCTCTCTCTGTGTGTGTGTGTGTGTGTGTGTGTTTACCCCCATATGAAAAAAGAATGGAACATCCTGTCTTGCCTTCGCTTCTATTACCAAGTGGAGGCAGCACTAATAGTGGAGAGAAACTTCTTTTTTTAATTTGATTTTTTAAAAAAATAAACCCCACAAGCAGGGCTGTGGAACGAAGCTCCAGTTGCAGCCTTCAACTTCGTTGCCTAAAAAAGGTGGGAAACTCTGGCTGTGGGAACCACATTAGGCCCCCAAAATTTTGTCTGCAGCCCCTAGTCTCCTTCCTCTGGCCCTTTCTTTTTCTAGTAAACCACCAAGTAAACTACTCCACCCCCAAAATACCAGTTTGGTAACAGCAGCACTTTCATATGTGTGGTTGTAGGACGTGTTGTAGAGTGCATGGTCAATAAGTTTCTGAGAAAATCCTGCAAAGCACCCAGCCTGCACTGCATCTTTATTTATTTATTTATTTTATTTTATTTTATTTTATTTTATTTTATTTTATTTATATGCCGCCCACACTACCCAAAGATCTCTGGGTGGCTTCTTAAGAAAACATGTACACTCTATTTTGCAAACGGCCATGAGCTTCTGAAGCAGCTCACATGCATCAGTTTTGTGAAGCATGATTAATCTCACACTATGTTTTCATCAAGGCCAGCTCTATCATTAGGCAGGATAAGGCAGCTGGTCTAGAAACAGATTTTGAGCATCATGAAACGATAGCAAACAGTTATTTAATTTACTACTATTGTATTTTTGCTGATGGTGATGGGCAGAGGCACTTTCTAGATCATCTACTACATAAACCAACAAGGTTATCTAGCTGTGAGCCCTCTGCGCCTTGACTGGAGGGTGTTATTTGCTGCACCCCCTCAGACAGCAAAACGGCTTGGGCCAATCCTTGTTGACTAAGCAGGCTCCCAGATTTTTTTAATTTCAGAGAGATGCTGAGAAGAATGGCAAGTCATACCTGCTGCAGTCTTTTCTGCCTTCTGCTCTGAGAGAGCAAAGTGTTTTCATCAGTTGTGCCTGGCCATCCATGATTGACTAGACCTTGAAAATGAATCAGATGGGATTCTCCTGACCTGTGCAGTGATTTGCAATTTCTTTCTCACCCCCCCCCAAAAAAAATTCATTTTATGGATCAGATTAGATGGACTAAGTAACTCATCCATTCCGAATCCATTTTAGACAACACTTCCAGCCAGTATGTTCTTTGTTGCAACCTGTATAATGTGCATTTAGCTCATTTAATGGACTGTACTGGAAGTAGACCAAACATGTTTTGGAAATTAAGATGGATAATGACATGGGGAATCTGAAGCAAGGTGCCATAAGAACATTCTTCCAGTAAACTCTGGTACATTTCGTCTAATGGGCAATTTCCAACCTGACTTAAAACCATTAATAATGCTTTTAACAAGTGACAATTGGTTGTAATAAGCCTGGGTATATTTTGGATCTCCTGTAAGATCTCCTATATGGAGAATTAGTGCAGGGAAATTGCCCCAGAGGGAGACCACAGCTGCGATACAAGGACATCTGCAAGCCAGATCTGAAGGCTTTAGGAATGGACCTCAACAGATGGGAAACCTTGACATCTGAGCATTCAGCCTGGAGGCAGGCGGTGCATCACGGCCTCTCCCAATTTGAAGAGACCCTTGTCCAGCAGGCCGAGGCAAAGAGGCAGTCCCAAAAGCAGCAAAATCAGGGAGCTGGACAGGGGACAGATTGTATTTGTCTTCAGTCTGGAAGGGATGGTCACTCTCGAATCGTCCTTCTCAGCCACACTAGAGGCTGTTCCAAGTCCTCCATGCAGAGCACATTACCATAGTCTCTTGAGACTGAAGGATGCCTAATCTAAAAATATTTTGGGTGGAGAAATCAGGCAATATAGAGATGAAAAATGTGCCCTCCAATAGACATGCTGTAATAATCAGTTGTCGTCATCATCGTGTGCTATCAGTTCAATTCTGACTTATGGTAACTCTTTTCAGAGTTTTCCAGGTAGAGAATATTCAGAAATGGTTTACCATTCCCTTCTTTCGGGGGGGGGGGGGGTGCCCTGGGACTGTGTAGCTTGCCAAACACCTTACAGGCTGGCTCTTCTCCTGGGGTTCTGATTGGGGAACTGAACTTCCTACCACTGAATCTGAAGCCAGATACCTAATTTACTGAGTTATCCAGCCAGCTTTTGCAATTATTACTACCTTCAAAAGAAGTTGCTATTACAACCAGCCAACAAAAACAGTGGTGGAAATATAAATATATATTTATATATATTTCCACCACACTCTGTTATTAAGGATAGATATAATATCACAGTAAATCTTTGGATCTAGAACAGAGTCTAGCATTCCTCCTGACTCTTTGAGATGGCAAAAGTTACTTTCCAGGACTACAACTCCAGAAATATCATTGTCAGTGCAGAGGGAGCTGTCAAAATCATCGTCTAGCGAAAATCGGTTTGCGCAGGGACCAAACAGTGAAATTCCCCCATAGGAATCACTGTTTTGCGAATTGCTATAGTGATCGCAAAAAGCCAATGTCTAGCGAAAAAACTGTCATGCGGGGTGACTGTCTAGCGAGGCACCACTGTACTGGAAAGCTCCGTTGTGAGCCCTACCCACTTTCCCCTTTTTAATTGTGGAAAACTGGTATAGAACTCTTTGTGTCTTCATCCATTCATTGGTTTTCTTATGAAGGTTTTTAAAAGCCACCTTTTTTTTTTTCAAGAATGCAAAAATGATCTGAAGATTATAGGAGGCAAAATCCTGGTGATCTTGTCATGAGGACTGGCCAACCTTGCCACAGACCCAATTGCTTTTGCTTGAAATGTGCAGAACTAGTTTGGTGCTTTGTGTTTGTTTCTGATAGGTACACATCAAAAGCATAGGGTGGTGAAGGCATTTTAGAGCTAACCTGTAAAATGTTAGACTGACTTGTTTCTTTTACTGTATTTTCTTTTTTTCACTAGAGGAAGACTTCAGGCTTTCAGGATTCACATTTTTTTAAAAAAAAATTATAACTTTTGAGATCAGATAACTGGAACCTGGTGGAAATAAGACCTACATCTAGGCTCAAGCTAGATGGTATATTTACCACATTACTAGAAGCAAAGCTGCCTTAAGAGCTAAAGGATGTCTGTTTATCACAGTGTGAACTTGCCCCCATCCTCCTGTTGTAAATTTGTTTTGTTTTATGGGTGGTTATTGGGAGGGGAAAACAGGCTCCATTCACACATCTGATATTCACACATGACACTTTGAAGGAATGGTGTGCTTCTAAGGAAAATGTTGCAATAGCAGAAAATGTAGAGTTTCCTTCATGTGTAATTTGACCCTCAGAATTAAAGGATTCTGACCCTCAATCTGTTTTGGATACCTAGACAGAACAGATAGTTCACTCCTTCCACACACATAATGTTCCTGGTTATTCTAAGCTCTTTTTATTCCAGCAGTTTAGCTTGAGGGAGAGTTGGGTGCAAATAATTTTGTTGCTCCAGTTTATAATATGATTTGAAGTCAGAGTAATTTTTGCCAATCAATTACAAACCATCCAGAGATCTACTAATAGAGTGGCTTCCTACCTTGGGTAACCCAGGTGTTTGTGGACTGCTACTCCCAGTAACCCTAGCCAGCACAGCTGGTGGTGAAGGCTTTTGGGAATTGCAGTCTAAGAACACCGGGTTTACCCAAAGTAGGGAACCACTGTGCTAGTAGATGTATAATACTGTATTTGCCTTTCTCCTTCACAGCCCTTATTTCCACTACTTAGACGAAAGGTGGAGGCTACAAGAGGTGGTATATTTAAGCCTGCTCTGAAACTCATCCACACAATGTGTCTCCTGGTAACAGTCGCCATACTGGAGCTGTCTACTTGTTCTTTGCTTCCTGAATATTCTCCTGTGCTCATTCTTGCTTCCTGTGGTGCCCTGCCTATCAAGTAACTTTGTGTTCCTGCAGTGCTTCCAATAAGTTATTGGGTGAGCCCAGTCTAACTCCTTCTGCAGGTTCTGAGCCACTAGGAATCACTGTGATGTGTCCAAGGAACAATAGAAATAAATTTGTATTGTGATAAAGCATTGTAAAGTAGTTAAGTAGGAAAAAAATATTACAGGTCCAAGGTCATCCTGTGACTTCATGGCTGAAGAATGGGAGAAATAGACCTTTCAGAAAATGCACCGCATACCTTAAACATGATTGCAGGGTGAAGCAAAGGAAATAGAAGTTCCACATGGATGAAATTTGTAATGAACCTATGATTCCACCCCTGTTTGTTTAGTTCCAAGAAGGTTGTGTGGTTCTTTTTTTAGTTTTGTTTCCATTTTTGTCCAGTGCTGTCAGAATTATAATAAACTCATGAAAAAAAATGGTTAATGTTTGAGCACTTCCTATTGCTCTGTCAGTTGATAGATTTTTACAGGAAGAGCAGTGATAGCTGTTGATAGCTTTGTGGTTAATAAAGATAACAATGATAGCAAATGTTCAGCTAATTTTGGCTGTTTCTCATTAATGCTTTACATAACACCTTTTCTTTGCGGAATGCTTGGCCTTCTTTTTGTTTCTCTCTTTTCCTAATCATGAGAGATATGATTATAAAACCCCTCTAAAGATGTCACAACAAATAAATTTGTAGGTGTGAGTTGCTAAGGGCATACATCACTTCTGTATTCCAGCTCGTGTGTATACATTTGGAGATGGATGGATGGATGGATGGATGGATGGATGGATGGATGGATGGATGGATGGATGGATGGATGGATGGATGGATGGATGGATGGATGGATGGATGGATGGATGGATGGATGGATGGATGGATGGATGGATGGAAAAAACTGGAGGAGTATGGTTATGTGAATGGATAGATGTGCATGTGTAACAGAATATAGTTGTGAATGAGGGGAGGGAATCATGCATGTGAGGAGTTTGCATAGGGTGGACAGTTGCTTGTGAATGAAGTGGGAATGCGTGCATAAATGAATATGCACAATGGAGTATGGATGTAGGCATTCAGTTCAGACACTCAGTTTCCAAGTTTAACAAGGAGAAGAGGGCCCCATCCCTCCATATTCATTATCTTCCCCTTTTGCATATTGAGATTAAACACCTTTTGGAAGACATTGGTTGAAATCCTGTTGCTTAGCATAGGAAGTTGCAGCAGACTAGGCCCATGGAATCTGTGTGGATTTGGCAAATCACATTCTCCATAGGTTCCATTGATTCATATGGGCCTACTCTAGTTGCAACTGACTACAGTAGGCTGTCTCAAAAGTAGAGTAGGCCTTTTTGAATCAATTGAATGCATGGAGAAATTTACTTATAAAATTGCCACTGATTTCATGAGCCTTGTCTAATGTGACTTACTGTGCTATGCAACAGGATTTTAGCCATTGGTTCACAGGGTCATCATACTTGATGGCACAAAATAATTACAAGGTAGGCTCCTTGTATTATCTAGAATTTTGATTTTCCAGCATTTGGAGAACAGTGGAGAAGGGAGACAGAACTGAAGTGGGCATCCTCACTGTCTTGGTTTGCATGTTTGTTAAACTCAGAAGCAAAGTGCCTGCAGAGCACTGCCATGAATGAACTGTTGTGTGTATGTAAAAGACGAAGGTATCAGTGAGTTTGGCTTCATGTACATTGGGGTTGGTCCCACCCACTGCCAGGTAGCCCCCAGAGGTTTGCCTGAGAAAGGGATCCCAACCCTTATGTCATAGTCAATTTGTTAGGCTTAAAATTATCAGAAAGCATTTCGGTTTTTGTCCTCAGCAGATCAGCACAGCTCCCCCTCTGGATCTTGTTTCTATAACAAAGATAATGCTGGAATCCAGATCTCCCAGACTGAAGTGCATCTTTTGAGTGCCTTGAATGCACTAGGGATAGAAATTGAGATGCGGAGATGTGATGCATGGTAAGACTTTTTAGTCTTGCCTTGTCCTTTGTTTTCAAACTCTTCAGCTTTGTACTTCTTTCAGTTCAACATTTTGTCTTCAGGGCTTTTTCCGTTCATATTTCCAAAATGTTAGGAAACCGTGGCTGTTAAGGACTGTGCCCTCAACAGATAAATCAGTTAGAAACAATGGGGATGGTACAGAATTTTGTCCTGTGGTTAATTCCAGCTGCCCCACTAGCTAAGGGCTGAACAGCTGTCATGGGTGGAGTAAAAAGACCAAAATCCAGAATTGCACTTGTCTGAAACTGAAACTATTGTGCAGCTAAAGCTTCCAAGTGGAGAACAATATGGAATGATACAGTTGCAAAGTAACTTGGTGGTCTGCAGTCCAAGCCTACTAGTGCAGGATAGATATATCTTTGAAGCATGCCTCCGTACTTCCCCAGAGTTCATGTTTGATTCTAACACCCAGACATTCCAATATAATAAAAGTTAATATTTTCAAAACACTAATACTTTCAATGTTTACAAAAGAGTTAATAGATTTAAAATTGTGTGTATGGGAGCAGCACAGGAAAGGTGTAAGTCTTTTTATTTACTGAGCTGTACTGTATAACTATCTGCAAATGTATTCAAACTGTAAGCCAGACGTAAGGATTGGGTTTGCTCAGGGCATACCTCTGCAATAATACAGCAACATTAGTTTGTGTTGTTGGCTGTCTTTGTAAGTTAATGACAGGGCAAGTGCAGTCCTATTATTGCCGAAGCCAGTAATATGTCTAACTTAGTCCCTTAACTTAGTCCCTTGTGCCTGAGCAGTAATCCAGAAGAGGCATTAACTATGCAAATGCAATTAATGTACCGTGTTTTCTTCTGTAAATAACAGCTGAGGGAAAGTATGAGCAATCTTGGGAGTGGGGTGTGTGTGTTTCCAACTCCTTGTCTCTACCCCGCCTCCCCATGATCGTGACAAAAATATAAAATCTGATACTTGCATTTCAAGGGACCCTTCATTGCCACTGAAGGAAACGTCTCTGAGCCCACAAACAGAAATTTCAGACAGGCAATTTGTTTTCTTAAAACCCAAGGACAGGGATACCAAAGTGTTAAAAAGTATTCCATCAGAAACTCCCTTGAGCTGCTGTTTACATGGAAAAAAATGTGTACATACACCACATCTATTTGGATCTTAAGGCTTTTGCATTTTCCAGAGGTCTTTACCATACTAGGTGGCAGAGGAAGCAAGTGATGGGGGAATAAAAAAAAAGGAAAGTGAAAAAAAAAGAGGCCAGAAACTGTTTCGACCAAGGGTGGACAATGTGTGACATATAACCTCCAAAAGCCCAAGTGTTGCTTCAAAACCACCCAAGTTAATTGCTTTTAAAGGGGATAAAAAAGTCCCTTTGTGGAATATATGGTTGCAAATTGTTCCATGTTTTAGGGGGCTCCTGGCCCCACAGCCTTCACCCAACATTTAGAAAGAAACATTTGGCCAATAGAAGGTGCAAAGATACTTTCTCAGGTTTTTTTTAATTACCTCTTTTTGTGAGGAAAAAACATGGAGGTAGATGGAGGGTTGCTGCTGAAGCTACTCAGTATCTAGAGGTGGGCATCTGTGCCCCCCCCCAGACATCTAGAGGTTGCCTGTCCCCGATTTAGACAAAGAATGGGGAGCTACAGGTTCTGGGGGGCTAAATCTGCCCCTCCTGGTGACCCAATCTTACCCTGTAGATTTTTTCCAGATGACCACAGCACCTTCCCCATGACATCATTGTTGGGGGGCTACCAAGCTTTTGTATGAGTCTTTCTCCATCCTATGCTATTGTAAATGCTTTCAGCTAAAAGATGCTTGTATTTTCTTCCCTTCTGTTTTTCCTTGGCCATATCAATCATTCGAGTGTGTGGCCTCTCTGAGAGCTTCTCTGAAAGCGAATATGGCTCCTGCTCTCAGAGGTCACCCGCAGACTGATATTGCTGCCTGGATGAACTAGTAACTGGCCAGTGCTGCTCAGGGCCACAGAATCTGACCAACCCGCTTGACTTTTTCTTTCTGCATTCCGTACAATTTGTACCATTTAACCTGATAAAGGACTATGGAAAGTCTGGAAACCTGCAATCTTTTTTTTTTGGGGGGGGGAGTTCTGGTTGGTCCTAACAAAGACATTGCACAATTATTGATCCTACCACCCCACCTATCCCATTCATGGACCAGTGCAGCTATAGTTTTTCGTGCCACCTGAATCTATGTACTGTATCTGGAAACATAAGGACTTAGTTTGCCCTTTTGCCTACATCATATGAATCATGATGGTTTAGCAAACTTGCTTATTCGTGGGCTTGTTCTTGCAGAGTAAAGGGTCAGAAAGGCTGAAAGATCACTGCAGAAAAGATCTGGAGTTCCAACAGATTCCACCACCACCACCACTAAAGTTGACGTATCAAGATCAGTTTTCTTTTGTTGCTGTAACCTCTCCGTATTCAAATATCTAGAGTGGTTTTCTTCCTGTCTCCATTTATTATGTGTATTTTATGATGACACACAGATGAGTCTCTCCCAGGGAGTCCAAAATCCCTTTTAACTTCCTGCTATTATGTTCATCCAGCTGGACCTTTAGATTGGATGAACATGCCTTAGCCTTATTACTTACTGTGCTGCCATTTAGACATAAATCAACATCAGCATCTGCCTAACAACTGTTCCGCCCTATCGGATCAGATCAGAATTAGACAGAACACTTTCGTGTTTGAAGAGAAAGGAGTCCTTTTTTTTCTTTTCTTCTTCTTTTCTTTTCTTTCTTTTCTTTTCTTTTCTTTTTTGAGGCTTCCACATCCCAGGCAGATTAACTGCAAGAGGTTGCAGAAAATTATCTCGGCTAAAAGAAGGGTTATCTCTTCACATGAGAAATGTAAACACCTTTACATTTCATTGTGCAAGGAAATACTGAGGTGGTAAGCCAGTTACCTGAACCAGGTTGCCTCATGGTTCTAAGAATTTTAGCATGCTTCTGCAGCTGATCAGAAAGCTGAGGAACGTGGTGTTAGTAAAAAAAAAAAAATCACTTTTTCTTCATCCTTGTGTTTAGAGCCTGAAGTCAGACCCCCTTCCTCCGCCATTGCACATACGGGAGATCCTTAGATTGGCAGCTGAATCCTAGGGCTTGTCCAGATGGGCAAAGGTACCCAACATGGGTAGGCATAGTTCATCTTGAAAGGAACTAAGGCTTACACATCTGTTTTGTTCTGAAATAGCCAGGCCCTTGAAAATCGCTTCTCAAGGCTTCCCAGAAATGAAATACTGAAAAATCCTTTCCTTGCTATGCCTCCGGAGACCCTCTCCCCCATTTTAAAAGCCAATTAAAGGTTTAATTAAAGGCTCCTGAGCTGGGAGCCTCTGACAAGGAGATGAACACTGCATAGCAAAGCATTGTAGCGCTAAGCTCTCCCCCCCCACCCCCACCCCCAACTGCAGGAAAGCCTGATCCAAATACTGTAATGCAAGACTCTGAGGGAGCCTTGGAAAAAATCACAGAAAGGAAAAAAAGAAGCACAGATCCAGGTGAATTCAGCTCACAGGAACAAAACCCAAAATGAATAGCACTGAACCAGGTACTTTTGCCTCTGTATGGACAAGCCCTTACTTGAGCCCTTACAGTAAAATGGTGTTTTCTGCTGAACTGGAGACAGGCAGCTTGAGGAATGCAGTGTGGGATTTCATATCACAAATAGATCCATGCTCCAGCATGATGCCCCTGGTCTATTACCACCACCACCGCCACCTCCCAGCATCTAATGTTTGTGGCAGCAAACTAATGGTAAGGCTCCCTTTCAGTTGTGGCAGGATTAATTCGGATCCCTTGCTTTACCAGATCATTAATTACTGATGCTAAAAACTGCCTTAGTTCAATAGAAAACTGCTTTTTGGCCACAGTTTTTTTAAAAAAATAAATCAGTGACTTTACTGCAAACCATCTTATTGTAACCAGAATCTGGAAAAGTTACTTTTTGGGGGGCTACAGCTCTCAGAACCCCTCTGGCCAGCATTGGCTTGTAACCATGCAGTCCAGATTGCTTCTCGTATCCAGCAAGACACATGTTAATTTGTAAGCTCCACCTGCCCTCCCACAGCCAGCCCAGGAGAAATCCTGCCCTCCTTCAGCTCAGAGCTTTCCTTTTCATGAAGTGGTCCTTTCCCTCGCCTTTTGTCCAGTCCTGCCCTGAAGGGGCCCCCTGATATTTTAACCTGACAAAGGGAACACTTTCTCCCAGTGGGCTTCCTCGTTGCGAAGAGGAAATCAATTCACACTTCCTGAGAACTGAGTGGACGATGAGTTCCCCTCAACCATCCCTTTCCTTTGGAGCCCATGGAATGAAAACATGTCCGTGTTCCTGTGCAGATTTTTAAAAGGTGTAGGCAAAATAGGTCAACGTTTTGGAGTTTTCTTTTCACCTCTGAGAACTTTTCAGCCCTCATCCCCGTGTGACAGAATAAACTATGCCATTAGTTATTTACTCAATTATATATATTAGGGCTCTGAACATTCCCCTCCCTCACAAGTATTTGGAGTGTAGTTCACAGAAGCCACCTGCTTGCATGGCCTCTCTAAAACGGGTAGCTCTTTGAAGCTCTGCTGCGTGTTTTTCCATACGCACATTTCAGGAGAACAGGCTGGAGAGGTAGAGCAGAGGCTGGCCCAGAAGAGATTTTGGAATATCAGTTATCTTATCAAAATATATCTTACCGCCTTCAAAAGATGTTCCTGATGCACAGTGGCAGCATGTTGAGTTTAAGTGTTTTTAGATAGCTCAAGAAGAACCATGGCCATTGCATACATATTCAACAGTCAGTTGATCGAGTTTATTTGTGTGTATGCAGTCTGGGACAGGAATGGCCTCGTCAGGGCCACCACAAATATTTTGCTGCCTGAGTGAAGAACAAGATGGTGCTTCCTTCACATTTCATGAACAGAAGCTGGCCAGACTGGCAGCTGAATTCTGCTTCAATGCTGGCAGGTGATTGTGGCCCCCCCCACCTCTCTTGTGACCAAACTCACTTAGGATATGCTTGTTAACAGAGGGAAATGCTGTGTTTTGTTTTGTTTGTTGAGCTTCTAGACCGCCTGACGTACTCTGTATAGTTTGCATAATTAAGCAAAACATGCAAACTAAAATAATAAAAGAATGCATAGATAACACCACAAACAAACGAAAACAAAAACAGGAAGGTGACCAAGGATCACCACCTGATGGCTTAGGAGGTGAACCAAAATATATAAACCATAATATGATAAAACAGAATATCCAATAAATAATATAATAAAATAGTCAATAACTGCAATAGTTGTATCCAGCTTTAAAGGGGAACAGGTGGAAAATGTAGAAGGGACAGATAGAAAGCTGATCTACCTGTTCTCCCTCCCCCCCCCCCTGCAGCATCTGAGGTGATTTCCTCCCTCTGATTAATGATAGAGCCATCCCTGGGCCCTCTTTTGTTCACCATTTGTGTGTTCATTGGACAGATGTGGACGCCTGGGTTATTGCAACAGAGTTCACTCAGAATGAGCTCCTTTTGCTTCACTTTCATTATTTTCTCAGCTTATGAATGTTTTGAAGGCACATTCTGATTCAGTTAGAGAGTGAATTGAGGGGGATTTTCAGATCGAGAAGCAGTTGACTTTAACAGGAAAAACGAAGCATATGGGAAGGAAATTCTTTTCTCAGAAGTGTGCATCTTAGCACTACTGCAATCTAAAAGACATACCTTTCTTTTGGGTGAATTGGCAGTTTTAGTAGAGTCTCAGTATGCTGTTCATGCATCATTTTCCCCCTTTACAGTATTTTAAAAGTTCTGCACTGGTGTTTCTGTTTGGAGATATTTTAAATATGCTGATTAGGAACACCAGATTTATATCTGGAGGGATGCGTGTGTTTAAACAGGGAAGACCTCACAAGACAGATGTTGCAACTGGCTAGAAGGTAGAAGCCAAGCTTTGTATTATGCAAAATGGAGCATAAATGTTGATTATAGGGTCAGGAGTTTAAAGAAATAGCATCCAATAATAAATGGGGAGAATTTAAGGATGTGCCTCAGAAGAACATCAAGGCAAGGCCCATACATGGCAAAATGTGTAGGGCAAAAATCCATTTAGCTGTATTCTTTTACAGCTTGCATAGATGGATGTCTAGCTTGACACAATCTGTATTTGCCAGAATCTGTTTTATTTAACATGTTTCTAGCATTAAAGGTCACAAATCTGTATTTGCCCAGTAAAATTAGAATAATCAATCATATTCAGGCTATAGTAGAATACATCTGCTTAAAGGGCACACAGGAAAGAAAAATGGAAACGTGAATTAAGACTCCATTATATTTCACAGTTATTTGACTCTTCTGTGACTCTAAGAATTTTTATGAGGGATCACGTCAAACAGTAGTCCCTAACCTTGAGTCCCCACATATTCTTGGGCTGCAGCTACCTGAAATCCTGGCCAGCACAGCTAGTGGTGAAGGCTTCTGGGAGTTTTAGTCCAAGAACATCTGAGGACCCATGGTTGGGAAGCACTGGTCTAGATTATATCGGATACTGACCAGTTAGATACGATAGGGGATTACAAAAAATGATCCCATGCAAAAAAACAATCATTTCTTACTGCTTATTCCCAGCAAATAGTAATTGGCAGTTTTTTGTTTGGTTGTCATGAATAATAAAAGCACTGTAAAAAGACCTTGCAATATTGGGTACAGTATTACAGGAAAGCTAGTGACTTATTGTGTATTAACGCACATGCGAAATATGAGGATGGAGTTTCCCCTTATCTTCCATAGCAAATATGAGATCCTTCAAGGCTTTACAGTGCAAAGGAATCCCAGTGAGTAAAGATTTTCTGAGGTGGTGGGTGTATTTTTTTGGGGTGTGTGTGAACTATCTAAACTAGAATATTAATTACTTGGATAATACTTCTGGGGATCTTGAAAGAGAGAAGAGAAAATATGGTTCTCATCAGCATGAGCTGAGATGTACTTACCAGAAGATGGAACAAAATTAGTATTTGTGAGCACATAAGACATTATTTGCATTAGAAGTCCAAGCCACTTTTAGAATTCAGCTTAAGCGGCCCAACTCCTAACATAGGCACACAGGGGATCTTAGTTTAGTTCTCTTTCAGAGCATTATCCCCAGGATTTCCATAAAACTTCAAATGACACTTTGGAGAAATGTTGAAGTGTTAAATGATTTTTTGAGATAGTTTAAAGAGATTATCACTTCTTTTCCATGAATGGAACAGAGGCCACATCATGGGGTAGGATGGGATGCTTTGGACACAATGGGGCTTTCCCCCTCTTTTCTCTGCAGTTCCTGAAAATCTTCCTCCTCCACCTCCTCACTGGCCATGGTAGCCACACTGTCTGGAATATTCTAGGATTTCATAGAATCATATATTGAAGTTGGAAGAGCCTATAAGACCATCAAGTCCAACTCCCTGCTCAATGCAGGAATCCAGATCAAAGGGTACCTCTCAGGTGGTTGTCCAAACTTCTCTTGAATGCCTCCAGCGTTGGAGCATTCACCACTTCTTAAGGTAATTGGTTCCACTGTTGTACTGCTCTAACAGTTGTACTGCTCTAACTTCAGGAAGTTTTTCCTGATATTCAGGCTTCCTGTAACTTGAGCCCATTGTTGCATGTCCTGCACTCAAGGATGATTGAGAACAGATCCTGCTCCTCCTCTGAAGTCCAAAAAAACTAACTTTGCTTACCTCTGCTCTTTCAAAGAACTTGGAAAGTTAGTTTTTACAAAACTTAGTTACAGTTACACTCTCAAGACATATGAAACAGGACCTAGAAAAGTAGTTAATTAGCTAGAAGTCAATGCAATTTTAAAATAATTTACTTTCCCAAGGAGTAGTAAGTGTGTTGTTCTGTTGCAGTAGAATAAACAAAGCATCCTGTTGTGCCTTAGATAGTAGCAAGTGTATCTAATGTAAACTTTCATGGACTGCAGCCTGCTGTTGCATCTCACACAAGAAAACTTGTGTGAGATAAAACTTGTTCATCTCAAGGTGCAACAAAACCCTTTGTGGTTTTCTCGTTACTCCGAAGTACACAAAAAACAGATTTTCAGATGCTTTTTAAAAACAAGCTGCTGACCTGTGGAAGAAAATATACACCCAAGGAAAAAATCATCAACAATCTGCAGCCATTGAAGTAACTAACTACAGATGTATTATGAAGGGAATAAAGTTATCCCTCACTGCACAAAATCCTATTGTTTATTGCAGAATGTCTGAACTAGAGTAGCCCCATTGGATCAGTGGGGATTTGGGAAGTCAACTCCTCCATAAGAAGTTCCATTGATTTAATCGGTTTCCTCTAGTTGGGACTTACTATGCTGAGCAACAGGATTTCAACTATTAAGCTGGAATCGTAATTTTAACTTTGTTGCTTTTAAAAAAGGGATTAATTACATACAAATCATTATTTGTAATTTCTGGCAAGATAAATCACTCAGAAGTAGAGGAAACTGGCAAGTAATTTTCCCTGTGTGAAGAAATTAATTTGTTATAGGTTTCAATTATATCATTTTATTGGAGGTTATTATTTTGCTTCATTTCAATTGATGTTTGTAAGGAATCTGTGAACCTTGATAATGGAAAAAAAGTTTGAGGAGTTAGCTTTTCCCACATGAACCAGCCTTTTCAGCACAGATCAATGATCTATTTGCATTTCATTTCTATGAATATTGAGACAGGCTAGCACAAGGAAAGCAAACATACTTTCAGGTTCTTGCTATTGATCTGCCCCATCAGAAGTATTTATTTAAAAAAAAATTAAGGAAAGGTAACACAGAGTCAACATTTTAGATCACAATTCTAGCAGAATTATCTTTTAATTTGCAATAACCCCTTAGACTGTGTCCTGTAAATTAAGTGCTGAAATTATACTTGTTACTGTCAAGGAAATATGACAGTAGCATTATAATTTAGATGTTGCAATGATTTGTTTTCTATCCTAATGTGTTTCCTGTCTTATACAGTATCTATCATGTTTTTAGTGTAGAGTAGTACCCCCAATGTGTATCACTGTAGACCTGGAATCAGGTTTACTAGATCTTGAAGAAGAGATATGTCTGCCATTAAGAAACAAAATAAAAGGTTCCATCTCTCTCTCCCCCCCCCCCCATGGTAATCTGTGTTATTACAACAGCAGATGCTGATATTCACTGCATTGTGAGCACTCTTGATCTTGCAGGTGGCCATCAGTGAAGTTTAGGTAAACAAAGTGCAGCAGCAGGTCAATAGAAGACAAAGCACACTAGGTAGAAAACAAAACAGCCTAGCCCTTCCATAGAAAGTAAAGCATACCAGGTAGGAAGAAAGCATACCAATTCTTCTGCAGAAACAAAGCTCCCTTCATTGAAAAGAAAGCACACAAGCTCTTCCACATAAAATAAAGCACATGAGGTAACAAAGAACACCACTTCTTCTATCACAAACAAAGAGGCTGACTAAATGAGTGTTTTTAGCTAGTTGTTTGGTTCACTGCAGGATGAGGCTGGTTCACTCTTAAAGGTGCCTCGTTGCTGTCAGATGGGTGGAGTGTATCATCCTGTCCCTAGAGCGTTCCTGTCTGTATCCTTCTGAGCCTTTATTAGGGGGTTCTACTTTTTTGGGTACAAGTAGAGCCCCTCTGGTTCTGTTAGTTTCAGCATGTGGGCTCACTGGAACAAATCAAAAGCAAGCCTTCCAATATTGTAAAGTGTCTTTATAAGCAAGCCACTTCAGGATAATGGCATATTAATCACTTCCTCTGCTCCTCAGCAAAGGGGCAAGGGGAAGTGAAATGTTTAAAAGACTGCATAATAGACCATTGCTGATGCACTGCATCAGTTATAAATATATATATTTTAAAAGAATCTTTTCTTTGCCTTGTCTTATAGTGCCAGTTGAAAAAACACCCGTAGTTGGATCCACTGCTATGGATACAGCTGCTAGCAGTTTCTTGACCAGCCCTTTAAGATGAGGCAAAGGAAATATGTTTAATTTTTTAAAACAGCTGATGCAGTACATCAGTGATAGTCTATTACACTGTCTTTAAAAAAGTAACTTCTCCTGACACTCTGCTGAGGAGCAGAGGAAGTGTTCAATTTGCCAATACGCTGAAGTGGCTGGCTTATTAAGCCACTTCAGAATATCAAAAATTGAATGAGCTGGACCAAATAGGATCCCTTGAGCTCTGATATGCCATTTGGGTGCGCCAAGTGGCACATTGCATTTCCACTGAGTTCCACACCAGCCCACTTCAAAGGAGTCTGTCTAGTAATACCCAAAGGACCTTAGAAAAGAAAGTGCACCAGCTTTTCTGTTGTGAACAGAAAGGTTTAGGACTAATAAAGCTTAAGATAACATATTGAACATAAGATTGATAATATTGACTTTCCTTTTTTACAAGAGTATCTGGGGTGTTAGGAAAAAAGTGCTTATAATCTGACTATATATAATTTTGGCAGTAACACAAAACAAAAAGGAGGGGAAAGGAGGAAAAAAGCTCTAGAACATTTGAATTCTTAGCAACTGGGGTCTTAAAGCACATTCCATGCTTGGCATAGCCCTGTCTTTTACTACCTCAGTGCTCCTAATCCCTTCATTGCCTTTACCATTTGAGGTAACTGCCTCAGTGCTGTATGATATTGTGAGTTCTGGCTTGTGAGAGGAGACTCTTAAGACTGTTTCATCATTATACACTCTCCTACCTAAAAGAAAAATGCCTAGCTCATTGTCTTTTTCTCCATTTGGAAAGGGACACATTTGCACAGGAGAGGTTCCTGCTGGTATGAACCTGTACATCGGTGGCAGTGGTGATCCAGTTTCAGATGTGTTGTGAATCCATTGCAAGTTTTAGCCTGCACTTAAGAAGATATAGAAGGTGCTGAATCTATTTTGGAAGTTGGGTTCAGCACCTTGGCTAGCTCCCGAGAAGTGCAGATTAAGTGCTGCATGGGCTGAAGTCGCCAGCTGTTTCTGCTGCTGTATTTGTGAGGAAGAACCTATCTGAAGACGTGCTGCTTTCCATGTGGAGAAAACACCAAAGTCAAGAGGACAGGTGTTCTTCAGTAAGCTTGGCGAGTACATCCTTGCCAGTAATGACTGAACAGGCCTTCAGACTCCCCTCTGAAGTACTGCTCCATGGTCACATCATTAAGCATGCAGAGTCTTTCCATATTCTAGATCAGTGGTTCTCAACCTTGGGTAATCCAGATATTCAGAGCTGGCACTGAAAACTTCTGAGAATTGCAGTCCGAAGTTGGGAGCTATGGGCCTAGATGAATGAACAGACAGCAGGACCATTGCACCAGTGGGGGGGGCAGGTCAGTTCAGTATAGCAAGAACCTCCATGGTTTCCTCAACACCACACACTGTTTAAGTGGAAACAACATATGCATAGCTCACTCTCACCCCATTCTTCCTATAGAATATTTCCGTTCCTATCATATAAAGTTCTTTTTCATCACAAAAAATGCATCTTTTTTTAAAAAAGAAGAAGTGATTTAGGTGTGAATTCAAGTGTGTGCACCCTTAAGCCTTTTACGAAATTTGGCCCATTCTCTCTCTTCCCTCCTTTATCATCTATTCCTTGTAGCCCTCTGAACCACAAATAATTCATTTTCTGAATAACAATGATAATGGGACTGTCTTGTTATTACAGTGCTTATTATTTTTCTCTTTACTAAATCTTGCTTTGTATTCTTTAAATCGCAGTAGAAAAGGCATTTGTTGATCAACCAAACAGCAATGATTTTTTAAAAAACAACAACTTAAGAGTATTTTTTTAAGGACAGGCTTTTAAATTGTTATAACTGGGCCTACTTCTGAATGTAGCTTTTTATACCTCTCCTAATATGCTTTTGTCATAGACTGGGACACTGAGTGACATTGCGGATGCAGGATGCAATCTGGTATTTGTTTATCAAATTTGATCTGACTATTTCTTTTGAGAAGTCTGTGTTTCCAAGACAAAGGTTTCACTTCAAAGATTCTATCTAACAACTATTTTTATTTTGTCTTTCTATTCCGTTCAAGGACCTTGACTGGTGTTCACTCAGCCAGTAAATCATAGAAATTAATTAAATGAAAACTAATTTTAAAAATACTGTTGACATCATGAGAACTGATGGAGAAACCCAAATAAGACAGGAGGATCTAGCAACCAGTGTTGAAAAGGGCATTGGAACAGAAACATTTTGACATGGTATCTAAAGTGAAACTGATGCTTGGAAGCAGAAAGTTTCACAAACTTGGCATCACCGTTAAAAGGATCTTGCGTATCCTGATTTTTGACTCAGGAGTTGTATAAAAATGAGCAAGACTTCCAGCAATAACTCACGCTGCAATCCAGTACCCCCAGTTTCCTTAAAAAACTCCACAAGTGAAATGTCGTTTACTTTAAAGTAAAAATCATAGGAGTACATTATTAATTAACAATGCATTAATAATTAATTAGTTGTAGAGGTGCATTATATGCAGATGGACTCATGAGGATTTCATGGTCCATCGAGATACAGACTTACAGACGGCTCGACTTACAGACTTTTCAAGTTACAGACTTCTCTGGCCACAAAATTTTGATACGACTTGCAGCCGGAGAATCGACTTACAGACCAGAAAAAAAACAAAATGGAACAAAAATAGAATAAAAACTGCCAGTTATGGGATTAATCGGTTTTCAATGCATTGTAGGTCAATGGAGATTTGACCTACAGACTTTTCGGCCTGCAGCCACCGTTCCAATACGGATTAATTCTGTAAGTAGAAGGTCCACTGTACAGTGATCATTGTGAACCAGAAGCTTCCTGGTCCAAGTTGATACTTTATTATGAGGAAGTGAACTTGATCCATGAAATTTCACATAAAAATATAACTGTTGGTCTTTAAACTGCCACAGTGTTTGTTGTCTTTTGATTTTTCTACTTTGGATTACTTTTTCTTTTTTCCCCTCTGATTTATTATACCACACTTTGCAACTATTGATGCATTCAGAGATACCTACCACAACTCCAAGGGGGGGATTAGTCTTTTCCCAATGCATTCATTCCCCAGTAAGCCCAACATCGGTGTTTTACTCCATCAAGTGATCACTCTTCAAAGCTAGCTGGGCCATCAGTGCCATTCAGACATTTGTAGCAAGTGCAGCACACTTGGTATTACTGGAAGAAGTAGAACATATCAAGGACAAAACTGAAGAACTTGGGATATTAGAGCCACTGCTGGCTATGTTTCCGAAGGCTGACAGGAGTTGGAAGCCACCTAAGGGTCAATCAACATACTGTAATGAATATGTAACCCTTCCAAGTCCATGTTCCATTTTCTTGAGAAAGTATAAACGTATTGAATAGCATGTTAAAATGTACAATAATGATGCATAAACAGACAGTCTAGTCTTTCGTTTTGCCCTAAGATCATGGAGTAAATAATTTGGAATCAAGAAGACAAAGATACACAGCTCTAGGCCAGTACCATCAAGTGCCTTGCAAGGCAGTCTCAGGCATGCGTCATCAGATCAAAGGCCCACTGATTTCAGAAGAACTTCCAGACTGCTGTGTAGAGAAGTGTAGTTTCAGTGTCAGTCTCAGAGGCAGCTGCCACAGTTTTACAGTTATAATAAGATCATGTAAGGTCCCCCCCCCCATCTCTATTCCCTTAAAAGAGCACACACACAGTTCTATGAAGGAGTAACAGCGCCTCTCAGCCCAGTGTATTTCTGATTTCTCGCCTCTTTCTAACACTTTTCCATCGTCCTGTACAGCTGCGGAATCTCATCCGTTTTCTGGGGAAATGTTGCAGTAATAGAACAGAACACAGCCTGATAATTTCACAACCACCACACCCACAAAATTTTTCTTACACAGTTTTTTAAAGACATACTGATACCCACACCACTTTTTTTAACAGGTTCCCAGAGCTAGAAATGCTGAGATAAGCTGGTCTGAGCATAATCAGCCTGGCCAGCATAGTTATATTGAGATCTGCAAACATATTGGTTGAACTCCTATTGCTTAGTGTAGTAAATTGCACTAGAGGAGACCCACTGTATCATTTGAGGGTTTGATGGGTCAACATCTCACTGTTCTATTGATCTGAATTGGCCTACTTTAGTTGCGACTAAACAGCCGGATTTCAGCCATTGTGTGGAGTTGTCAAAATGGGTGGGGATAAAACAGAAACAGGATGAGCACAGCCAAAGGAGATCCATGGCTAGTCTTTCTGTTTGTTTATGATCCTAAATGGCACAGAGTGTTATTGTGAAGACCTATCATTCTGTTCATGACTAATATTTTTAAGGGTTAGAATGAGGAAACTGTTGCAAAATCTGTCTCTGTTGCCACTTTGGAGTGTCTGCCAATAAGGACCAAAGACCCAGAACTGCAAAAGGCTATAAGGAAAAACATAAAGGCTGGTCAACAGCCAGTCCTCGCGGGAGGATCAGAAAGTACCGTAACCAGAAGAGTGTGGATGTTGAAGGAATAGTCTGGCTCAGAGTTAAACTCTGAAGAGACTAGCTGTCATATTGAATGAAAGAGCATTTTCAAACATTACTGTTACTCATGGGTGAGCGCAGTGCAACTCTGAGGTCACATATGACCCCAAATCTATTTTTGTGTCCCCCTCTCCAATTATCCTTGGTTATGGCAGAGACAAAATATAAGAGTTAAAAATGATTCCCCAATCTCATGGGCTGTCGTTCTGAATGAGCTGCTCGTTATGCTTTGTGTTGTTTAAGGGGGGGGGGGGGAACTGGCTCATGAAAGTGCAGTAATTCATTTCCTGCGCTGTCAGTTTTGACACTCTGAGGAAACAATTGCTCTGTTCCTAACAGAGGCATAGAGAGGGGTCATTGTCAACAGCTCAGCTGAAATGCTGCAATTTGTGTTCCGTTTTAGAACACAAAGACAATTCAGCTCTGCCCTCCATGTACAAAACTCAAAATCAGGGTCATACCTTTAGTGAACTGTCAAAAAAGAATAATAAAATAAAAAAAATCATAGAAAGGCAAGCTGGCAGTGCCAAACCTGATGAGAAGTCCTGCAAAATAAAGGCTCTTGCTGACCCGGAGGTTCACTAGAGTGAGAACTCGAAAACTCACATTGCCATGTCATTTTAGTCATCCAATGAAGGTACTTCAGAACATCCCTTCTGGAAGGGATCTATGTGACTTTGAGAGCTCCTGCTCCGTCTTCCCATTCTATTCCAGGCACAATTCAAGGCTCTGGTGTTGATTTTTTTTTTTCATTAGGAACCAATCACATCTACATGTGGGATGTAATTTTGGGCTGGCTCTGCTTCTTCCTTCCTTGCTTCCTTCCTTCCAGCAGTTCTAACTCTAACATTAGCTGAGAATATTTTCTTATCATTACTCTGACCAAAAAGAGTTGTGTTTTCAGTGGCTTTCTTTTCAGCCATGAAACTCTTCAGAGACTCGACTTAATTTGGGAAATGTAAAAAAGAGAGGGGGGGAGGGAAATAGTCAGTTTGGATGATGCTGAGTTTAAGCTTATTGGTGGAACTAGGCTTGAAATGTTTCTCTTGTGTTCATGATTTCTTGCTAGATGTTATTGATGGGGCTCCCAAACCCCTTTCTCCTGCCTCCCTATTGTTTAGAACCTTACGTGTCACTTGCTTTTCTGAAGCAAGACAAAGGATTGATGTTGTGTGTTCACAGCCTTGTGGTCAAAAGGCAAAAGAGTGTCAGTGTAAAGGCTGCAGGTTGCTGTGGGGTGGAGTTTTCCTCCCAACATGGCTGCCGGGCTGAGAGCACTGTATGGAAAATTAAATCTTGCTTTCACATCTATGGACCAGATCTGTATCATTCTATTAGTGCTTTTCATGCTTTTTAAAAAACTTTTTTTGATCACAACAGGGCATTTTAGCCCACCAGAATAGTATTTTGTGTCAGACTCCACACAAAATGAAACTATAATATAAACATTGTCCAACATTGGCACCTCCACAGCTGTAAACAAGGTCGCCAGACTTCAACCGCTTGTTGTGCAATTTTATTTTTATTATAAACAAAGCAAAACAAAAATAACAGTTGGGACAAAAAATTTCTCGTCACATCTATTGATTTTTGCCACTGCAATTAACTTTTCCATCCCAGCCTGTACAAACTGCTGCAACAAGTCATGTCCCATGCTGCTTCTCAGGGAGTTGAACGGACATATATTAGAGATCAGTACGATAGCCCTATTTGAGACAGATATGTTTTTCCCCATTGCTGTAACATTGGAATTCATGGGGTTCAAGAAATATCCCACAGTGTAGCCATGTTTGTTTTTGTTTGCTTCATTTTATGTGACCTTGTTTCAATTTTAACTCATCTTCTTTTTTGTAGATCAGCGAAGGATAAATTTGGTTCTTCACAAGTAAATACTCTTCTAAACATGGATATATATTTTTTCTCTACCATATATTGGAATTTAATTTGGATCAATAAATACTTCACAGTTCAGATGAAATATACTTGGCTTAGGCTAATGAGAGAGCGTTAAATTTGTTGTTCCATTAACCAGCCAAATAAATAATTAAATGGTGTAAAATATGAATCAGATCAGGTATAGATTTCAAACCTTCTCGTATAATCACAAATCAAAACACTAGACGCTGTTCCAAGTCCTCCATACAGAGCACGTTACCATAGTCTCTCGAGACTGAAGGATGCCTATGATGGAAAGTATTGTAACAAGTCTAAGAGTTCATCTGTTTCAGTGATATGCCGTATCATTAATCTACGCTATTATTTTTATCTTTACCAGCTGACATATTGTGATACTGTTACGAGTGCATCTTTATATGATACTGTGATGAGAACAAAAAAAATACTGGAGACAAATTTTAAGGTGCTGCAGGGCTTTTCTCTCTAGTCTGCATCATCTACCTCGTCTGGTGTTGTGGCTGCTTTCTTTTTATAAATCACATTGCTTGGTTCCAGCCTGTTCATTCTATCTTTCTACTTTCTGCAGTAGAGAGCGCTTGCAATTTTATTCATCATTTCACTTCACCAGTCAAGGTGTATTTCAATCAATGTTGTTTGTGTGACTTGGTATCTTTGTCATTCGCCCTTTCCTTTCAAGGCTGGGATATATCTGAAACAATGCAAAGAATGGCTGAAAGAAAACAATAAAATGTTTCTAATAATAATTATGAATTACTGTATATGTAGGTATATTAGCAGATTACAATGTAAAACTATTCAAAGCCTTAAATTACAGTAGGAATTAGGATTTTAATTGCCCAATGCAATCCTACCCTGAAGTTTTGCTAGCTAACGTGGTTTCAGTGAGGTAGACGTGCCCCTTTGGTGGTCTGTATATGGAGGGGGGGAATGCATTTGTGTTTTCTGCACAACTCCTTTATATACCTGCAGCTATAGATCTACAGCTGCTGGTATGTTTATCAGCAGCAGACCTTGGAACAGGGTTCTGTTGTGCATTGGAGGTTATTCTAGATCAATGGGATCGAAATCTTCATTCTCATGTTAGGATCCAGAGGTCATGTAGGAGCACAAGGAAGCTTATAATACCGAGTCTTGCCATCACTCTGGTTGGGCCAGTATGATCAACTCTGTCTCTTCAGGATTTGAGGCATATTAAGAGAAGTGGAAGAAGATAGAACCTTCCATGTGCAAATCTTGTGGTTTGGTGTTTTGGTCGTGTGGGGTTTTTTTGGTGGTGTTTATGTGTGTTTCTCTCAGCATCACTTGTCTACCTAATGAAACAAGTCTTTCATTGTGAATTGCAAGGTGGGAATATGTAACTTGGCCTAAGAGGCCCAGGACCTCACCTCCTCTTGTGTTCAGTTTCTTGTCCACATTGTTTTCTTGAGTCTCATTAGTCTGACTTCTAGGAGAGTCGTCTTGGGGGAGAAAACTGCTGAATGAAAAGAGTGGCCTGACATTTTAGCGCTCAGGCCCCAATTCAGTCTTGATCTTTGGTTATTGGGCATATTATGTTTCTTTTAGCTGTCCGGTTTGCCTGCTGGTAAACTGGATTTTATCGGTTTTAGAAGAGGTAGCTGTGTTAGTCAGTGCTAGCATGTCAGGCAGAAACAAAACAAAACAAAAATAAAATAAAGAAGACAGAAATGTCGTGGCACCTTAAAGATTAAGTGCTATATTTTAATGTAAGCTTCATGGACAAGTCCACTTCTTCAGACTAGAATTTATCCATGGCCATATCCAAATGGCAACAATTGTGTGAGAGAGCCACCAATTGTGGATGCATGCAGAGACCCAAGAAACTTTGTGATCATTGTCCTAATAATGAGTTTCATATGTCTTCTGTTTTCTACACTACTGTGATTTCATTCAGAAAGGATGAAACGTGCCCTTGTTGCATGGATTCACCCCAGGTTTAATCTGAGGCCTAATGTACATCAGTATTCTGGAAAAAAAGCAGTGTGTTCAGAGATATACATCACCCTTCTGTATGTACTCTCGGCTGCCTTTAAAGAATTCTAATCACTTGACCATATGAACAGAGCTGGTATTACTTAATAACACAGGTGGGGACTGCATGACTGAATATCCCCCCCCCCCATATAATAGACATCAGTTGTACTGATAGTCCTAATTGTAGTTTCTCTCCAAGTGGTTTGTTTTCAAACGGCTCCGGTCTGCTTCAGTGTAAATAATACTAAGAACAAATCATTGATCGGAACAGAAGGCTATTAAAGAGTATTCGTACTATCCTGAATAGACCTCGGGAAAGAGAAACATGGAGGTGTTGATTCAAATCACAGAGTCAGACCTGGCTGTCTTTAAATATTGAGGCTGATGTATCCATTCAGGGGCTTGAACTTCTTGTACAGAGACAAATCTGTGAGCATTTCTGAAAGGAGGATATAGATTGTCATTCACTTGTACTGTGTAGCTCTAGAACATGGCACGTGTTGCCATTGGTAGGTAAACTGAGGTTTCAGTTCAGCAGTTTACAATTAAGTTCCGCTTCCATATTACATGGTGGCAGCTAACCATTCAGAACAGAACCGGGTGTTCAGCCATTCTTCACAACAGATGTCTCTTAAGATCAGACCACTTTGACCAGTCGGTCATAATAAATGGCCCAGCTGTCAAATTATGTGCAGAGCCATAGGGCTTCTGCAGTATTGGCATAAGAGTCATTTGGTAGAGCCATCTTGTGTAAACATGGATGTCACCTAAAAATTTAACAGTTTGCTGGCATTTCAGCTTTCGGTAGAACTGATGCACCTGTGCCTTCAGCAAACACAATGCCTCTTTGTAAAGGAGAGGGTGGGACCCAGTATGTATCTGTTAAATTAGATAATCTGTTGGTTCTTTGACTTTGGATCTATAAAGTAACTGTTTGAATCTCAATTTCTGTACTTTGAGAAAAAATATCCAGGAGGAAATTACTGTAGTTAATATTGAGTGAGTGAATTCAGGGGGAAATCTAGCACTGCAAGATGCTTGATAAATATATTAAAAAGGAAACAAGAAAATGGAAAATAAATTGATCTGTTTAAAAAGACATGTGGGGCTGCATAATTTTAGCATGCATATGCCTGACATGAAAATATACCTGGATTTGTCAAACTAGTACATCCAAGAGAACAGGCTTTTCCCTTATGTGCTGGCTTTCTGTGTACAGAAAGCTTCATTATATTATATTATATTATATTATATTATATTATATTATATTATATTATATTATATTATATTATATTATATTATATTATATTATATTATATTATATTATATTAAAGCTGAACTCATGGATAGACAGGATCAGATGCAACCTTTACACATAAGTTTTGAATGCAGCATTATTCTTTCAAAATCTGAATTTACATCTTGAATGTAATTCACTCTACTGAAGGGCAGTATGGCAATTAGAGATGGGCACGAACCTTGGCTTGGAGGTTCATGCTAGTTTGTCACAATGGTACGATGCATTCCCTTCACCCAGCCCACCCCTGTCTGGCTCCCCCACTCACCAGCTGGCACATGCTGCTCTTCCCCTCTTCTTCATGCTTTCATCCACTCCGACCAGGGACACGTGCTTCCCTCCTCTGCCTCTTCCAGCAGCCGCCCACTCAAAGGAGCACTGCAGGAATCCCTGCCTTTCCTCCTTGTCTGAGTGGGTGTCTGCTGGAGGAGGCGGAGAAGGGAAGCACTGCTCCTGCTCAGACTAGACAACTGTGCAAAGAGGAGGGAAAAGAAACATGCAGCACCTGTGGTGCCGCTGCAGTGAACCAGCATGAACCTCCAAACTGAGGTTTGTGCCCATCTCTAATGAAAATATTGTAAGTAAATATAAATATCAAAATGATCTGCACCTTTGTGGAAAAGAAAGTTGAACAAAATTTATGGGATTAAACCTCACTTCAATCCTAATTATTTTTTAAAAAGAACACTGCACATCCCATTTTAGTGCATCTCATTTTTCAATGCAGGAGATAGCTGCTGGCCAATTATCTGCAGAGCATGAGAACAGAACACCGCCTGCAAAAGGCCAGCAGAGGTTACAGTAATTTCCATCAACTGCAATCTCAGTTTCACTTGATGTCTGACTCATGGAAATATTAACTTCACTGTTTGTACTTATTCAAACACAGTAGCTTCCACTGTGTTCTGCAGGATTTGTGGAAAATACCCACAGTGACTCCATCTTTATTTTCCATTTTTATATCATTTTCCCAAGTATCTGCTGATCCCTTCTTTGTTACTGAAGCAGAACTCATTAGAACTCTAACATCAGAAACACAGCTTGGCTCATGACTCTGAATTAGGCTTGGTTTTTATAACAGTTCAGCACATGATCCCACTGAGACACAGCCAATTGTTTACTGGATTAATACTATTGAAATACTGTATACAGATTTATACAAGCTGTGCCATCCATACTATCTCAACATTCCAGAACTCGGAGGCGTTATTTCAGGAGACTACAGTTCCCAGAATGTTGTTGATGCAGGATGGGAGATTTTCAAATATGCAGTTTTTTTAAAAAAAATGTCACTTTTCCAATGCCTATTGTAAATATAATACTATTTTCTTTATATATATATGTGATGAGGATTGGTTACATTGCATTATTAATAATAATAATTAATTAAAATTAAGGTAAATTGGCAAATCTTGTTCTTGCCACTAGGGATATCTGTCAGAGCCACGTATATTAGGCACTACATCATTTAATCTCTGCCTAAATGACTCCATCAAAAGATGCTTAATATCAGAATTCCTTGCGTCAAAGCTGGCAGAGATCAAGTTTCCATTATTGTTCTGCACAGATAATGGGGTTCTCATGTCACTCTCAGAAATAAGTCTTGAAAACTTTTATGTGTTTCTATGGACTGTTTCTATTATCAGTTTTAAGGAAACCAATATCAGTACCCCCCCCTCCAAAGACATGCTTTGGTAAATAAATAAGGGGATAATTGATGAGTAGCATGTTGAGCAGGTTAAAAGGTTTATATTCTTGGGTATTATTTCTTCCTCTGCTCTTTATTGGGCCAGTTATGGACAGTCTGCAGTGCAGATGGCACAGAACACGAACACAGCAGTTCTTTTTGTTTTGTTTTGTTTTTAGTTTTCTTTTCTCTTTCACATGAAGGAGGCAGTATGCATCCCTGCAGCCTTGCAGGTAGCCAAGGTAAAAATCCTATCTTGACCTCTATGCAGCACTGCAGTATGAATGCAAGTTTTTTTAAAAAATTTGATTCAGCTGTTGAAAGCGTGTTTTCAAATAAGCCATCCTTGCTTTGTGCAATGCTTTCTAATGCTTAGGTATGTTTCAACTGCTGGCCTATGGCAACAGGGGTCTCCTGCCTTTCAAGGTTGTATATGCTGACCCGTTTGTAGGTTACCTTTATTTCCTCCAAAACGATGCTTTCATTCATTTGTTCATTCATGGCTCAAGGTTTGTATTGCTAAATTGCATTTCATAGGCCTTTCCGTCAATGTTCTTCACCGTCAGGGCTATCATGTTATAAAATCCAACATGGAACAATGAATCAAGGGCATGAATTTCGAAAAATAGAAAAGGCAGAGACCTCTCCTACTCCCTTTTCTCTTGGCTCCCCATCCCACCTCCCATAGGAACAGCACTGATTCAGTGACAGTATTTTAAAAAGAGTTGAAAGAAAAGCCAGAGACCACTCCACTCCACTCCACTCCAGGCTTCTGTCTTGGCTCTTGGAAGTTTTCATCATGCACATCCTTCCTTCACAAGCTGCATAAATTGCACCATCATGTTGAAGATGCAAAGAAAGAGCAGCACTAGACATGGGGTATTTGTACTCATCTACCAGGGGAAACAAATACAGATATCAGCACCACAGGTGCATAGGCTATTTGTTGTTGTTTTTTAAATATTTATTTAAGGACAGGGTAGGGAATACAAAAAGTAAGGTGGAATAGGGAAGAGGGAAAAAGGGTTGGGGGATAGGAGAACACAGAGTATATCATCATTCAGTCAATTCATATTACAATAACAAATCAACTTTTTGCTTTTTCACAGATTGATTACCCTCCTGCTTTCATCTTATCATTTAATTTTAGTTTAATTCTGTGTTACTCCAACACTATCTGGTAACTGCAGCCATTTATACAATACATCCCATCGTTCAGTTTCCTTTTGAATTGAACAGTCTTTCAGCCCATCTGACAGAATATCCATTTTTTGTCACTTCCCATATTTTCACAATAAGATTCTCTTGTTTCCATATCTCTGCTTTCTTGAGATTTTTACCATAATGCTTTTTAATTTTGGAAGCTGCATAGGTCACTGGATAACTCTCTATCCCATCTATGTTACCTGGTGTTGTCCCCAATAAAGACGGTTCTAAAGTTTGTGCAGCTTCATTTAAGTTTTGTTTGGCATCTAATGTCCCCTCTTTCGTCACTTTCATCAGATCTTCTATTTTGCTAAGACCTTCATGCACTTGCTGAAACCCTGTTATTATTGTCTTTTGCCTAGTAATCTGCCATTCCTTTTCTACTTCTTGTATCACTGTTCCAGAACTTTGGGATTGAACAGACCAGGTCTCCATTTGTTGTCTTAAATTTTTGGAGGCCATCTCAGGCTTTCCAATGAATGGGGTTTATATAGATAATACTATGTCCTTAACCACAATGATCACCCCTTATATATCCTTCAACAGTTTCCACAATTTTATCAACAATCCAAACCCCTAATCATAAACCTCCCCTTAGATCTCCCTTCAATCTTTATCCAAACATTATAATATACAAATTAACTTTTAACCCAGCAAATTCAAAATAAAATAGAACTGTGGCACAATTATTTCTTCTTCTCCCAAGTTTAACAAGCTTCTATTATCAGTCTCACACGCAGTCCGGCAAACAAAACAACAATCACAGAGTCTCAAACTGTCCAGTAGTTGTCTTTGAAGACCGTCTTATGATCTTTCCATTAACCCCCTGATGCTCCTCAGTCCAGTCGACCACGTCAGCTCCTTCTTTCTTCTCCAGAAAACAACCAAATTCTGTTATTAACAGTTCACAGAGTCCAGGAAAAGACAAAGAGAAACATGTCCCAGCCAAACTGCATTCACAAAACTCATGTCTCTTAAATCCTGTCCGATGGTATTACCATCTGGGATTCTTTTCCAGAAACATAAGATTTATTTTTCTGTCTTACTCTCTCAGCTTTGAAACCAGCCTGCTATATTAAGAGTTCACTTGGGGAGGAGAGTTAGTTTCGTTTTTGAAGCAGACTGATAAGATAGGTTCGCCGCTGCTTTTCTTCTTTCAGCCAAATATTTTCATTCTTATTTTCAGCTTAATGGGGCTGTTTCATAAATCAAAGGCTTCAGCTTACTTAGTTGTTATATATTTTAAGCTTATATTGTTGTTCTCTTCTGCCCCGGGTTACTCACGACTCAGTGCCAAATATGGCTCCCGCTCCGATCCGTGCTGGGTGATTTCTTCAGAGGGAAGAAGTCTGGGTTTGCCTCCCATTCTTCTCCTTCTGCTGCTCACCATCTGCTTCAGAGAGACTTCTCCTAGACTCTCCTTCGATCCCCATTTCAAAGGGAGGATCCCGGACCGGACGGTTCCAGTTTTTCCAGAGAGTGCTCTTCTCTGGAGCTACTGGCAGCACCGCAACAAAGCCCCACCCCTTCAGGTGCCTAGGCTATTTGGACACTCCCCCAGAACTGTTTGGTCCACTTACTGCTTGTCATGCAGCATGCACGGCTGTCATTGATTGCTTATGTTGCACCAACTGCTGAAGTAGCCCAGCCAGCGCTTCCCCACCTCCTTGCACAGCCAACCACTCCGGCAAGGAGATGGGATGATGAGTCTCTCTGCTCAGCTGCTGAGCGTGGTCAGTGCTGGCCAGGCTACTTCCACGATTGGAGAAGCACAAACTGTGATGGCTGTGCATGGCGAGTGGTAAGTGGGCTTGCTGGTTCTTGGGGGAGAATCCAAATGGCCCAGCACTTATGCTGCTGATATTCGTATTCTTCTCCCCTGAAAGACTAACACAGATATCCCCTGCATAAACGGCACTCCTCCTCCTCCTCCTCCTCACTGGGTTCCAACCAATCCAGGGCCTTCACACCTTCAAAATGCCCGCTCTTCCTCAAATGTTTTGATTGGCTGCAGAGAGCACAGTGCCATCGTCTGAATGGTTTGACAAAATAGGTGATTTTTTTTTCTTTAGCACCAAGCAGACCTTTGTAAGCAACTTTATTTTTGTAATCACAAAGGCTTTCACGGCCGGGATCTAATGGTTGTTGTGGGTTCTGTGCTCTGTGCTCTGGTGTTTTTCCTGTCCTCTGAAGATGCCGGCCACAGAGACGGGCGAAATGTTAGGAAGAACAACCTTCAGAACACGGCCAAAGAGCACTTAAAACCCACAACAACCAATTTTATTTTTGCAAAATACTGGTCATAGGAGCTGGGGTGGGGAGGATTCACTGCAAACAGAAGAGGCCTTGTGGGTAAGATGTGAACAGAGTGTCATTTCCTCTCCCTACTCCCAGCCCCTTTGCTCCTCCCCTGTTTCCTCTAAGCCTTCCCCTCTTCTAGGGTGCTGTCCCCCCACCCCTTGCCTTCTACCACTAGGCCAGTTTATTTAGCAGGAAAGGTGGCATCCAGTTTTCCTGCATGTAATTTTTCCAGACTTCCTTTGAAAAAGCTTGAAAAGAGATATGTCTTCCCTCCAAACATTGTGGGAAAGCTCTGGAAATCTGAATTCCTTGTGTTGTAAGTGAGCTCTACTCTGGAGGATTAAGGATTACCAAGATAATAAAGCAAAATACTTTGAGCAATTATTACTTATCCAAATAATAACATTAACAAAACTCCTTGAATTGATCTCCTTTCACTGTTTTTTTGCAATTTTTCCTATTGGTTGGAAAAGTGTTTATATTAGCAAAACTATTTTATATAACATTTAATTTGATAATGTTCAAAGTGTTAGACTGGATGAAGAGCATTCGGTGTTTTGTTGCTGGTTCCAGTCAGTTGTGTTTTCATAGTTTTCCATAGTCAGAATGCTCTTACCATACTAGAATATGAGCTTCTTAAATAACTTGCAACCTATTCATATTTGGCTGAATAAATTCTGGGGATATGAAACCACTTCTGATCACAAAAGCATTTCAGCAGTTGTTCCACTTTTTTGTGCTGAAAGGTCATCCATTGTTTCCTTTCTCCACTTTCTCTTTCAATGAAAGGAGAAGCAATAAAATGCACCTCCCAGCAATCCTATTCACATCTGCCTAGAACTTTGAAAGGGGCTTATTTGTGCCACAAATCTCAGATTCTGAGGTTCTTTGAGCTGTAGTCCTTAAAAAAATAACTTTTCTGACCTCTGTACAGGAGTCAGTCTCACTGCATGAATTGGATATTCTCCCCCAAAAAGAATATATCGGATTCCAGCCTAAAAAGGACTTGCTGCGTGTAGTAAGCCATGTCATGTTTAAAATGCAGGGTGAACGTCTTCAGGTTACACAGATCTCTTCATCATTCTGACTATGAAATAAAAGAAAAAGGATTTAGAGTGGAATCATTTTTGTGGGGTGGGGGGCAAAGTATGTGTTGCTTCTATCTTTTTATCACTTGTCTCTTGACATTTGTCAGGTCACAGAACTCGAGAGGTGAGCAGACAGTTCCATTAGGAGCTTCTATTTTAATTCTACCAGGCAAGGTGATAGATTACCACCCCTGCCTTCCCAGTAATACATCTTGCTCTCTCTTGGGCCTGTTTTAGGCCTTAAAATGCCTATTCTAGAAACAGAAAGAAATGAGTCAATCACTTTTTCTAAGCTGCTTTTTGAAGCATAAAGCAACCTCTTGGGGACAAATTTGGTTGCACGTTACAAATTGCTCCTCAGAATATGGTGGAATGCAATTTTCCCTTTGGGGGGCATGTTTACATTGTCAGAAACCACCCATAGGATTTGGGCTGCTAGTTTCTTTTTGTACTAATGAGACTGTATCAAAGTTGCCTTTTAAAAAAGTAACATAGTGATAACAATCCAAGTTACCTTATCATATAAGAAGCAACATTTTGTACTTAACTTTTTCTTATGAGGGGTCTTGTGGAGCTTTTTAGTTTTAACCTGTAAACTGCCCAGAGTAGCACTTGCACTAATGGGGTGGTGCTTAAATCAAATAAATAAATAAACTTTCAAAATTTATCTTTAAAGGGCATTTTTTTTCATATCCTGTGCTATTCTTTTATTGTTCCAAAGGGATGTATTTTTTGAGAAAAATAGAGAAAAATAATGAAAAAGTAACAGTGTAACAAGTAATACAATGAGTTACTTTTTCAATATTGCAATGAGTCATGGAGACTTATTACTTCACAAATACTGTAATGAGCAATGGGAACAAATTACTTTTTAAAAGTGACTTTGAAACTCCAGTTTCATCTTTCCAATTTTTCCACTGTGTTGCCAGATCAGTGTTTTACTATTCTTCCCAGTCTGAAATTATATGTGGTGAATCAGATATGTAAGATTTTTGCTGAAGGCAGTGCCCAGAATAATTTCGTAATCAAAATTGCCACTTATAGCAATAACATCCTGCCACTTATAACAAGGCTGTGGCATCCCCACTGCCACCATATACCTTTTGACATGGATATCATGGGCTGGGCTTATCTCATTAACTCCTGAGCTGACTCAACAATTATGACCTCTTGGAATGTCTTCACCGCAGGCTCCCCTTCTACATCACGCTGGACTATGGTTCCCTAATGTTAGCATTTTCCGAGCATTAACTAGACATCTTACTAAAATTAGAAGGGGGAAATCATGGAAATATTACAATGTGATCACTTTAGAATCTGTGACAAAAACATGTTGTTTGCTGTGCTGAAACCCATCAGGCCCAGGACTCTGTTCACACAGTTACCCTTATGGCAACATTTTTGCTGCAATATAAGTAGAGGATGGATCTAGTGCAGGACCAACAAGTGCACTGGCTTATAGCTTGGAAGATTACTGCCCTTTCCTGCAAGGCTCTTGTGTCGGAGAGAAATTAAACAGCTACAGCTTGTCCAAATATAGAGGTAATGGTGGGGAATGTATTCATTGGCTGAATACATCCTACCTTTTGAGTTGAGGCAAGGGTTTCCAACTCCTGGAATCCACCAGCCAGCATTCTGGGAGTGGTAGCCCAAAAATATGTTTCATCCTCTCTTGGGTACCTTTAAGCAGTAGTTATAAAGGCACAGGGCTCCTGCCAGGATAAAACAGAGATTCCCACCCACCCACCCACCTTCTGCTTTTATAAAAGAAGTGCTTACACGTGCTTAAGAAAGTGCCAAGTTTTCACCCACATGGACATAAAAATACTCTAAATGGCACCTTTTCCTATTTATGTTTGGGGGACTCATACTGGTTGGCTTCAGAGGACAGAGCCTGGACAGAGAAAGGGCAGGAAAGCAGGTCCAGAGTTGGAAAGTTACTTTTAAGAAGAATGCGTTGAGCATTGCTAAAGCAAATCTGCTTGACACTGAGGAAAGCTGTCCTAGGAAGCAGTGGTCTCTCCTGAGCCAGAAGTGTTTAAGCCAAAGACGGGCAACTTTGAGAGGTTTGAGAAGATTCACATATCCACCCCTGGACCTCAGAGGGCCATATCCACTCCTGCGCCCTGTGAGCATACCTCATGTATTTTTCTTTTTTAAAGGCTTCTTCAAAACATTGAACAATTTTTTTCCCTGCTGCCTTCTAGCGGCCATTTTAAAAAAAAAAAATACAGACGTTTGGGAAGTATGGGGGCAGGGGTGCTCAGGGACCCTAAAACCTGCCAGAAGTACCCCCTCATTCTCTAGAGGCCACAAGGAAGCCTTTAAGTGAAAACACTGAAACGAAGGCTAGATGGTCAGCTGTGGGGACTTCTGCTATTGCATCCTGCATTGCAGATCATTCTCTAAGTAAGGGTTGGACTAGATGGACTCCAGGGTAACTCCCAACTCTGTACTTCTAGTGGCAAATACATGATAACAGCCAGTGCATTAGCAGCTCAAAACTTTCTGTGTCTAAAACGGCACAGCTTTGCAATGGCATCTTTTTCCTCTGTTTAAAATCGAACAGGATAATCCCATACATATTTACCCAGAAGTAAGTCTGACAGAGTTAATTGGAAATGCTTTCAGGTAAGTAAATACAGGATTTCAGTCTAAACCTTGCATGGTTGGGCTTAGAGGGAGACTTCTATTGTGTTTTGACTCAGGTGTGCCCTGCTTATCTTTGTATTCTGGCTGATGAAGGTCCTTATGATGAGGGACCAAACTGGTGCCTGGAAGCTTACCACACAGGTGCTTTAGTGGGTTTCTATTGGGGTGGGTTAAGAAGAAGAAGAAGAAGAAGAAGAAGAAGAAGAAGAAGAAGAAGAAGCAGAAGAAAAAGAAGAAGAAGCAGAAGAAGAAGAAGCAGAAGCAGAAGAAGAAGAAGCAGAAGCAGAAGCAGAAGAAGAAGAAGCAGAAGCAGAAGAAGAAGAAGCAGAAGCAGAAGAAGAAGCAGAAGAAGAAGAAGAAGAAGAAGCAGAAGAAGAAGCAGAAGAAGAAGAAGAAGAAGAAGAAGAAGCAGAAGAAGAAGAAGAAGAAGCAGAAGCAGAAGAAGAAGAAGCAGAAGCAGAAGAAGAAGCAGAAGCAGAAGCAGAAGCAGAAGAAGAAGAAGAAGAAGAAGAAGAAGAAGACCCCACAGCTTTGAAGAGGACTACTGTGACAAACAAAATCCCAGTGCAGAGTTGAAAATTGCTTTATGAACGTAACGTATTTTCACATGAAACTGAAAACAGGCAAAGCACAGAAACAAGTCATGGGTAATATTTAAACATGCTACTAACACAACAGTCAATATACATGCACTGAATGCACTGGAATATAAAATTCTAAGTCTAACAGTGCAGCATTGTGAATGTTCATTGAAAAAAAAAGTCCCACTGTGCTAGTTGGGGGCCAAGTTTATATGCCCAGGACGGCACTATGAAATAATTTATAAAGGTAGCAAGGACACAATAGAAATGTGTGGATCTGATATGCACTGTGGTGGATGTGAACAGAGAGAAGAAAAACACAAGCCCTTAGCCTATATGGTTCTGATGATAAAATGCACTATGGAGCTGAGAATACTTGTCTGTAAAGGGTGAGGGGATCTATCTCTCTTCAATAGTGTAGTCATAAATTTGTTGTAAGAGTCCCCATAGTCATTCTACCAAGAGTCCCAAAACATGGGCCCCTGTGTTTGTCCATGTCAATAAGCCAGTTCTAAAAGTTTTTGTGTCTACAAAGAGCAGCTTTTTTGTAGAAGTAAAGGGATCTTAGATATGTATTCAAGACAAGTCTAACCCCAAATACTCTGTATTACAGCAAGAAGAACTCATAGCAATGCATTGTTGCTAACAAGTCCTAGGAGGAGTGTGGCTAAGTTAAAAGGGAAGCAAAGAAGTTGAGGGGATTGGCAGATGGTGTCATAATTGCTAGCAATCAAAACATCCAGGTGTTTTGTCTCTGGAAGCCATGTCTCCAGTATTGCACTGGCTGCCTATGGAGAGCTTTGTCTTCCAAAGGTGTAGAGGACAAAACCGTCCGCAAGAGTATAAGAAGCAGTTAGGTCATTTAGTGGTATACCATATTTGCCAGTGTATAAGGCGACTGGGCGTATAAGACGACCCCCCAACATTCCCACTCAGAATGTAGAGTTTGTTATATACTTGCTGTATAAGACTACCCCCTCTTCTGCATGCGTGATTCTGCTTTGGCTGCATCATGGGGAGAGTTCCTTTTGCCCCTTTTGGTTCCTTTTCGGAGAGAGCCAGGGTTTGCTGGAAGAAGGAAAAGCAGAGAGGCAGCAGCCATTTTGAGAGGCAGCAGCCATGTGGTCACATCTCAGAATGGCTGCCTCCTCTCTGCTGTTCCCGACAGTCAGCTGTTCGGCGCTAGAGTCAGGCTGTTCCCAGGCTAGGAGCAGGGCTCTACTCAGTCTTATACCAGGTAGGTGACTTCGCTGGGAGAGAGGGAGGGTTTGCTGGACATGCACCCGGCATACAAGACGACCCCACCACTTGGAGGCATGTTTTTCAGGGCCAAAAAGTCATCTTGTATGCCCGCAAATACGGTAGTTTTCCCTTTCCTTGAATCAACAACTTGTATTCAGTGACCACTTAAATGGATGGAAAAGCCCATATGCCTTGCAAGAAGTCACAAATATGATTTCTTCATAATTTGCCGGCATCGTCCATCTGTTTGTCAAGCAACAGATAATATATTAATAATATATCTATTAGTCACGCAGGAGGCAAACAGGCAAGTCATTGGTTGAAATCCTGCTCTTTTACATAAGCTAAATTAGACCTTTCAATCCATTTGCCCCTCGTAACAGACTGTCCTCCTCCCTCTCTTGGTGATTATTCGTATGTACATGGACAAAGTGAGCATGTTTACATGGACAGCATCCAGAACTGCAGAGGTTGCACACATTCATCCCTGCCCGCTCCCCAACCAACCCAAACATAAACATTTTAATGATTAAAAAAAAAAACCCCTGAAAAATCCTACTTTCTTTCATAGCAATTTTAACAAAATGGGAGATTATGAAAACTCCAGGAGTCCTGAAAGGTCCACCCCATTCCACCCCAAAGTGTGTGGGGCACTCAGAGCATGGAAAGATTGTCCCCTAGAGGGTAAGGGGGACTTTTAAAGCCCTTTTCTAATTTGGGAGCAAGTGTGGAAATGTTAGTTACTGCAAAAATACCCTTATTTAGCTTAATATTGTTTTATACACTGGGAAGAGATTTTTAGGGATTCAGACCAAAACATTTTTCTGTCCTAGTTAAGAAATACTGGTGGACACTGAACCTGGGACCATCTGCATGCAGAGCAGGCCCTCTGGCACCTATCTATGTGACCCTCCCCCCCAAAAAAGAAGATGTGCTGCACAGAATCAAAGACTGCATCAAACACTGTCCTAAACAGGGTTATCCAGAAGGCACTCTGACTGCATTCAGCAAAATGTACGTGCACAGAAGAAGCCTATTCATGCACACTTACTCAGCCAGGAATCGAGACAAGGAACATTTCTTCTTTAAAATCTACTTCTAAATGTGTTTATTCAATATATAAATGCATGGGAGGGGTCCAAATGGTTATCGAGCTGTTGGGACATGGACGGAGTTAATGTTCACTGTAAACAGTAGCCTATTGTGCTCTGTTGGAAAAAAAAGAGGAAAGTCAATAGGTATTGATTGATTGATTGATTTACACTCTCCCTTCTTTATCAGCTTGGATTTCCAAGGCCATCTGCTGTCTAATATTGAAGACACGTCAGAGGGAAAGGCAGATCTTTGATCCCGACCTATAACCTTATTCTTATGTTCCATGTGAGGGAGTGTTCGTGTGGGTGCTCTTAACAGTTAAAGCATGAACACAGGCTCAAATCTGGTTCATGTATTTCAGATTGTAAGTTGCATGCTCAGAAAAAGACACAGAGAAAACTGCTGCAGTACAGGCTTAAACCACAGCATACCTCACAGCAAATGCTCAGCGGGTTTATAAATAACTACAACCACCTTTCAATTGGAAAGAATCAGTGTGGAAAAATGCCTTTTTGTGACAGCAACTGCTTCTAGATTTCATTGGTGCAGACAGGCATCATACATAGGTTTTGCTCTTACCCCAGCCCTCCTCCCTTGGGAAACCGGTGGCAACTCCAATCAGTGAGTTCTTTGCCCCCACTATGCTTGGTACCAGAGTGTTTCATTTCTCAAGAAATCACTCCAGGATACCTGAGAATTAGATTTTACTTTCACTTCTTCCTCTAGTGAAGTGGTCCCCAACCTTTTCCGAACCGCGGACCAGTTGGGGGGGGGCGGGCGGCAGGGCATTGTCGTCTGTGCATGGGTGGTTGGGGGGAACCTGTGCGCACATGTGTGGGTGAGCAGGGCACCCATGTGCGATGTGGGTGGGCAGAGCACCCGTACAGACTTGTATGGGTGGGGGGGGCACCCGTGTGTACATGCATGGGTGGGGGGGCACCTGTGTGTGCATGTATGGGTGGGTGGGACACATGTGCATGCATGAGGGCATGCGTCTCTGTGTGCATGCATGGGAGTGTATGTGTGGTGGCGGGAGATCTCTCTCCACGGCCCGGTCCTGCCAAGGCCACAGACCAGGGGTTGGAGACCACAACTCTAGTGAGCAAAAGCCTAGCCTTTTAATTTCTAACCTATAGGAAGGAATAGGACTCTGAATATTAGGAGTTATTATTACAGATATTTGGAATTATCAAATTCAGGACTAGCCAAATATGGCATTTTGGTGAATTCTTAATTTTTCTAGATCTGAATGCACATCTCTAGTTTATGAGCTAGATTTAACCTCACATATTTAAATATGGTATCACTGAGCTAGGTTATAAGCTTCACAACGATTCAACACTGAGCAGAGACCAGAGGTGGAAAGTCTATATGGAAGCTGTACTATGTTATAGAATCCACATTCTCTTCCCCATCTTTGCCAGGGCTGTATAACCTGGTTCTGTTAAAAGGATGAAATGGGTGGATAAAGGCAAGGGAGAGACAGTGTAGTATAGTGGTTACAGTAGTGGACTGGAATTTCAGAGATGCAAGTTCAAGTCTCTATTGATCCATGAAAATCCCGAAACAACTTGACTTATCTCTCTCTGCCAACATGAGGGTACCTACATCCTGCAGTTGTCATGAAGATGAAGTGACGTTGGATAAAACGCGACCCATGAAAGCTGCCCTGGCCACGCACGAGGGAAAGGAAGATATAGATATAACTAAATATGAATAATTATGATTATCAGCCTGATAATTCAGTCTCCCTCCTATCCAATTTTGTCTCCTTGCATATTCCTAATTTGTGGTCAGGTAGCAGCTTGTGTCTCGGCAATACCACTTCAAACTCCAGAGGAGATCTCAGACGATTGAATGCTGTTTCATGCAAACAGGTTGTCCATGCACAGAAGACAGCTCTCTCCTAGCCTGTCCTGTAACCTCCTAGCTCTTTACATGAAGGGGACTTTCTTCTGTGGAGAAACGCTCCTTCATGTGAGCCCCCACCTTTAATCCAAAGCCAAACAAGTTTTACCACTTTAGGAGAATGATGCCTCTGAATAACTTCAGTTTCTTGTTCCTGTTTGTCTTCACCACACTTCCTCATGGATAAATAGCATCCCCTTGAAAAAAGCTGACAGTGGTAACATAGCTTGCCTTACAAGATGGTTGCCCATGTGAACAGCAGCCTTCTCTGTGTTTTTATCTACATAGCAACACCCAGATGTCACTTGCAGTCATATATTATAGCTTAATGAACTTGAATGCAAAGCAGCTAGTGACTACAGCCCATTTCTTCCTGCTTTACCTCTCCCTTCCTGAGCAAACAAACCAGGAAAGGATGAGCTGTTGGTTATATGCAAATCTAGCAGCTTATAATGTGTTGTGCTAAAATAAGCTGGGTGTTGTAAGCGAAAAATAAAGACCCTTTAAATTTGACTCAGTGTTCTGGGAACATGGCAAGGGCCATCCCTCGAAATGGACATTGAAGCCAGGTTCAGTTCCAGCAGTGGAACTGATCCTGGATTAACATTCCAGTAGCATTTGATTCATTGATCAAATTGCTTTTGGGGAGGGTGGATAGGCACGGGGCTGGGGGGGGGGAAGGCAGTGAGGCTTGGTAAAAGCTGATCTGTGATAGAGTGGGCAAACACAGAGAGACTCAGTTCCTCATGTTTTACTTCAGTCCGTTTATGGTCCTATGGATGGGTTGCTGGAGATAACTATCTAAAGCTTTTCAGGCTTGTCAGAATCTCTCAATGTTGCAAAATGAGACAGGCAGTAGGCAGGAGAGCCCGATTTCTTCAGATTTCACACCAAAGTGTGCTGAACAGTCAAGGGCATTTTCTAACAGTGTTATAATGAAGAGACTGGAGGCACAGGAAAAAATATACTTTTCATACCCTACAAATATATAGAGCCTTGTTGTTGTACTGGCCTGTGAAAATAAGATTACCGGATTATCCTTACACTAACCATGTAGTGCTTTTACTGCTTAGAAGTTTATAAGAGGAGCTCCCCGTCCTACTCACTTCCACAAATCAAAATGAAAGTGAGTTGGGGTGCAAATCTGCTGTTTTATCCTATCAGTGTCAGGAGACAGTAGAGAAAGAAGGGCAATCTCTTCTGTTTTAGATGGTAGGGATTCCTTAAGTAAACACTTCCATGCAGTGCTACGTTGTATGGGGTGTGTGGAGTGGAAAAATTGCCAGGAATATTTCCCCTATCCTATAATCTGAATCAGAACAATGGATCTATTCTCTCACCTCAGGATTCTACCACCTCTTGTAACAGGATAAAATGATCGGCTTCCAAGATTGTGCAGTGAAATATTTCTGATGTTTGCTCCTTAGAAAGTGGCTCCTTAGAAAATGGCTCCTTAGAAAGTGGCTTTTTCTTTCTTTCTTTCTTTCTTTCTTTCTTTCTTTCTTTCTTTCTTTCTTTCTTTCTTTCTTTCTTTCTTTCTTTCTTTCTTTCTTTCTTTCTTTTCTTTTCTTTTCTTTTCTTTTCTTTTCTTTTCTTTTCTTTTCTTTTCTTTTCTTTTTACTAGAGCTCCCAGAATCTCCCAGGCAGGACTACAAACGAGTTACCTGTCAGGATTGTCTACTAATGAAGCTTCTTGGTCCCTGAAAAATTTAGCTCTGCTTAAATGCTTATTGAGTGTTAGACAATTAGAACAACCTATTTCAAACTGAGAGAAAAATCTGTTTACCTGGACCTACCAAAGGCACAGCAGGAAAACCATGTTTAGGAAAACATCTGAGCTCTTAAATGAAACACTGGCTAATTCTGTCCTGTGCTGAGAACTTGGAAGCATAATTTGAAGCCAACAAGTAGTAATGATAAACTGTACAATTGAGTGACCTTTGGGATCAAGTGGCTACTGTTGTGCACACTTTTGATTTTTGTACTATCTGATTGGCACTGTAACATACAGCCCTGTCCGTCACAGCTGGGCGGTGGAACATCAGCCAATGAGGGGACGGAGGGTGGTGCAGAAGGGGGAGGAGCTGAAAATATAAAAGGGGTGTGTGAGGTGTGAGAGGGAAATGGAGAGATTGAGAGATTGAGAGTTAGTGATTAGCATGTTAGTAGGCCTGTGAGCCAAATAGTCAGTGAGGGGAAAGTCTGTGTGTGAGTTTGTGAATGAGAAACCATGATTTGCAACTTGATTATCTACCTGTGATTTACTCATTTTATTTTGTTATTCCAATAAACACGTTTTGTTTTGGAACAACCCTTGTCTTTGGAATATTAAATATAAGTGGTGGCAGCAGTTGAAGAAGAGTAGTGAGCACTCCGGAGGCCTGAGCTGGCAGAGGCTTCAAAGTGGCCCGCTACAGGCACATACATGGGAAGTGATCCATTATTACAACAAGCACATCATTTTAACAAACTGTAACCCAGTTTAGAGGTGTTGGTTTTGTTACTGTTTTTCCCTTGGAATCAAGGGCATGCTCGCAGAGCTTGAATGCAGTAAGCTGAGTTCACCCACCCCACCTCATGCATCTCTGCAATATACAGTAGTGCATCTCATATGAAAAATAGGAATAGTGAAACATGAACCCACCCACATTCATCTTTCTTCTCTTATCAGGCTCACGTTCTCTTAAACCGAGTGAGAACACTGAAAAGCAGGTCACCTCCTGCAGAAATCCTACCAGGTTTCCACATTAATGGTCCCGCAATACACTCTTGTTCTGAACAAAAGCAGCTTTTCTTTAAGTGTTTGTTGTCTTTGATGGAACAAATTGTACCGTTTACCCAAATTGTAATCAAGCTATTAATCTTATGTTGTTGTCTTGAAGTCCATGAACTGAGTCTAGAAATCAGTGAGTTTGCGACGAACATTTATATGCATGTCTTTATTGAAGAGAAGGTACGTCAAAATCAAGAGTAGTGTGAAAACCCCACAAAATTGGCCCAAATAGATTAAATGGCTTTATGAATCTGTTACTGGCTGATTTGGCAGTATCTGAGAGCTTGCTTCCTTGTTCAGAGACACAGAGTAATGGTGCTAAAAGGGACCAAAAAGTTATCAAGAGAAGAGAAGTCAGCTAAGTCTCTCAGTCCTCCTAACACTTTCACATGAACACTTAGTGAGGATGCATAGAAAGCTTTTTCTGTGGCCGCTCTTCAGATGATGGAATCCCCCTCCCCTTGCCGGGGTGAAGACCTACCTTATTAGGAGTCACTCAAAGAACAATTGAGATGGGGAGGTTTAGTGGGCTTTTGAAACTTTGTTTTCTACTTCTAAAATAATGTTTTACCTCCTTTGAATAAATGAGGTCGAGACTGCGAAGAGATTTACAGGAGAGGCAATTCAAGATACTTCATGTGAATTAGTCAAGTGCTGCAGGGGTTGGCTACACAACGTTGCTAATTGAACCCACTTGAAATCTGCTCCAGGGGATTATCTGGTTTGAGGTGCACGTAGGTCGCAAGAGGAGGGGATCCTCCCTTCCAGGACTCCTTACGGACCTTCCTAAGGGATTTCAGAGTGCACCAGCGAAAGTACCCTTTTGGATCCTGTTCATTCACACTGTGCTTTTAACACTTGAAACTCTCTTGCATAGTTCCAGGTGCACAACAGGGGCAATGACAGCAGCAGCAAATTGCTGCTGATTAGAGGTGATTTCAGGGTGCATGTAACTTACAACAATGCGACAAAGTCAAGTGCAGCTTGAAATTCCCAAAAGAAGCTTTCAATCAGCAGTGATTTGCTGCTGACAGTGACATCATCCCTATTGGTGCATGTCCAGCTGTGCAGCAGGACTTTGGGTGGAATTATTTAGAAATATAACATTATCCAGAAAAGAACAAAGATGCTCAGAGGGGTCTGACCAGAATGGCTGGCCCTTCTGCAGAAATTGCATAAAGAAATCATGTTACTTTGTCAAGCATATGGTACCATCCAATGCACCAAGAGATTTTAATTTCAAAGCCATGGATAGATGAACCTGCTGTGTTTCACTTTCAACCATGTTCTTATTTTTCAAGAGGTTTCTTCTGTCCTATTCCTGTATCCCTTGGCAAATGGTTATTTCCACATACAATCACATTTTGTGGGCATCTTTTTCCACGCATCGACATTTGTATATATTTTTGTGCACTTGTCCCCTAAGCAATTTCCCCCAGCAGATTGCTTCTTTCTACCCTCATGTAGATATTTTCACTTGCCATTTTTGGACAGAGCTCTGTATTACAGTCTTCAGAGGAGTTCAGGAACCAAAGTGATAATTGTCTTTGGCTTCATGTATTAGACTGTACCAGGTTGGGGTGGGGGGAGAGGCAAAAGTGACTCCTTTGTCAGCAGAATTAATTTGGCTTAATGGGTTCTAATCTATTTTATTTATCCACAAGGAGTTCTTTTAAAATTAGAAGAATATCAGCAGTATTAGTAGTTGTTGTAATAGCAATTGATGTTATTCTACAGATCCTGTTGGGAAAGAAGTGGCAAGATTGCTTTTGCTATTATCCTGCTATTGTTTGAAAACTCTTTCTCAGCCCTTCCTTATTGGAAGGGGTCTTAACTCAATAACAACTCTCCAAAGTGAACTGTCAAAAGGAATTAACAGGGTGAGATCATATTGATCTCCTCTGACTCGTCTCCTACTGGTCATTGGTTTGGCTGTAAGGAATCTAGGAATGTAAGGCAAGGATAGACATCCTCAGGCTGTATGTGCCGTCCAGGGTGCAGAGCACTAAATCTGATTCCACTACACATGAGAATTATTTTTAAAAGGTTTTTTTTTTTTTTTTAGTGGCCAGTTAGTTTACAAGCACCTGTCAAGCGGAGAAGGCTAAGTGACTAAAGGCCTTCGATATGGAAAGCTTGCTTCCAACACCCCATGAAGGACAAAAGGGGATTTTTGAGCCTTTAAAAATGGAGATGGGGTGGGGTGGGGTTGCTGGGAGATCACACTTGGTTGCCTGAAGGGCTGCATGTGACACGCAGGCCATACTTTGCCCACCTCTAAAGGTGGAGGAGATGTGGCCTTACATATCTCTCAATACAAGTTTTTGGGAGTTGTTCCAAATCTTTTTACCAGTTATGTTGGTATAACACAAATGGCATAATGTTTGGAGGTGAATGACCCCGAATTAAGAAATAACCATAGACACGACCAGTTGTGTACTGAGGTGTATGACTCAGCATGTAACTGATTATGTCAGTTATGATTTCTAAACTTAGGATGATTCGCCTTCAAAAGGTATACTGTTTGTACAGCTATAGAAGAGTATTTTGGCCTTAATGTTCTTTTTTTTAGGAGCACAGATAGGTGAAATATTATTTTGAGTGCCCCTTGAGTATCTTGGTTTGTGTGTTTAAAAAAACACAAGCAAACAAACAAACAAAAATCAAGGAGGTTGCTGGCTGGGGCGATTTCCTCTGAAGCCCCTCAGGCCTTCACGAGGTCCTCGCCCTTCTTCTTTCTTCACTGCCACAGGTATTGCTGTCTCAATACCATTCACTCAAGGAGACATGTGTACGTTTAAAACTTAACTCATTTATTAGATCAGGGAAGTAAACATATGAATAATATTCAATAGGTAAATCACAGGTTGCTAATCACTTGTATTTGAATCAGTCCTACTTTAACTTTAAAACTCTATTAACACTCTGTTCCATTCAGCATTCTTACAGATCTCTAACTCACTCTTAGTTCACTTTTGAAGCTTCACACTGTCTCTCACTACCAGAATCTCCCTTCATACTCCATACACCAGCCTTTATATCCAGGCCCCTCCCCCCTTGGCTCCACCTTCCATCCTCTCATTGGCTCCTACTCCACTGTTTCTGCTGTGACGGGCAGGTGAGGGCAGGGCTGTTCGCTACACTGGCCTTCACAGATGTGTGAATGGTAGCTCCTGAATTCTTTAAAAACAGGACTGGGGGGAATGTACAGAAACGCCAGTGGTTTTGAGGGCTTGATAGATTCCTTCCATAGCATGATGCAATTGCAAGAAGCAGTCTGCAAATTGAATGATACAATTGCAAGAAGCAGTCTGCAAATCTACTCAAAACACAAAAGCTCAGTGTTCAGCTTTTCTTGGTGTAATTTTATTTTTTTTCAATGTGGAGCCCCAGGACAGAATATCAAGATTGAAATGTTGCAACATATATTGCAAAGTATATTGTTTAATGAGCTTCTGTTACGGAATGAGAAAAATACGTATCTTGGGTGGGGTGGGAAGTTCCTACTGATGTTAAATGGAAAACCCCACCTCGTATCTGAGTGAACAACCTTCAGTTTGTTTCAGTCCCTTAATTGCTACGTGAATTTGTTCTTTTCTTGCAGGTGCTTTATGCTGAAAATTATCATTAGCGCTTTATTTCAGATACCTTCCCCATTGCTTTATATAGCTTGTAAATGAAGAATACTCCTTTCCATTTGGTAGAAATAGGACATGCAAATAATTATACTCACTCTGTTTCAAGCTGTCAGATGTGAGATGAGCACACTCTATGGTTGCTGAAGAGTTTCTTGGCTTTGCTGTTGTTTTTAACTCAGCCCAGCATTATCTTATTTACACATACATGAACACACATGCACAGAGAGAGAGAGAGAGAGAGAGAGAGAGAGAGATCTGAGTTTTGCAATTAAAGTAAGTGACATGTCTGTCTAATCCATAGGTTCCCAAAGTGGTCTATATGGACCTTCAGGGGTTGATTTCAGTTGATATGGACTTGCAGGGGTCCACGTCAGAGAGAGAAAAAATTGGGCGTGCATGAGATGTAAATGGGGGTCTACGTGAGCAGATCCCATTAGACAGATCATAATAAATATTTAAGCAATCCGTAATTATACCAAACACAGTTTCTGTGTACATAATATTTCATGATATTATTTAATCAAGTACTGTGTACTATCAGTATTGGGGTGGGCTGCATTCATGTGTAAGTTCGTAAAATTATTAGTAAAATTTTATGGTAAATGTTGGTGTGTTGTAAATGGGATCAACGACATTTTGTCATTTCTCATTACTGAACTATATGGGCACACACATTGCACACGTACGTACTTGTAAAGCTTTGCACGAACTTGTTTGATTCATAATTGATAAATAGGAGTGTTAGAGATGTTCAGTTGCTTTCTGAGTTTTGAGAAGAAAAGTGGCTCAAAAATACGTTCAAAAATATAGATAGAAAATAGGTAAAAGTCAAGTGAATCAAAATCATCTTCTTTAGGAGTACCCCCCAAAAAAGTAAGTACAAAAGTTTATACATATTTTGTAGTTGTTACGATTCTATGGTCTCACAAAAGAATCATGAAGGGATTCAGTGCCAGCCCATGCACTGAACACACACAGAGACAGCCACAGGCAGCAGACCATTACTGCAAGATAGCCATTGCTGCTCCCCCATTTTGTTCCACATTTCCTGGCCACTTCCAAAATCTAGGCATCTTTTTCAATAATGACTGGAGCAAAGGATTGTGGTGGTGAACTTTTGGGACATTTCTGCCATGGGCCTAAACTCAAAGGACCCTCAGCAGTCAAGTACTGTGGATCAGAATGGGGAATCACGGGCTCATTGGGTGCAGCTGCTACTGCTGTTCTGATTTCTCTTTTTTTTTCTGGCATCATTCAGAGGCAGGAGGTGTGGTGATGGCCTTTGCCCTTCAGAATGCTAGGCGGCCCTTCCATGTTCTTTCATCCCTCGCTATGGGAGACCTTAAATCCTCAAGGAAGATTTTCATACAGCTTGGCAGAGTCAAGCTAAAGATACATTTTCATATACATAAAGGGGGCGCCATGCCAAAGCAGTACAAGGTCTGTCCTGAGGAAACATTTTGCATCCCAAAGAGAGAATGGAAGCAACACATTACATGTAACACCGTAACATGCAGAACTATAGTTGGTGGAACGACAAAGATATCATGATGCTGTTTTTGTAAAATTGCATAATGATTAATGGCATCATTACTTTCATAGGTAATCAATAAAGTTTGCTTATTCTAAATCCTTGTTTTGGCGATGCCAGGGTTGGGTTGGTGGTCATTCTTCGGTTGTTAGTGTTCTCACTACAATGGTGTTGATTATGATAATGATGATGATTATGTGACTGTGAGAGGTTTCTTTGGACCTCCAGCCTTGACAACATGTGGCACTCACCAGTGAACCAGACTAGACATTCCCACACCCCTGAGTTGTTAACTTGGATTGTTGAACAAGCTAAGACTGCACCTAGGCCAGTGAGGGTAACTAACATGGGAGTTGGCTAGCCATGATAAGAAGTCAATTTTGACATCCCTGTCTAAGTTATAATAAATCCCTCTTAGTTGAACCAGCTGGTGTTGATTCATATATAGTAATAATTGAAACAAACAAAATGTGCCTATTTTGGGAAAAATGCATGCAAAAATATTCACAATTTACTATGGAAAAAATAACATAGAGGCTAATTGAGAAATAATGAACTTGACTGTTCAAAAATGAGAACTTGAGCAAAACTGAGCTAGACAGAGTCACCCATCACCATCCAGAAACTGGTCAGACCAATAATATACAGAATGACTGGTGATTCTACATGGCATGAGTGTTTTCTCCGACTACTACTTCCATGTTTCTGCTGTTACTGCCTGTGACATCCAGATTCTTGGAGAGGGGTAAAAAAGCATTTTAAAAAACAGTATAAGGACTACTAATGTTTTTATTTTATTTGTTTGGCATAATGAGTTACATTTGCTTGATCCTCCAAATGGATGTTTTGTGTATGGAGAGGCCATCTTTGAATGATGAAGATGGTGGTGATGATTGCCATTTTAAATTAAAAACTAATGTATTAATAATGAGTACTATTAGTTGCTACTTTTGAGTAATGAGCTTTAGCAAATAATTACTTTTGTTCAAAAAGAAAGGCTAACGTAAACTTTCCCAATAGCACTTTCTAGTTCTAGATCATAATGTGTGGTTCTTGGCACAGACATGCACACACACTCTGCATGCACGTGTCTTTTAGGTTTTGAGCAAAAATCTCTCCTGGCTACAAAACAACTCAGAAGGATGGGAGGAGGGGAGGAGAGTTGAAAATTGCCCCCTACGTTTTGTCGATAGTTGGGTTATTTCATGAACATCTGGCTTGCTTGAAGCCCTACAGAATGATGCACCCAGACTTCCTAAATGGTGAAATAAGCATCTCCTTTGCCTTAATGGAACCATGCCTCCCTGTTGTCTTGCTCCCTCCTTCAGGTCCCCCCCCCTTTTTGGCTCTGATAACAATGAAACTGGAGCACCATGGGATGAGGTGTGGCCAGAGTTTCCTGCGACAGGCCAGAGGACACAGTCAAGCCAGCATGCATCATGTCTTCCTATCACCTCAGGATGACTTACATTCTGGCAGATTTTCTCACCTAGGAAGAGCTGTTCCCTCTCTCAAGGTGAGGGGAGGAGAGATTTTTTTTTATTTAAATGGCCCACATAACAAGACATGAAAGGAGTTCTCTCTGCCTGTTCATAGTTTCAGATAAAATACATGGCAGGTAAGCCCTTTCAAGCAAAGTTTGCAAAAAGGAAGTGGTACTCAATTTCAGAACTTTCCGAGCCATGGTAGAAGCTGAAACACTTGTTAACCAAGGTGGTACTTATACAAGCACTTCTTGGACTTCACAGAGAGGCAGCTAAGTTACTCTGTCTGAGTATAAGCAACGTAAAAAATTCTGGCAGCAGCCAGTGGAGTGATACAAGTCTAAACAAGAAATTCAATTGTCTTTCAACTGCCAGAAGACATTTGGAGGTGAGTTTTTTTGCCTCATGGCCTTCTGTGAAGTTGGAAATAATATCACAACCCAAGTGTAAGACATGCAGATGAGGCATCATGAAGCAACTAATCATGGGTTTGGAATGTGTTTTTGGAAAAGAGTGTTAGTTGTGGGAGTTTTTAAAACTCCTTTTGAGGTTTGTGAAGATGGGAAAACTTTTCATATTTTGGTGCATACAGAGTATCTGGTGTATTTTCTTAAGATTTACATTTTGAACACATTTCTGTGGTCCAAAGTGTGGATTTGTGCATTTTTAAATGTTATGCATTTCAACTTGGGTGCATTTGTTTATTTATAATGGGGAATGGGGAAAACATCCCCGTATCTTCCCAGTGATGGGAAAGCAGAAGCAATCAGCATGTAGTGCAGTTTTTAATTTGACAGAATCAGTTCATTAAAGCATCTGGTCAAAGGCAAAGGTAATGAACTGATGCCTCACTCCCTCCACACACACACCATGCAAATAAGTGCACTGTTGATCCTAGTTTTGCATCCCTGCTTGGAAAGAGCAAAAGATCAAGCAGATGTGAGGGCACAGAAGGCCAGCCCTATCCTCAAAGCAAAGAGAGGTAGTTGCTTCAGATGGGAGACAATGGGTGTGGCAGTGGCAGCTCCTCTGCCATTCCTCCAGAAGCACTAATCTGGGCAGTTTACATCTTATTTAGCCCACTTGAGGATAACCTGAAGAGATCTGGCACCTGGATGCATGTTACCAAGATCATGTCACTCCAGTGTTGAAAGACCTGCCATGTTTGCCAGATGCTTTCTGAGCCCATTTCAAGGTACTGGTTTTAAACTTTAAAGCCCTAAATGGCTTGGAACCTGGCTTTCCTAGGGATGGCAGTCTCGTTATGAACCTCCACAGTATCATCTTCAGGAGGGATCATCTTCTGCCTTATTCCCAGATTGTGGAGCACACTCGCTTCAAAGCGACTATTAGTTCACATCACTGTCTTGATTCTTCAAGACGTGTGAAGATGTATCTCTTCAAACTGGCCTTTTTTGGGTCACCTTTATTTATTGTTCAATCTCTTTTGAACATACGTATTCTTTGTCTCTTTTAATTATACAGTATTTGTTAACCATGTTGTGCTACCGTTGAGCATCATTTAGTGATGGTAGAAAGGCAGGAAGGTAAATACAATAAATAGCTAGCATCCTGTCATAATTTGCTGACTTTAAAGGTGGTGGAGGACACTGTCCCACAGCTGTAACATTCACCAGCCAGTCCTGTTGGTTCCTGTACATGGGATGGGTGGATATGCCGTCATTTTCTTCAGTCAGCAAAATGACTTGGACAGCCTAGCAGCAGAACTAGGAAGCTCTGTAAGTCAGTTATGAATTGGTCTGGGCTTTGACAGGTGCTTCATGAAGCTAGCTCTAAAGGTAGCAATCCAATGAAGATTTAGCATTTTAAAAACCCTTTTTAAATAAGTGCTGAACTCTTCTGGTTAAATTAATTACAGGAACTCAATTGTGCCTAGATTGTACACTGAGAGAGAAAAAAGTGTGTGTGTGTGTGTGTGTGTGTGTGTGTGTGTGTGTGTGTGTGTGTGAGAGAGAGAGAGAGAGAGAGAGAGAGAGAGAGAGAGAGAGAGAATATGTTGTATTTGATTTCTTCTGGGAATCACTTCACTGATTATCCATGTTTTATAAACCAGAACAGTGGGGAGGTAAGGAGAGAAGTGTATCTTCCACTTGGAAAATTCATGGCATCTTCGGATCTTAAAAATCTCATGCTTCAGTGATGCAGTAGCTCAAACCATTTAGTTGACAATAAAACCCTTCACCTTAAGCTTTCACTGGCAAGCTACAATTATTCAGTATGAAAATAAAAATAAAATTTCCCTCAAATCAGCTGAAAGACATAGCTTCCAGCTGGAGCATTCATGATGGGATAAAATTAGAACAATGGAAAGAAAACACATTCAACACAAATAGGCCTAGTTTTTTTTTTAAAGCTCCTATTTCACATTTGCTCCATTGCTCCAACTCTGCTCCTGAGGTGTGGTTAGCCATAATCTTTCTATGCAGCTCTCTTGTTGCAATAGAATTCTTCATCAAGTTGGGGCAGTGGTATGGAACCTTTTCTTTTGCACAAGAATAAGGCTAAGCACTGGATAAAGACAACCAGTTTGCAAAATTTGTAGTGTTATTTTTAGTATCAAATAATGATGGTAGGTTGTAAATGGAGAAAACAGTAGGACAAGAAGATGCAAGGAGAAGTTATCTCTGTGCCCCCCCAGTAAACTGTGAGAGTAAAATTTGAACTAGGTGCCATGTTCTCAATGGAGAGAAAGAGAGCAAGAGATGCCCCTGCTTACATTTGCTTTGGACCCACCTACTGCTGGCGTTCAGCTCTAAGGATATCAGCAGTGATTCCAAAGGAAGAAACAGGTTTTGTTCGGGCTTTTCGAACTCTGTAGAAGTTGCACCATGCTTAAAATCCATTGGACACAACTACCTGCCCTAACCACCTGTTGATCTAATAGCAGTCCTAAAATGATTTCTATATTTCCCTAGTAAAAGAGATCAGAGGTTTCTATATAGAACCTCACCACGATACTGTGTATGTTTAATTTTTCCAATTTTAACTCTGCTTAAAAAGTAAAAGTTGACTGTAACCTGAGTAAACTGTGTCAGTGTCCTCAAATATAAAGACATTGCCAGAAGGTGGACTAACATATTTGGAAGGCACGTCTGAAAACATTCAGGACATCAAGTAGGTGTATTCCCAACTCATTTTAAAGTTCCTGTTTTCATTGTCTCCTGTCCATAGAATGGGAATTGTTGAAAAGCAAAGAAGGGAAGATGTTTGGAAGAAGAGGGCATGCAATCAGCCAAAGGAAAGGTCTATTTCAGAAGTAGCTATTCTCGTTATCCTGGAACAAGTCAAGTCAGGCAGGGCCAAGTGAAACAAAGGTACAGTACTGTAGTTCAAAGCAGGACAAGTTGTTTTAAGCCGCAACAGGGAAGTTTGTACCATGGACAGCTCCCAGTGTTGACATGACCTCTCCTTCCTTCTGCGATGTCGTGCCTTGACTTACGACTGTCCTGACTTACGACCATTTCAAGTTTATGACCAGCTCCAGCTGCAAAATTTTGCTTCGACTTGCAACCGGAGCTTTGAGTTATGACAGGGAAAAAGGTGGGTAATTCAAATGTACTAACCATTGGTCAGTGAAGAGGCTGCTTCCTGGTAGCTCTTGCGCCTCAACGGTTAGAGAGTGTGCATTGGAGGAGGCTTGGGACTGCCTGGTGATGCTTTCTGCTTCTCAGTAAGTTCACTTACAATGTTTTGCAGGGTGGGTTTGGGGGGGGGTTGTGTTTCTGTGCTGAAATGTTTTTTGGTGTATTTGGTGCACGGTTTTTTTGTTGTTGTTGGGTTTTTTTTGCCCCAGTGCCTTCCAATGAGGCTTGCTGTGTTGTTGCTTTTTCTGTGTGTGATTTTTCCCCTTCCCCAGCATGTTCCGATGGGGCTTGCATTTTTGTTTTGGTTTTGGTGTGTTTGTTTTTCAGCCCCAGTGCATTCCGATGGCGCTTGCTCTGTTTGTTTTTGTGTGTGATTTTTCCCCCTGGCCCCAACGCATTCCGATGGGGCTTGCATTGGTTTTTTTGGGGGGGGGGTTGGTGAATTTTTCCCTGGCCTCAATGCATTCCAATGGGGCTTGCATTTTTTTTTTGTTTTTTGGTGTATTTGTTTTTCAGCCCCAGCACATTCCGATGGGGCTTGCAATGCTTTGTTTTGCTTTTTTGTAATTTTTTCCTGGCCGGGACGGATTAATCGCATTCTAATGCATTCCTATGGGAAATGGTGCTTTGACTTATGACCAATTCGAGTTATGACCATCATTCCGGAACTTAAGGTTGTAAGTCGAGGCACCCCTGTGCTAGCAGAATGTAATCTCAGCAGAGTGCAGAAGTGAACGGAAGCATTACGGAAACTGACAGAGCCTGGACTCTCTGAAGGTTTTTTAAAAAAAACCCTTACCTGATTTCATATCTATGAGCTTCTGTCAGATAGAGTAGCCTGAAAGATAGAAATGATGGTGGGGACTCATCATGTCTCAATCTGAGGTTAATGGTAGGGTCCCATCCGCTGAAAAAGAAGGCATGTCAGGAAGTTCCAAAGGTGTGCCACAAGGATAAAAACAGACTATACAGTATTTTGCTTACCTCCTCCCCAGGACTGCAGAGCCCATTGGGCTGGTGTTCAAGAGAGTTGGGGAACCTCATTAAGATGGAACTCTTCAAATGTAATCAAGTTTAGTCCTTTACAAACAGTGCTCCGTTCTCTCCTGAAGAAGTGCACCTTTGTCCTTCATGTGCCTGTTACTGTGCACAGTGCCACTTAACAAGTTCCAACTTCCCATTCGGTAGGTATGTTTTCAACATGTCATATTAGTGGCCCTTTGCCACCAATAAACCATTAAGAATTCATCACTACAGCTAGACTTCTTTGTTTGGCCAACGTCAACAGAAACACAATGAAGGCGGTTCAGTGACTGATTAAATAATGAACATGCACATGTAAAGCAATTTAATCTTGCATGATTGTCAAGCTAGAAAGATCCTAAAGACAGTTTAATCCATCTACATATCTGCATTCATTCTAATCATTGACTGAGATTCTTCCTCCCTCTCTATAACTGGTTAACTAAGTGGCAAAGGATGTTTTCTACTTAGCATGGTGTTTGGGGCCAAATGTTGACAGCTAATGTTCTGTACAGGTCTAATAAATCCCCTCTTTTTTGTCTTTTCACTTCCCTTTTATGTGGCAAATCTCTGTTCATTGTAAATTTTGTCTATAACAGGAGAGGGGAGTGAAAACCTACAGTGATTCTAAGAAAGAGTCTCTCTCTCTCTCTCTCTCTCTCTCTCACTCTCTCTGAACACATGTGCAAATAAAATAAGTGAGAACTAAGAGGAAAATATTTTGTGGGTCTAAGGGAAAAGGTAACTCAGAGTACAATAAGGCCTTAAAAGTGAAAATAGCTATGGTAAGATACCTTTTGCACCAAATGTAGCAGAACTCCTTGACCATTTATTTTCTTTTGATTCCACAGACACTGAAATATTTGATTTTGCATGTATCCGTTTCTCATAACTGATCATAGAGATGTTCCATTTAAGTGAAGTGGAGAGGTAGCTCCCCTCTGCATATTGTGGGTGACACCTTATTTTTCAACAGAAACATGAACAGGTCAGTACAGGACCATAGTAAACATCTTTTGTAATGGATAATTAAATGAACCTGTGCATTAAGTCTGCATGCCAAAGACACAAGCCCTTTTGTTTCAGAAAGGCATTGGGGATTTGTTTGGTCACTGCTGGCCATGTAGTTTCAGTAACCAAAACATCTGGATTAAAATGCACTGGGGGAGTTACTTGGAGTAGATGACAATTTAATATTGGTTGAAATCCAGTGGTAAGTTGCAAGTAGAGTTAGGCTATTGAATCAGTTGAGGATTTGGTGAGCCAAGCTCTGTAAATTCCATTGATTCAGTGACTCTACTCTAATTGTGATTTAATGCTTTAGCTGTTGAATGAATATATTTAAGAGTAGGGCCTTTTATTTTGCTGTGACTTTCCCACACACCCCACCCCAAAAACACACATTTTGCCCCTGAAAGGGAGTCTTTGGTCCATTTCAAAGTCTATTGCCATAAACTAATCCCAACTGTTACAACAAGCAGGCAGGCAGGCAGGCAGGCAGGCAGGCAGGAAGGAAGGAAGGAAGGAAGGAAGGAAGGAAGGAAGGAAGGAAGGAAGATGTTATCTGTTCAACTACAACTTATATGTCTAGTATGGGAGCTGCCATGGAATGTGGCTGTTACCTTGGGTCGAAACAATAAAAACAGAATGCACTGTTGGGCATAAAGCCACCAGTAGCTTGAAGCTGGGGTGGGATATGCTCCCTTGCTGAATCTGGGGGGAAGGCAACACTCTCCCAGTACATGAATCACCATTGTGTTAAGCCATGGCTAGTGTGCATCACTTTCTAAGGTGGTGAATGTTCCAATGTGAAACAGCTGTGCATATGTGTGCAAAGTGATGAGCCAGGTCAGATTATCTTCTTACTTTGTGCAGGGTAAGGTCAAGCCAGTGCGTATTTCTCCCATCTATCCCTGTGTGAGCAACTGTCCCAAAGTTTCAGTTGGAGTCCTAAATCATTCTGGGCACTGGGAAATTCCTAGTGCTACTTTTGTCTTGCAATGCAGATACACCTAGGAAGGGAAGGATAGCATTCCACTTGCAGAGCAAGGAAAAATTCCTTTTTGGACAATAGATTCCAGAACGCCCAAGCCACTGAAAATAGTCTAAAAGGGAACTTTTTAAAGTTCCACCCAGCTTGGTTCCACAACAGCTGTTTCAGTAAACTACTTGTTTTCTAATTTTTTTTATTTATTTTATATTGTATCTCTCTCCTTCCAAAGGAAAACTCTCAAAATTACAGCTCATCATAGAATAAATTCTACCAATTCATGTCTATGGGTGCTGTCAAGTCAGAACCAACTTAAAGCAACGCTAAGAGGGCTTTTGTGGTCAGTGAGATATACAAGGTGTTGTTCTACCAGCTCCACTCACTCATCCATCCCCTTTCCATGGCCAAGCAGGGCTTCAAGCCAAGGTCTCATGTATCCAATCCGTCACTTCATCCACTACACCACAATGGGTAGGACTGTGGTACACTTCTTTGTACAGTGGTAGGGTTCTTCTCTCTCTCTCTCTCTCTCTTTTCCTGTATACTTAAAATAAATAGCAGCAATTTGTAAGAGAGGCTAGGTGGGGTAACATGTGAAATATCTTTTGATTAGACAGGTCTCTGCAAAGGACCTCTAACACAAACAAACAAACAATGGAGTGTCCAGAGCACAGAGTGCTGTCCTCCGAAGATGCCGGCCACAGAGACTGGCGAAACATTAGGAAGAACAACCTTCAGAACACGGCCAAAGAGCCCGAAAAACCCACAACAACCATTAGATCCCGGCAGTGAAAGCCTTCATGAATACAGCAAACAAACAATTGTGCTATTTTTCTAAATACATAGATATTTTCTGGAGGGCCTTTGGAGAGAAAAAATGGTGGTAAAACTACTGAATCTTCTACATCATGAAAGTGTGTGCAAAATTAAGGGTATAAATGTGACTCTAGTGCAAGATGTAATCTGATGTATCATAAATATATCAGCAATTCTGTACCTACCTCTTGAAATATTTTGTGTGAAGAACCACAGGTGCTATTAATATGGGCATTGCTGACACTCTTACATAATAAGTGGGACATAATTAACACTAGAGTCTCATTCTACTAATCTAGCGCATTGTACTTCATTCTTTCCAAACTGTCTCTTTATATTTTATTTTTTTTACTCACTGCAGTAATCAATCTTGTTCCGTGCTGGGTAGAAACGTGCTATTTCTAACATTTTATTTTTAACAGCATGTTTCATAATAGATTACATTCAATTCCATTGGTGAGCTTCCAAGAGACAAGAATAACTTGTGGAGATGGAGGGTTTCAGGGTGATGGGGTTGAGGGAAGAAAACCTTCTTTTACAACCCAGGGAAGCCCATACTCCTCCATAAAATAAAAAAGGTATGTTCTTGGAAGTTGTAGAAATAACTAAGGTGACCCATAAAATGCTAGAAGGAAGTTGCATATCCTCTGAATGACGGCACAGCTTTTGAGACATGGGCCACCTTGCCATAGGAATCACAAGGGGAAAAAAAGCAGAAGAGGAGTGAGGAAAGGTTCCAGGACAGGAGATAAGAAAGAAAATGGAAGAGGTGCCTGCCATTTTCTTCTAGAGTGGCAAAGACATGAAGGAGGACTAGGAGAGAAAAGGGGAAATAGCTCAGGAGAAAGCAGAACTACAGATATGTTAATGCACAAAAGGAGGGCAGTCTCAGTTCACGCTAATGAGAGAGGAAGACCCTTGTACAGCTACAGGTTGACCCAAATATAGCTCCCTGGCTACTAAGAAGACGATTTCTTCTCCTCTATCAAGAAGATAAATCTTTCCTGCACGTTTTTATTAGGTCACTCTTCCTTGCTCCCCAGGGCCTGCAAAATGGTGCGGAGGTTTTTGCCTTTCTGCTCAGATTGGACCATATGCTCTAGTTTGACCTTTGGAGGTCTCCTGAAGGAGAAAACAAAGATCTAGCTAGAGTACCCAGAAACGCGAAGTCTTTTTTTGCATACAAAGGAAGATTGATCAAATGGGCTGGCTCGTTTGCTCCCATGATTGGGCAGCGCCCTGCCTGCTTTCTTCTAACATCATTCAGTCACAGTGAGGCAAAGCGCATAAAGGAGCAAAGAGAGAATAGGTGTTGTAAGTCTGGGCAGGGCTAGCCAAAGATATTTTGCAACCTGATGAAAAGCACAAGATATCTCCCACTACCTCTTCCGTGTATGGTAGCTGACTAGCCTTGCCATTGAGTCCTGCTTTGAAAGTATTAAGAGCAGAGGAAGCTGCCTTATACTGAGCCAGGTCATTGATCCAGATTCTTTCCTAACTCTACTTGGAGATAAATAGCATTTCCTATTGGTCTCCCATCCAAATACTAACCAGGCCTGATGCTGCTTAGGTTCATAAATCAGACAAGAGTACAGTGGACCCTTGACTTACAGACGGCTTGACTTACAGACTTTTTGAGTTACAGACTTCTCTGGCCACAAAATTCAGGTTTGACTTGCAGCCTGAGAATTGACTTACAGACCAGAAAAAAACCAAAATGGAACAAAAACGGCCTGTTACGGGATTAATCGGTTTTCAATGCACTGTAGATCAATGGAGACTTGACCTACAGACTTTTTGACTTGAGAACCGCCTTCCAATATGGATTAAGTTCTCAAGTCAAGCCCCCACTGTAATGCATTTAGGATGGTGTTATGGTTCCGATAATGATGGGGTAGTGCTGGTCCATGGACTGGAGGCAATGAGTTTTCCTGCTTTTCTATGTTATAATTTATGGTACATGTTTTACAAATAATCTTTATTCTCACTATGCACCCCAATAAAGGGGTATGCAATAAAATAGCAGTATAAAAACAGAAGGAGAAGTTCTGAGAAAACACTTTTAAAACACTCCAAGCCTAAGCTTTGACAATACAGTTTGTTTGAAGAGCTCAGGAGAGGTTACGTGGCATATAGAGCTCTGCCCTCCGTCAAAAAGGAGTGTCCAACGGCTCAGGAAAAACTACTCAAGGGAGATGCTGCCCTTGTCCCCCCAGTGTTTAGAGCCTAGGGGAGAGGGTAGGGAGTCACTTTTCTATGCCCAATGGTAGAGCTGGCCCTGAATGCATCGCAAGAGTAGAGGGAAGGAGATCCAGGCAGGATCGAAGAGAAGGGTCTCAGGAACTGCAGGTAGCTCTAGGTAAGAAAACCCAGTTATTATTTAAGATAGAAGGAAGCAACCTCACGACTTCCGGTTGCTTTAGACTCCAAACACTGTAATCTATTACTGTTGGGCATGCTAAGTGGGACTTATTGGGAGTTATAGAGGGCACCATGTTGCTTATTTCTGATTCTGGGTCTCCCACTTCATTGTTATCTCCTCGTTAACTTCTTGGTTGTCTCATTAATTGGATTAGTTTGAAGTGCAGTCATAAAGCATAATGAGAGTGGAAAGGACAGGGGTTTTGGAGCATGTTTGAAATAGAGAACATGTAGAAAATATCCTTCAGGTTTTGAAATTTCTTCCAACTATGAATAAAATGAAAGCTGTGAAGATTCATAACTTTGGCTAAGCTTACCAGATAAAACAATTCTTGAATGTGTTGTGCTAGAAAAAGCAGCTAATGGATTCCTCAGAGGATACTTACATTCAGCATCAGCTGTCCTCCCTTGAGTAAAGGATTTGAGTTTGTTTTGAAATAGGAAACTGGCATGCATAAAATATGACAAAGCTTCAGGTGGGTAAAGTTGATCTGAGCACTTGTTCCAGCTCTATGCAGTGGCTTAGGCCAGGTGTACACCTCACAGTAGACTTTTTCACAAGTTATTCTATATGTTCAATGGTGAACGGATGAGAAATGGGGCTATGAACCTGTCTCTGTCCCGGTGTCCCCATCCCCACTGGCTTCACCTAAAACATTGCACACCGATAACGAAAGCCAAGAGTGGCCAAAGTTCTTCTGACAGGAAGGAAGCAAGCAGGAAGTGAAGGGCCATTCTCTATCATGGCAATAGCACTTTCCATCGCTAGGACTTCTCTAGTCAGTGGCGGCCAGGTGGGAAGTGACCATACAGAGCCAGAGCAGGAAGTGGAAGAGGAGCTTGTGACTACACATGCATATCATCATGGGCAAGAGTGAGTATAGTAGCTGGCAGTAGCCAGCCTTAAATCGCAGGAAGTGACATTATTTATTTATTGGTCTTATTTATCAGCTGTCTTTCTCCTGATAAGGGAGACTCAAGTAGTTGGCAATTGTCAGGAGTTGTGTTTTTTGTGTGTGTCTGTCCCTCCACAGCAGGTTGGCGGAGATTTCTTCCCTCTCCCCCACTTCATGCAGTGCTTGTGGCCTGCCTTGCTAGGGACAGAAAAGTATCTTGAGAAGAGGAGGAGAATAGTGAGCAGCAGAACAAAGAGTAAGAGGACTTGATAGAGTCCTGGGGAGCCAGACTTGGCAGGAAGAAGAGGCACAGTTACGGTGCCTCCACACATAGCCATATATCCTAGTGATGGTGGCAGAAGCCATCTTGTCAGGAAGTAAGTGTGTGTGTGTGTGTGTGTGTGTGTGTGTGTGTGTGTGTGTGTGTGTGTGTGTGTGTGTGCGCGTGCATGCTTGTGTATGTGTGTGTCTCGCATACACACGAGAGAGAGAGAGAGAGAGAGAAATACTATCTAGGTATAACATATAGGTCAATGGAATCACTAAGAATAAAGCAGCCTGAAGAGATACTTGTTCACTCTCAAAGTTTGGTGCGTGGCTGCACATCCAGCCTCTTCTCTTACTTTGGTGACCACTTCTAATTTCTCCGGCTCCCGTGCCACCGTCTCTTCTTTTCTTCCAAGCCGCCACAGGGCTGCTGAAGAAATAAAGGAATACTAGAGGAAATGGTTCTGTCATCTATGGTCATGTTTTCTTAATGCAAAAGAAAAGAGCAATCTGAAGGGAGAATATACCAGAGCTTGGGCGTGGTCCTTTGTGGGCTGCAGCTCCCAGAATCCTCAACTGGAATGGCCACACTGGGAGTTGTAGTTTGAAAAAAAGGAGCCTTACCAAGTGGTAGGGTATATGTATAGTGTGCTTTTTGTTGTTGTTGTTGTTGTTGTTGTTGTTGTTGTTGTTGTTGTTGTTGTTGTTGTTGTTGTTGTTGTTGGTAACGTAACAATTCAAAGTTCATAAACCAAAAGGGTGCCACCACGTTTGCCTTTCCCCTTTTTATTTCTGTTTTGCTTTTACCTATCAAACACTTTTTCTGTGCCTCAAACCACAGTCCCAACTAAATTCCCTCTGCGGTCTAGAGTTAGCAAATGAAACAGGTTCAAGCAGGAGTGAACACAACAGGACATTTTATTTACCAGGCTGTAACAAGATAATAGGCTAGACAGATACCAATAGCACTTCAAGTGGGGCTGCTGCATTTGCACCTGCTTTCAACTTTCCCTGAACTCTTCCACAACTTCCATCACCTTCACACCACCCGCAGATACTCTCAAAGGTCTTTCTCTGACTCAGATCACGTTCCAAGTGAACTCTCTCTGCCTAGTGCCCCTCCAGTAGAGCTGTCCTGAATATTTGTGTGTGTGCATTGCACTATAGCTGAACCACAGTAAGAATATAAAATGCATTTGTATCGTATATTCTTGGAAATATTTTATATTTATATTTTATATTGTTGTAAATATCCTGATTTTTTTTTTTAAAAAAACTGTTTTGTTATAAACCTGAAGTTGACTGGTTTGCCAAATTACAGATGGCAGCAGTTACAGCACCTACATGAGGCTGAATGGTTCTCACTTCATTTTCTGCATATGTTTTGCCAGTTATTAACTCTTAGGAAATCATCATCATCATCGCATGCTGTCAGAGTCAATTCTGATTTACGGTGACCCTTTCTTTCCATGGTTTTCGAAGCAGAGATAACTCAGAAGTGGTTTGTCATTCCTTTCTTCTAGGGCTGCCCTGGGCCTTTGCCCAAGGCCACACAGGCTGGCCCTGCTTGCAGGAGGCACAGGGGGGAATCGAAGTCCCGACCTCTGGGCCTGCAGTCCAGACACCTAAACCACTGAGCTATTAGCCAGCTCAGGAAATAGTTCGATTTATTCTGTTTATAAATGCAGAAACATTACAAATGTGATTCCTTACAAGAGTTTGAAATGGTTCCTTCTGGCATCTAAGACCCTGGTGTGATTGGAATGAAGCTTGATGGACACATCAGGTGTCACAATTTTAAAATGGTGCATTTGGTGGTACCTTTTTCTTCTTCTTTCTTTCTTTTTGTATTATTAAAGAATGCAAAATGCACACAAACATTTATAAAATGAACAAATTAAAAACGAAGTAAATAGATAGATAGATAGATAGATAGATAGATAGATAGATAGATAGATAGATAGATAGATAGATAGATAGATAGATAGATAGATAGATAGATAGATAGATAGATAGATAGATAGATAGATAGATAGATAGATAGATAGATAGATAGATAGATGCATGTATGCATACATACATATACATACATATACATAATCCATCCATCCATCCATCCATCCATCCATCCATCCATCCATCCATCCATCCATCCATCCATCCATCCATCCATCCATACATACATACATACATACATACATACATACATACATACATAGAGTGTCCCCCCTCCACAGGGAACCCTTGAAGACATCCTGCATTGATTTAATTTATGATGCCCCATTACCTTTCCAAAACTGTGCTGATTCTTTTGGTAGTTCTCTTTAATTAATATATAGACAATAAAAACTCCCCAAACATTTCTAAAGATATTTTTATCAACCCCTTGATAAAGTTTATCAAGTCTTGTACTACCCACTTCCATTGTTGCTTATCAGATATTGATAACAGTGCTATTCTAGGGGGTTGTACCCTGTCTGATGTTTATGCCACCTCCAGGGGCATCCACTGAAGAACATCCCTGGAGGTATACCTTATCTTCATGAAAATTCTGGCTCCTCCAGTCTTGTGCCGTGTTTCCCCCCCACCCCTTTGTTTCCAAATTTAAAGAAATCAAGCAAGCAAGCGTTGGAAAAATAATGCCTCTCCCGGAGGTAGACCAATTTCTTTTCTGTAAAAAAAATGAATCCTAGCCACCCTGCCTAATACAATGGCACCTCCCTTTACATGTACTGTCAACCTTTGGTAGCAGAGACCACCAATCTGATAGGAGAAGAGGGTACGTCCATTCCTAAGTGCAGCTGAGAGTCTACCTGCTCTTAGTGCCTCTCGGAACAAAAGCCACCTGCAGCTGCCAAGGCCAAGGTGCTTCCTTACCCTGGAATGCCCAGCCTGAAGACTCACCAGGTACCTACATTATGACCTCTTTGGAGTCAAGGGTCGACTTCCAATGTGCTGTAAAAAGTCTACACTTTTTGCTGCTATCGCTGTTCCACTTCTGATGGTTTTACTTTGTTTTTGTATGCTTCCTCATTTCCATTTTTTGCCACTAGCTTTATGTTTTTAATGTACTGTCTCCAGTTCTTGTTTTTGGTTTACATTTTAAATTTTTTTTTAATGATGTGTACATCATCCAGAGAACATCTGCAGTTTAAAAATACAGCCGGTTAATTAGTTGGTTGTCACTAGGGCAAGGAGATCGCCTCTGGCCCGAGCGGAGCATGACTTTCTCGACGGGTGATCAGTCTTTCTGTGAACTTTTGCTTCCCACGAGAAGGACACAGTTCACGACCAGAGGCCAAAATAATGCCATGTTCCTATGCAATAATCTGTGGAGTCAATCAAGAAGGCTCGTGGGAGCTGAGTGTTGAAATCTCTGCCCCCAAGTGTTACCTTATATACTTCCAGTGTTTTAAAAAGTCACTTTTAAATCCTGCAAAGGGACCATCTGTTGCCTTCAGTCTGATTTGCATATGATAGATTTACATTTTATATATTTATTTTCTAGGTTGCTTTCCAGTTACACAGTCATAATGAAAAGTGGCACAGCCAGTTGTGTTAGAATGGCAAGTGCTTTGCCTATTCCATGTTTTCGCATCTGCTGATCTAAAGCCTTTGTCATGCTTTTGTGGGGTGGAGGGAGGAGTCCCTTGATGCCAAGGGAAATGTTTTCATCAAACGTAATGCACTGTAACCTTCAACCTGCTTTCCTCAATAACAATTGAGAGATAGGAGGCGCAGGGGTGATTTCACAGATGAAAGGACCATGTTCTCTTGGGTCAAACACACACCAACCATCATCTCCTGTGGCTGAGATCTGAGATGTTTTCTCCTGTGTTCCTTTTGCTGAGGGTGCTGGGGATTCAGTGTGGGTCTCTTTGCTTACAAAGCATGAGGTCCACCTGCTGGGCTATGCTCAAGTGAAATGAAATTGCAGGGGACTGAGGGTGTATCTACAAAGAATGTCACCCACATGTCTTCAATAATGTCACCACTATGTTTGGTGCGTCTCGCAGTGCCTTCTTGATGTCTCTGAGCACTTTTTTCTGTGGGTTTCCAGGCTGGCAGATAAATTTCAGGGCAAATAGTGCTGGTAGAGGATAACCTTTTATTTGAGTGCGCAAGATGGATTTAACGCCTGGGTGACCAACTTTTCTTCACTCCTAAGGCTTGTCTCACTGCAAAAGTGTTTTGATATCTGTGATATTGATGTGTTAATATTCTAAGACTTGATATTACCTCTATCCTGGGCTTTTTTTACCCCTTGTGGCCACTTCTAAAATCATCTGACTCAAATGAAATTATCTTCCCTCAGCCATTGGCTGCCCTAACTCTGTGATTTCATGAAGATCTTTTCCTTTATTTCAGATTTTGGTTTTGAAATCTCAGGGAATGGGATAGAACAGAATTGGCAACCGTCGTTGTTCTTGTGTGCCATCAGGCAACTTATAGAAACCCTAAAAGGGCTTTCAAGATAATAGAGAAATGGTTTTACCAGTTCCACACACCCTGTGAGTCTCCATGGCTGAATGGGGATTTGAACTCAGGCCTCCAGAGTCCTTGTCCATCACTCTATACTGTACACTACACCATACCTAGTCACTGCTTTTCTGGTTCTGCTGAGGCTTTTTCTGCCATAAAGATTTTCACCCACCCATTCTTAAAGGAATCAGAAATTTGCCAGTTGCCTACTCTGAAAAGCAAGCCAGTCTTGTCTGCTTTTCCTGTTGGACCACTTCTGTCTCTATGAGTCTCTGTTCCAGCTGAGGTCATCGCGAACTGCCCTTCTAAAAGTCCCAGTAATCAAAGCAGTTCAACTTGAATCATTTAGAAAAATATATTTCCATGTTGCTGCCCCTGTGCTCTGGATTTCCTCTTCTTGAGGAAATGTCATACAGTACTTTACAGTCCCTGTAAAGTATGACATCTTTGCATGTCTTAAAGAGGGAGTGTAAGGTGGAATTGTTTCAGCAGGACTTTGGAGACTGGGAACTCCTGTTCTCCCACTTAAGTGGTGAGCATTTTAATATAAAATAAATTTGTTCAGGTTGTCACTAGGTTTTACTGCATTTTATCATTTATATGAAGTGTGTGTGTGTGTGTGTGTGTGTGTGTGTGTGTGTGTGTGTGTGTGTGTGTGTGTGTGTGTGTGTGTGTGTGTGTGTGTGTGTGTGTGTGTGTGTGTGTGTGTGTGTGTGTGTGTGTGTGTGTGTGTGTGTACGTGCAGCTTGGGAGAAGGCTGGCCCTTCTCCCAAGAGGCATAGTGGGGAATTGAACTCCCAAGGTATCTGCAGACAGATATCTAAACCACTGAGCTATCAAGCTAGCTTATGTAGCTAAGATTTATTTATTATTCTATCATTATTATTTTCATTTATATGCCATTCTTCTCTCCAAAAATAATAAATAGTAAATAATAAATCAATCTTAGCAGCAAGTCTTGTGGCACCCTTAAGACTAGCAGATTCATTTTAGTGTGAGCACAATTTGGATTAGATTGTGATTAATGAAAATTCACACTCAAATAAATCTGTTAATATTAAAGTTGATGTGCGCAGAATAGGAGGTGTGATGGTTATACAATGGATACTGAGGCAAAGTTAGTAGAGAACTAGACCTTCTCACTGGTGGTGTGCCAGTTGTAGACCACTCTGCTCAGAAAGGCTTGCTTGGCCCCCATTGCATTGTCCTTTTTGAGGCGAGGCAAAGGGTTTTCGGTTTGCCTGAGCTTTTTATAGTCATTAGGACTTGGTCTTGTCAGTATAAGGGACACAAAAGGTTTCCTTGAGGTAAATCTGGCTGTTAGTATGGTGTACATCAGAGGCAGGACAGTTTTGACCCTTCCCCAGCTTCTCTAACCCATTCCCAAGGATGATGGGAACTGAAATCTAGAACTTCTAGAGGGCCTCCCCACTCATGGCTTACACTGAAATATGTCCATTTTCTAGGGATTCACACAAGATTCTTTCCCAGCCCTGTTCAGATATGCCAGGGGTTGAACCTGGAATTTATTCCATATCATATGAGAATTCTGTCACATTTCTACTATGGGCCTTTCCTCTCCATCATTGTATGACCAGCTAGCAGAACAAAGATAGAAGAGAAACCCAGTAAACTTCTCTCTTTAATTAACAAAAGCAGAAAAGCTACTGTCTTTGATTTTAGTGATCAAATCCAAATGAATCTCTCCTATAACATTCAGAAGTGGGGGTGGGGTAGTATGATCATTTCCATTAGAAGTCAAGATGGCATTTCCCCAGTTCCTTAATTTTCCATCTGTACTTCATGTAGCTGCCTCGTCTTTTCTAAGTGTCTAACATTTCCTTTCACTCATCTTCTCTGTATATTCAGAAAGGCATAAAACATACCAAAGAAGAAGCTGTTGTCAGAAGTGCCAAGTGTATTCCAGCCCAACATTTTATTTTGGAAAATAACAATTCCTTCCTCGGGGACACCCAAGAAACTTCCTGGCTCTCTCATTATTGAATCATCCTGGTTTTTCTAAGAACTTCCCCACCACCACTTTCCTTATTTGCTGCTTTTAGTGTCTTTGTTTGTTTTTCATTCTTCAGAAGTGTAGAGCTTTAGAAAAAGGTAGGGAGTCAATGATATGCAGATTTTCACAGATATATTTTATCTCCCTCTTCCTTTTTTTTTCTTTTTTAAGCACTTCTTTAAGAAGTATTTTTGGGTAACTCTTTGGCTGTAAGCAGACTTCTGAGTTTGTTCTCTTTCTGCTTATCATAACCTTGCACCTTACCAATGGTGTTTCTTCATCCTTTGGCTGTCCTTGCATGTCCTTCAGAATTATTGAATCCTTTGCATAGAGGACAAGACCTGCCACCCCTCTAGGATGTCGTCTCAGAAGAATAAGAGGGAACTAAGAGGGGATCCAATTGACACAGTTATAGCTCTTTGATAACACTTCAGCTGGTGTGGCTGTCCTGAGGAATCCTGCGATCTGTAGTTTGATTAGGAACTTACATTGTCTGCTGTGATTCAAGCAAGAAGGCTAGAGCCTCCCAAGCAGAGAAGTCTTAGTAACTTACCAAACTACAAATTAAGTACAGTTAAACTGGTACCAGTCTGCTATAATTGTGTGGTGTGAATCATCTCATTAAAATATTAAGTTCCTGGATACTTCTAGACTCCACATCCCCCCAACTGTACTGATGCACTCATGCCCTCCCCACTGCCCTTTTCAATAACTCATGTATGGGTATGCAGCATGCCCATTTTACTGACTGAAGATGGGTTTGCTATGATATGGACCATTTTGCATTTTAAAATTTGTTTTTACATAACTCTTTCGAGCTGGAAAGAATGTTTAATTAAAGGTTGCTGTAGAGGTTAAAATGACAAACAGTGCAGTAAGAGCTAGCCAAGTCTTTTCTTTTCAGATTTAATACGGCCCCTGAGTTAACTTGTTCAGTGATTACATCTGCAAAAAGCCATAAACAATGCAGAAGGTGATAAATTTGTCCTCAAGTTTACCTAAATGTTTAAAATGGAGAATGTTTTTATTTTCCCTTGAGGTTGGTACCAAAGATAAATTAATTTATCGCTGCCTACTACTTTGACATTTCCAACTGTAAAGTGTGGCTTCAGTGGGAGTAGTAATTAAAGTAACGAGAATTTTCTGTGCTTCCTACTTTTATATCCTTCTCCGCTTCTAGGCCCTCTGCTCTCCACATGCACTGGAGAGGCTGTGGCCCCAAGGAAACATTGGCGCCCTCTCTTGGCACAATCAGAAATGTCATAGGCATCCCCAGTGGCTATTTCTGGCCCTCTTCCAGTTGCTGTAGCTTTTTAAATATTTTCTTTCCTTCTCTTTGCCATGTTTTCTAGTGTTCTTCTCTCAGTTATGCACCACTCTTATTGGGCAATCATAGTCTGGGTATCTACCGTGGTATAGAGGTAGACTAGGACTCAGGAGACGTGGGTTTCAAATCACTGTTTGGCCACTGGGGCAAGGGTGGCATTGGCAGAACCACTTCTTAAATACCTCACTTATCTTGAAAGCCCTATTAGGATCACTATATCGTATTTTTCCGTGTATAAGACTATACTTTTGTCTAAAATCTTTGGACTAAAAATTGAGGATCGTCTTACACACAGAAGTAAAATGAGGAGAGAACAAAAACAAGTGGAGGGGAAAGCAGGGATCAAAGTGATCCTGCAGGGCTTTGATCCCTGCTTTCCCCTTCACTTGCTAAGCTCCACTTAGATTTCTTAATTTGGGGTTAGAAAAGTGTAGGGGGGGCGTCTTATACATGGGGCGTCCTATACACGGAAAAATACGGTAAGTTGGTTCCAGTTTGATGGTATATAACACACACAATTGTAGTTCACAGTTCTGCTGGAGCGCTCTTCTATTCTGATCATTTCTTACCACCTCAAGCCCAGACTGCTTGATTAATTGATGGATTTATTGATTTACACATTATGTTGAAAGCTTAGAATCTTTTTTAAAATTACGACTCCCAGAATCCTCTCAGCTGCCATGGGCTGTGGCTATGCTAGGTGGAAGATTCTGGCCACTGTGGTGAAACACAAGAAAGCAACAATCCCACCCTCTGTCACATTTGTAAAGATGACACAGGGGAAACATTTGGCCTCTATTCAATTTTTTCAGGTTTAGGCTTTGTGGGTTTAGTCAGCTTGCAACATCACATGCCTGGGTGGAATCTGATGAGTTGTACAGTTCATCAGGACAGTAGTGGCCAGAGACACAGCCATGAATCATGATGACAGTTTCCACTCTGTAATGTCTAATCCTGCCACATCTAGTCATATTACAACTCCTCCAGTCAATTGTAGCAGCCCCAGCCATTGTTGCATATTGCTACTGACCATATCCAAAATGCAGCAGCCAGATTGCTAACTGGAGCTGGTCGCAGGGATTACATAACCCTGTTACAGCAGCTCCATCGGCTGCTGATCTGCTTCTTGGCACAATTCAAAATGTTGGATTTAACTTTTAAAGCCCTAAATGGCTTGGGCCCAAGCTATGTCAAAGACCACATCTCCCTCTGTGAGCCTGCCCAGGCATTAAGATCCTCCCGGGAGGCATTTCTCTCAGTTCCTCCACTCTTACAAGTGGACAGGGGAGAGGGCCTTCTATGTTGCTTCTCCCAGACTTTGGAACTCCCTCCGAGAGAAAGCTAGGCTGGCCCCATATTTGCTGTCCTTTCTCTTCACGCAAGCTTTCCCTGAGTGACTGGCTGCCTGAGTGGAATTTTTAAATGGATTGTTATGCCTTACTGCTTTGAATGTATTTTGGTGTCATTTTTGTTAACCATTTTTAGCATGGTATTCATTTTATCCTTTTAAATATGTGTATATTTACTGTTTTTAGCTTTATATATTGTATGTGAAGGATGTAAGCTGCCTTTCATCCTTTTTAAGGAGAAAGGTTGGGTAAAAAGATTGAATGAATGAATGAATGAATGAATGAATGAATGAATGAATGAATGAATGAATGAATGAATGAATGAATGAATGAATGTGTGTTATGGCTGCAAATGGCTGCCTGTAGTGGCTCAATTAACCGAAGGTCCTCCCTTAGAGTTGGCCATACAACTATGCCGATTTATCACTGTGTGAGATCATGAATTTGCTTTTCATTCATTCCCTCATTCTTTCTGGCATTGTCTTCTTTGTTTTTCTTATGGCACTGATCCTGCTGTGATAAAGTGTGAGGGGCCTTTTTGATCCTGCACTCAAATCCCCATCCTTGTTTTTCTATTGCCCTTCAAACTGAGACTTGATCAATAATCCAGTGTTTCTTCTTTATGAAGCATAGATGGAGGCACAGCCCTATTTGTTGTAAATGTTTTTTTTTCTTTACACATTTATTTTTATTCACTTCAGACTGGCTTAAAAATAACTAGCATTAAACTTAAGTCACACTTTATGAAATAACTGCACTTAAAGGTAGTTTGGTATAATAACAAGAGTTAAATCTAATGGGAGTTGTACCTATGTACCTCAGAAATGTCTTTACAAACAAATTACCCATTTCACACAATATACAGTAACTGTACTGCTTCATCCAGGAATCCTGACTGAATGCCAGTAATTTCAGAACTGACCCTGAGAAGGCAGCTGTAAATAAACTAGGAAAGCTTATCAAGTAACAGGATCTTTTGCTGGAGATCAGGGCCAAGATCATCCATGCTATGATACTCCCGAGTACTGTACTATGTATAGATGTGAAAACTGCACAGCAAGGAAAACTGACAGGGCGAAAAGTTGACTCATTTGAAATGTGGTATTGGAAGAGAGCATTGTGGATGCCATGGACTTCTGGAATAGATTCTAGATTGAATCAAGCCTGAATTCTCACTAGAGGCTGAAGTGACTAAACTGCAGCTATCATATTTTGAACACATCATGAGAAGGCAAGACTAACTCAAAAGGCAACAGTGCTAGGAAAGGTTAGAGGCAATAGCAGAAGAGGAAGACATGACATGAGATGGATTGACTCAAGAGGAAAACACAGCCTTTAGTTTGCAATATTAAGCCCTGACTCAAGCTCTTAAGGACAGAACCTTCCAGAGGTCATTAATTCAGAGGGTCACCATATGTTGAAGACAACCTGACAGCAACCATAACAAATGTGATATATGCAGCTCCAAAGTAGTTAACGTGACGTGTGGAGTTCTGTTAGGGGCAGTCCAGTCATGTGCTTGAGCAGCAATACTTTTAACAATAGGAATAGGTATGAACCCGCCTCTTCCCCATGTGCCTAAGGCAGATGCCTATTGCCCTGGGAATTTCTGTGTGCCACCTTTTAGGGGTAGCCATACACTTTGTGGCCAAATTCACCATCACCCTCTGTGCTGCTAATTTCTCACTCAAACCACACTCCAGACTCCTGTCACATAGCTGGGAGTCCACACCACAGTCCTTTCTGTATGCTGTCTCTCTGACTTAAATTGTGCATCTCTGCCCCCCTTGCCCAGCTGATTGGCATAAGATGGAGGCACAGAGTGCTTTAAAGAGGGAAGTTTTTGTCTTTATGTCATTGAGAACTGAGTTTTGCGGGGCAGGGAGACCATATAAACATAAGAGCTCTGCTGGATGAAGCCACAGGTCCGTCTAGCCACACAGAGTGGCCAGTTAGTTGCCTGTTGGGAGTGTGCTAGCAGGACTTGTGTGTAATATAGCAGTGGTTTCCAAACATGGATCCTCAGATGTTCTTGACTACAACTCCCAGAAGCCCTGGCCAGCACAGCAAGTGGGGAAGACTTCTGGGAGTTTTAGTACAGAGAACATTGGCTTGGAAACTACTGCTCTGAGGGTCTTTACCTAGAAAACCCTGGAAAGAAAGGGTCCCTATAATTCAGAATTGATTTGAGGACACCTGGAGCACCCTCACGTTCTCTAGCAACTGATTTTCCAGTTGTATTGCCTCCAGTACTGGAGATAATTAATATGTAGCCATCCCTACTAGCAAGCATCTCCTCTTCAGAATGGCTGTCTGTCATGGAAAGGCAAGAAGAATGTTTGTGTTTACTTGCCGGCATGTGCATATGTTTGCATATCGTATGTGTGTTTGTATGGATACTCCTTAAACATCTACACTTTGTCTAATGCAGGGTGATTTCCTGTGTCCTAATCCCCTGCAAAAACCTCCTTTCCCCCTTTCCTGTTTTTTAAAATCAAAAACACTCCCTGCAATCTCAAGTGGCAAATTATTTAAAAAAAATGGGCGTCATGAAGGAAGGGGGGGGAGAGAAATATTGCCTCCACACATTTTGTTACAGACAGACTTTTTGTAGTGTTGAGGACCCTAATCTTTAATTTTTAAAATAAATATTTGGGGGGAAAACTGGGAGTGTTGGGGTTCAAATCTGGGCCACTGAGAGCTTCATGCTGCCCATGGGGCTGCGGGTCCCTCATCTCTGAGCTAAAACTGAGAGAGGGACAGTCACTGTCAGAAGGGCACGCTCACACCCTATGTCTGATAGGGTGGCTCATGTAAATATCATGGGGGTGTGCAGATGAGCAAATTGCTACATAACATATTGCTGTTCTGTCACAACCCTCCGTTTTCATGGCTTTCTGTTTGTGTCATTGGAACCATAGAGAAATGAATTCTAGTTTCTCACCTGGAACCCAAAGCTCTTCTAATTTGTGCTGAAGGAGAAGCAAAGGGTGAGGTATAGAGCATACGTATCTTAAATCCTGATCATTTCCACGGGTTTAGGCAATATGAATCATTTACCAAAAAGGTTCCTGCATGTTCCTTCATTCTGGATTTGGTACATAGACACTGAGTACAGTACAAGGAGGTGCCGGTTCCTTGGTATTAGAGATTGTGAGAGGGCAAAGTGAAGTGGCAGCCTGGGAGGTCTATTTATTTATAAGACATACATCCTGCTTTTTGACATAGACATCCTCAAGGTGGCTTATAACAACCTATAAAAGCAATGCAACATGATAAAATACAAACAACCCCAAACTGCTGTAAATCCACAAGGAGAGAACAGCAGAGTCAAAGATAAAAGCAGCATTTTAAAAAAAAAGGGGGGGGGGACATAAATCCACACTTGTCTCATCCTTCCAGGCAAGGACGAAGAACTACAAATTCAGGTGGGATGGTAAAGTATCTCCTCTTGTTCTTCAGAGAGTTCTCATGCTGGCAAGGACTGCATTTTGGGTGAAAACTAACTTCTTTTGTTGCATTAAATTCACCCATTCCCCCCCCACACACACACACCATACATTTGCTTTTGTGTGTGTGTGCAGAATGGTGCAAATTGCACAACTGAGCATATTGTCTGGCTTGTCCAAAACTTGGATGGTTGCTGCTTCATTTAAAAATTTGAAAATTCAAAGTGCTAGTTGGCTTGTTGCCGTCTTGCTTAACATTCAGCCTTTTGGGCTTGATTTCTGTTTGTCTGCCTTTCTCTGTGTGAGGGGGGAGCTTTAAAATGCCTTTTAGAGGCACCTCTTGTCAGGAGAACTTAAATCCACAAGAAGGAGGAAGGTAGCTAGCATTGTTTCCCTCACTATTAAAACATCATTTAAAAAATCTTGTACAGTGGTGCCTCTCTAGACCACTAGTCCCCAACCTTGGACTTCAACTCCCAGAAATCCTGGCCATCAGAGGTGGTGGTGAAGGCTTCTGGGAGTTGTAGTCCAAGAACATCTGGAGGCCCAAGGTTGGGGACCACTGCCTAGACGATGACTTTTTTGAGCGATGTTACGCAAAACAATTGTTCCTATGGGTGATTTTCACTGGATAATGTTTGGGTCCTTGCCTGGCAAGACAGTTTTTTTGGGGGGGGGACCCTGTTTCACAAGATGGCTTTCCCCCAAAGGTGAAAATAGGTCTTATGTAATTCATGTGTTTCAATGAGAGAAAAAGCCATCTTGCAAAGCATTGCCAATGGGGCTGTGACTGCAAATTTAAATGGTAGAGAATGGTCAAAACAGCCAGGAACCTAAGGGTAAAGACATTGTAAAAACACCAGGGATATGACAAAGACAATCCCCAATTAACACAAATTATGAGTTGAGATTCCCACATTTGGGCAAATCATAGGGATCAGCAACACACCCAAAGTACAATGGATGAGCCTCCCCCCCCAAGGAAAACCACTTTTATGACATGGTATTTCTTCTGCAAGGTATGAGTTGGAATGAACCTTTCACCTCCTACCCCCTTCTGTCCCTGACCCCCCCAGGCATGGTGACCCCCTGGCTGCACCTCCCACTCAGTACAGGGCTGCACAGCCCCAGTCCTGCCAGAGGCCAAGAGAGCTCCTCAGTGTTTTGGGGTGCCCTGCAGGACCCCCATCAGGGGCTAAGTGTTTCTCCCACAATCCTCTAGTGCACAGGTATTAGCATATGCTATTGTGTTGATATGACTGGCTACCAGAGAAACAATGAACCAAACTTTGATTTAAGGAATGGTATTGAAAAGAAATATTTATTCTTTAAATGCTCTTGACCACAAATTCAATTGGGAGTTCCTCTGTAGTACTCTTAAGACTGCAGTTCTATATTCACTAGCCTGAGAGTAAGCACAACCAGCCTAAATGGAATGTCTGAGCAGATATTCATGAGATTATTCTATAAATCTGCAAACCTGACCAAGAACAATCACATTCATTTGTGGAATCATCCCGATATTTTCCAACCACCATTGTGTCAGTCTCAGTTCAGTATTATCATCCATTCTCTTCTGGTAACCGAAGTATGAGTAATTATCAAGGATGCACAAGAGGTGTGAGACATACATAATGATCTCGTTCAACAAATTTTAATTCTGGTTGGTAGGGGATCCTTGTCTCCATCACCCATCATGCCAATTCTTGATTTGTAAGAATCAACAACAAGAATAACAGCAGCAGCAGCAAGACTTCCTGAACACCCCCAGTGCTTATTATATGCCTCTTTGTCAAGGGTGAAGGCAGCTGAAGGATTAAGTTAAAACAAATAGGTAGGATTCTCCCTGAAAAATTCTCAGATGATCATGATCAACCATGCTGTAAGCACAGTTGTCAGTGTCATATCCATAAATGGAAGTCAGGTTGGCAAGAACCCAGAAACCAAATGTTTTCTAGGTGTATATAGAGCTGCAGCTTAACACTTCTTTGCTAGCTTGCTCCCTGAAGGGAGTCTTGGAAATGAGGCAAGAATGATCTGAGGGATCAGCCTTGACATTTAGCTTTTAGTACACATCCACGAAAAGTTAACAATATTTGTGTTCACTTGAGATTGAATTCCCCAAGGGAATGCCACTAGAGAGCTTTCTCTAGGCAGCTTTTTGTCTTCAGGTGCCCAGTTAGCCTAGAACAATCATCACCATCAAACTTTCTTTTTAGAGAAGAAGCATTGTACCTTCTTGTTTGGGTGTGACTCTATGTAAGCTTTTATGACTTACGTGCTGGCGGTTTCAGGAGCAAGGTAGCAAACATTCTGGATATTGCATATGTTTTTGAAATTGTAATTCAAGCCAGTAAGAGGCATTTGTTTGTTTGTTTGTTTTACTTCATAGTTTAATACAGATGATGGCAGCACTGGTGCCACAGTGCAAACGTCGGCTTATAGAGAATCACTGAAAAATAAAATGGTTCTGTACTAATGAACATTCAAATTAATCTTGACACATTTCTTATGGAAGAATTAAACATAGTGTTGTATTACAAGAAATGGTCAATATTTATTATTAATTGTAGCTGAGTGAGCTGCACTCTTATGTCACAAGCTTGTCAGCTGTACTGGTTCAGAACCAAACTCACTGACCATTTTCCAGTCTTAATTAAATCCCAGTGTCATTGTTTCTTAAGGACACAAACTTGAATTGCTTTCACAGTCAGGAAATTCAAGTAAGTGGAGAAAACTTCTGTTGTTAGAGGCTCAGTCTTCAGTTCATAGATGGCTTTGGAAAAGAAGGAGGTAATGCTTGAGAAGGACAGAGCTAGTCAGCACATCTCTACTATACTATTGACTTTATATTATACATTCCTAAAAGAATAAGGCCATTAATTTAATATAATTCGGCTAAATCCCATCATAGTTATAACTAGGATAGACCCATGGACCTGCTCTGGGATCTAAAATTGAATTTGCCTCCTTGCATCTTAAATACTGTATAGGAAGGATTTCTCCTTTAGCTTTCTTGTGACATGTAAATCAGGGAAAAGCAGGAGTTCCGCTTTAATGGAGCTGTTCTTGGTTCTGAAAACAATTGACTAAATTGGCAGTAGAGTCATATGCTCTTGCACATATCTGCGTATTTCAGAGTGGGGCAGATGGCCCATGCATCAGTAGGGACAATAGAATTCTTGCCATCTCTGTATTTCTACAAAACTATATAATATCCTTGAACCATACATGCAACTCATTATCGGTTGCGTTGATATAGCTCCCAGTAGTGATAAAATGATGGCTATTGTCTTTGACTTCTAAACACCATTTTAAAAATAAAAAGCCTTTACAGGAGAGTGGTTCAAATGCAGTTGCTCACTTCTTGCTAGGCAAAAAGTGGCATGCACGTCTGAGAGCCATCACCCTTCATCTGTAGCTACATACTGTACCTATGTGACTACAATATAAATAAATAAAAAGATAAATATAATAAGAAGTTCAGCCTTAATCTCAAGCCCCACATGCACAATCAGGGATGTCCCACTGGTCAGAAAATACTATAACCTAAGTAGTTGTGTCTGCTGTGTAGGTGTTTTTCTACATTCATTTTCCACATTCCTCTGCTGTGATGCCTTCGTGAGAGTCCAAATCAACCAGATCAGCATCATATTTTATTAAACATGCACATTCAGCTGGATGTTGAAATCATTTATGACCAGACAAACCATGTGAAGAAATATAAGCAGAGGAAAAGTAGGAAGGCAAGGAATAGATGTTGTATGCCAAGTACCATATACTCATGATTGTCCACAAGAGCTCAGATTAAAGTATAACAGTTTGTCTCTAAGGTGCCATGGGTCTTTACCTTTTTCTTAATTTTTTAAAAAATATTATTATTAGGGTTCTGCCTGATATGTTTTTCCAGAGATCATATACTGCTAATTCTTCCAATGATTGGAGAAGAATCTAAATCATCCTCATCCTCATCCCAAAAGTCTTTCTTTTGAGTGATCTGCTATTTCTCCATTTTAATGAAGATTTTACTGTCATCTATAGTATTCAGAGAAAAGTCTCATGTCCTTTCTAGGTGATATGCCCCATTACAACACAGAGATGTCATAAAAGTATGCACAATTGAGATATTAATCAAATCTCATGGTCCCTCAAAAGAGAGTATTTTGGGGAAAATATCATTTGATAATCTAAAAGTCTCCTAGACAAAAAAAAAAACACCTATGTTGTGACCCCAGAATACTGTTGTTAGGATACTTTGGTCAGACAGTAACAAATGCATATCAGAGTTCGGTGAGCAGTTTGCAGACCACAGCATTAATAATATATTGGGAGAAGCAAGTCATAAGGATGAATAAGGCAGCTGGCAAATTTTAGTTATGGTCACAGTAAATGCAAAACTATTGAAGGAGATACATAAGTGTCTTGCAGTGAGAACAACAAAAACACTTGTGGTGCCTTTACACATCTTGAGAAGTGGGTTACTGTCCACCAAAGCTTATGCCGATGAGAAGCTTGTTCGTTTTCTGGACTCTTCATTGTTAGTGAGACAGTAGACATGCCATAATTCTGGAGCGCTGAAAAAATACGAAAGAAGGAAGAAGTAGTCCTGATTTTCTTCTGTTACTTTTGAACAGGGCTGAAGCACTCTTCTATTCCATCTGGGGGACCATGGTAATGTGGGGATGGGTAGGAGAAATACTTGTTTTTTTCAGATAGTGAAAGCATGAACCTTTCCTCAGGTATGTTCAGATCCCTTGGTCTGCTCTCCAAAATGGACTCTCTTAGAATATGTGGACTATCTTCCATGTAACTGGTGATAAAATATATTAATAACTACTTTCTTCACTTCCACCATTTTCTCTTTCTTGACTTCTCACTGCCAGCAAAGAACACCTTGCCTATTTCTTTTTTTAAATTGCTTTCTCTTAAACAACCTGCTGTGAAATCTCCCTATTTCCTGTAAATATATCTAAACCACTTGAACGTTGTTGGTTTTAAATTCTCATTGCAATACAGTGGTGCCTCGCTAGATGCTGATAATCCGTTCCACTGAAATCGCTGTTTAGCGAAATCATTGTCTAGCGAAAAGCATTTCCCCATTGGAATGCAGTGAAACCTGTTTAATGCTTTCCAGTGGGGAAGAATCGTCGTTATCTAGCAAAAATTGGCCATAGGAAAGCCGCTTTGCAAACCGCCAGTCAGCTGTTTAAATAGCTGTCTTGCGAAGCTTAGATCCCGAAAACACCCGTTTTGCGAGTGTGAAGGGAGCTGTCAAAATCGTCGTCTAGCGAAAATCGCTTTGCGAAGCAGGGACCAAACATTGTCCAGTGAAATTCCCCCATAGGAATCACTGTTTTGCGAATCGCTATAGCGATTGCAAAAAGGCAACGTCTAGCAAAAAAAACTGTCATGCGGGGTAACTGTCTAGCGAGGCGCCGTTGTATGTCTTCCCTGTTCTTTGGATAATGATGAAAATAAAATGCTGCTCCTTTGATGAACTAGGTGACATCCTTATCTGTATTTTAGATTCCCTGTATGTTCTTCATCTCTTCTTACATCCAAACAAGATTCATGGAGAAGAAAACGATCCATCCCACTAGAAATGGTTTCAATATTTCCCTCCTTGGCCTTTCCCACTAAGGTGGGCAAGAACTTTGCATATACAAGGCAAAGGTGTTACCATGGCTTGACATAGAGGCTGGCTAAATAGATGTTCAGTCCACTGTTTGATCCTCTGATGGGATGGGCGGGTTGGCTCCTAAAGATGACAATCAGATGATGTTTTTGCCAGAATGAAATAGCCTTCCCCAGAGTGATCCTATCTGCACCTTTCTGGTCCCTGTTGCAGGGCTTCTTCTTTTTTTGGTTCAGGTAGAATCAGTCTGGTTTGGATCATTTCCAGCATATGTGATAACTGAAAATGATCCAGAGTAAGCCTTCCTCTTTCCATTTGCCAATATTGTGAAGTGGCTTCAGAAGAGAGCCACTTCAGGATATTGACAAATTAAGCACTTCCTCTGTTCTGTGGAGGAAGTTAAAAAGATTCTTAATGTTTTAGGGCAGGCCACTTTAAAAAATGCTAAAGTAGAGGCAAAGGGGGGGGGGATTTTTTCTTTGCTTTTCTCTTAAAGGTACGGTACGGTCAAAACTTGCCCTGTTCAGCTGCAAGCAGACTCTTGACCAGACCTAAAGAGAAAAGCAAAGAAAATTTCCCTCCTCTTTGTCCGCTCCTATTTCTTACTGCTTTGGCTTTTTTTAAAAGTGCTTTTATATAATTTTTTACATGGTATAATTGAGGAGGTGTATAATATACCGACATATGAAGTGGCTCTCTTATTAAGCCACTTCACAATATTGGCGAAATTGATAGCAGGCAAATTGATTTTGCTATTTTGATGTGAGAATAGCGCCAAATGACCTCCTAGTGACCCTGTTTAGCCCAACCTGTGAGATCATGTTGACATGCCCTTAGCTGATATTGTTGTCACTCCCAGCCACTATGGCCAATGGGCCAGGGATCATGAGATCTGTAATCTAGCAATTAGGGATGGGGACAATTTTGGTTTGATTCTTATGAATCTACCAAAATTTGCGATTACCTTCATATCTGGGATGAAAAGAATTTGAGATTCTGAGCGAACAACCATGAATGTAGGAGAGACAGAGATGACAAATTCATGCATCCAGGATCAGGGCTTTGAGTGCTTAAGACTTTAAACTTTGAGATTGAGCTCCATATATTCAGTCATGATGGTTCCCCAAGGAGCCTTGCCATATGTACTCAAAAATGACATACAGTGGCAGGGGGTGGTAGAAACATGGCTTTTCTGCAAGAACAAGAAGTTGGAGAGCATGCCAATCTCATGGATAAATTGGTCCTCTTGGAAACTTCAAACAAAAAAGAAATGGCAGTGGAGATCAAGACTTTCCCGAACCTTATAACATCTTGACACGTCGTCGTCTAGTCGTTTAGTCGTGTCCGACTCTTCGTGACCCCATGGACCAGAGCACGCCAGGCCCTCCTATCTTCCACTGCCTCCCGTAGTTGTGTCAAATTCATCTTGGTTACTTCTATGACACTGTCCAACCATCTCATCCTCTGTCGTCCCCTTCTCCTCTTGCCTACACACTTTCCCAACATCAAGGTCTTTTCCAGGGAGTCCTCTCTTCTCATGAGATGGCCAAAGTACTGGAGCCTCAGCTTTGAGATCTGTCCTTCCACTGAGCACTCTGGTTTGATTTCCTTTAGAATTGATAGGTTTGTTCTCCTTGCAGTCCAGGGGATTCTCAAGAGCCTCCTCCAGCACCACAATTCAAAGGCATCAATTTTTCGGCGGTCAGCTTTCTTTATGGTCTAGCTCTCACTTCCATACATCACTACAGGAAAAACCATAGCTTTGACTATTTGGACTTTTGTTGGCAAAGTGATGTCTCTGCTTTTTAAGATGCTGTCAAGGTTTGTTATTGCTTTCCTCCCAAGAAGCAGGCGTCTTTTAATTTCGTGGCTGCTATCTCCATCTGCAGTGATCATGGAGCCCAAGAAAGTAAAATCTGTCACTGCCTCCATAACTTCCCCATCTATTTGCCAGGAGGTGATGGGACCAATGGCCATGATCTTAGTTTTTTTTTATTTTGAGTTTCAGACCATTTTTTGCACTCTCCTCTTTCACCCTCATTACAAGGTTCTTTAATTCCTCCTCACTTTCTGCCATCAGAGTAGTATCATCTGCATATCGGAGGTTGTTGATATTTCTTCTGGCAATCTTAATTCCGATTTGGGATTCCTCCAGTCCAGCCTTCCGCATGATGTATTCTGCATATAAGTTAAATAAGCAGGGAGACAATATGCAGCATTGTCATACTCCTTTCCCAATTTTGAACCAGTCAGTTGTTCCATATCCAGTTCTAACTGTTGCTTCCTGTCCCACATATAGGTTTCTCGGGAGATAGATAAGGTGGTCAGGCACTCCCATTTCTTTAAGGACTTGCCATAGTTTGCTGTGGTCCACACAGTCAAAGGCTTTTGCATAGTCAATGAAGCAGAAGTAGATATTTTTCTGGAACTCTCTGGCTTTCTCCATAATCCAGCACAGGTTAGCAATTTGGTCTCTAGTTCCTCTGCGCCTTCGGAATCCAGCTTGTAACTTCTGTTGTTCCTTTTATCTCTTGGCTCCCTACTTTAGCATTCCAGTCCCCTAGAATGAGAAGAACATCTTTCTTTGGTGTCAGTTCTAGAAGGTGTTGTAAATCTTCATAAAATTGTTCAGTTTCAGTCTCCTCAGCAATGGTGATAGGTGCATAAACTTGGATTATTGTGATGTTGAAAGGTCTGCCTTGGATTCATATTGACATCATTCTGTCATTTTTGAGATTGTATCACATTACAGCTTTTCCCACTCTTTTGTTGACTATGAGGGCTACTCCATTCCTTCTACGGGATTTTTGCCCACAATAGTAGATATGATAATCCTCTGAGTCGAATCCACCCATTCCTGTCCATTTTAGTTCACGGATGCCCAGGATGTCGATGTTTATTCTTGCCATCTCCTGTTTGACCACCTCCAGCTTCCCAAGGTTCATAGATCTTACATTCCAGGTTCCTATGCATGCAGTATTTTTCTTTGCAGCATCGGACTTTCCTTTCACTTCCAGGTGCGTCCGCAGCTGAGCGTCCTTTCGGCTTTGGCCCAACCACTTCATTAGCTCTGGAGCTATTTGTACTTGCCCTCCGCTCTTCCTCAGTAGTATGTTGGACGCCTTTCGACCTGAGGGGCCCATCTTCCAGCGTCATATCTTTTAGCCTTTTGTTTCTGATCATGGGGGCGTTCTTGGCAAAGATACTGGAGTGGCATTGCCAGTTCCTACTCCAGGTGGATTGCGTTTAGTCGGAACTCTCCACTATGTCCTGTCCGTCTTGGGTGTCCCTGCACGGCATAGCCCATAGCTTCTCTGAGTTACTCAAGCCCCTTCGCCACGACAAGGCAGCAATCCATGAAGGAGCAACATCTTGACACAGAGGTTGTTAAAATGATTATATTATCCATATCGCCACCTTGCCTTTATACTATTTTAATTATTTTAGTTAATTTTATGTTGGTTGTGTATGTGTTTAATTTTGATTTCTATAGTTATTATGTTCACGGTTTTTATATTGCTGTTTGTTATGTTACATTATGTCAAAACATTGTAAACCACCCAGAGTGACCTTGGCAGCCAGATGGGCTGTATAAAAGCCGAAGGAAGGAAGGAAGGAAGGAAGGAAGGAAGGAAGGAAGGAAGGAAGGAAGGAGGGAGGTCCTGGACCTATGCAGAACTGGCCTCAGGAGACTACAGGGCAGCCATGTGAACCCTACCCCATGCCACATTTAGGAGAGAGAGGGAAAAACCCAAAGTGATATTGCTACTTCTAGACAAAATAAGCTCCACCCCAATAAACAGTTGGAGAATTTCCCCTCTGCTTAAAGAAATTCACCAGAATGGCTTATTCACTTTCTCTGCCCACAAACAGAGTGGAGCCTTTCAAGTGGCCGTTTCTGCTGAGCTCTAATAACTAGTGTTGTGCCAAGAGCTAAGTAAGTATTATCATTATTTACCACTTAGTGTTGCTGTTCAGTATTGCCTGGTTTTCTGTTGCTCTGTGCAATTCTTAAGTGGATATTAAGCGCCGTGCAATTATTGGATCTAGCACTGAAGCAAACCAGTCACTTGGGTATATTGAATTGATGAAAACAGCAGAGCTTAGCAAGTTGCTTTAAAAAAAAAAGAATTGGTTACTACTGTAGTTCCAAAATTCAAAATGTAGTTAGTTACTGCTATCATATTTTACTCCGTCTTTTCTCAAGAGTTACGAATGCACTTCCTGTTACATCCTTCTCTTTTGAAGCCTCAATGTTGCAAGCTGATAGCCTGTGGTACAAAACACATTCACCTCTGGTTACCCTTGTTCTCTGAACAGCATACCACAAAGCACAAGCACAGCCTGAGCCAGCATCTGAACTAGCAGTACTTCTCCTGTGTCATTCATTAAGTGATCCATGATCCCCACATAATGATACACTTACAGTTTTGTCTCAAAAGGAATAAAGTTCTTCCACATTGACCAGAATCCTGTTGGTGTAAGTTACACCACAGATGTCTTGTGACGTCATCAACCACAGCTATACTGTAGCTATTTTGGGAAATGGAAAGCTTCCCATTTCCCTTCTGCCATGCTCTTGAGATCCTTAGGAACCCTCTTCATTCTGAGGCAGACTTTGGGAGTCATGGAAGGGAAAGGGGAATGATTTGAAGCAGGAAAATTACCACCACTGGGACCGAAGGCTGCCCCAGGATGAAGGGGAACTTTAGAGATCCCCATAGCATAGCAGAGAGAAAATGGGAAGATTTTACTGTCCTGAAACTATCACCAGATAATCCATGACATAACTTAACGGCTACAGAATTCCACCCATTACGTTACAGTTAGATCTTGATCATTAGGAAAGCAAGTTCTTTATAATTGACTAGTTATTTGTAACTAATTACTTTCAAGTTCTGGAAAGCAAGAAACTAAATCCCCCCCACCTCCCTCCTTTTTTTGGCACATTCTGGACAGATAGTTGTTTATTGCACAGGGAACAAAGAGAGGAGTTACAAAAACTCAGAAAATCTATTGTCAAAGAACGCTTAAGGAAAAGTGGGAGTTTACACCAGTCCCTAGGGTTTGGAAACCAGCATAGTTAATCTAAAGGACTTTGTAACTGAGGGATCTGAGCAAAACTCATAATCTGGGCAAAACAATGTTGTCCTTGACCTCTCTATATAATCAACATGTGCAGAGATGATATAACCCTTTGCGTGAGCATATGATACAAGTGGAGCCTTTCCTTATGCAGGGAAGTTATTGTGCAGTCACATGCCTGCCCTTTGTGAGGCTCAGAACAACATTGTTCTGATCTGGCTGCAGAAGATTTCATTTTGTGAATATCATCTGATCAATACAACAAGCAAGGCAAGATTTACAAGGAGTGCATAAGGCATGTTTCTTATATATCTTAGTCTTTATGTCCCTTTTTAATGTGTTTGCAGCTTAAGGACAGAGATGTATAAAGTGATGGGAAACAATAAAGGAACGAGCATTGAAGAGGTCTGAAGTTAGCCAAAATCACCATCTTTTAAGTTTGTCAGGCTGGCAAATGATAAATAAATATGGTACATCTTGGATCTCTCTCCCTCCTCCTCCTTTTTCCTTTGGAAACAAATATGGAAGCCCTCTTTGCTCTTCAGGCTATATTTTTAAGAGTGTAAAAATTACTCTTGGGTGTCCTTGGTAAATCTGAAGGAGACACACAATCCCAGTAATAATAAGGCACTATGTCACATGCAGATTAAATGTTTCACTCTGCCCTTCTTGTCTTTCACATTCCTCCCAAGGGGTGCATTGTCATACGATGCCATTTGAAGGCACCTGCCAATGTCAAAGTCATTGGTGGATCAGCAAACCCACTGAAAACAATCCCAACAAATGGAGGCCCTTGTAAATGCATGATTAAATCTCCCTTAATTAAGTTAATTGGGCTTAATTATGGCTGGGTAGTGTAGAGATAAGGTTGATAGTTTCGAGTGGATATGGGGGAGAGGGATGTAGCCCTCCAGATGTTATTAGGCTGCAGCTGTAAGCCAGTTTAGTTGGTAGTGAGAAATACTAGGACTTAATGTTCCTTTTCCTTTGTTTAAAGATGTTTTGTATTTTAGCAAATGGGAGATCAGTCATGACTCTGTTCATGTAGTACCAGCTGCTGTCTAAAACCTCTGAGGTTCCTAACAGTCAACAGCATTTAGGGACTTGCCTGGAACCCTCCCCTCCTTGTATAGCAAAGGTTTTAGGAAAATTCTTGTATCTTTTCATCATTAATAATCCTAGCCCCTCCCCCCAAAAAGAACATTTATCCCATGCAAAGTTTTATCTCATCGCTTTTGCGATCACAAAACAATGTTTTAAATGGGGTTTTTTTGTTGTGCAATGATCGGTTCCCTGCTTCGGGAACCAATTTTGGCTTTACAACGATCAGCAAACAGCTGATCGCCAGGTTTCAAAATGGCTGCCGGCTGAAGAAAATGGCTGCCCACTGTTTTCTAGGACGGATGCCTCGCTTTACAGGCACCGAAAATGGCTGCCGTATGGAGGATCTTCGCTGGACGAGCAGGTATTCAGCCCATTGGAATGCATTGAACGGTTTTCAATGTGTTTCAATGGGTTTTTTATTTCATTTGATGACGTTTTCGCTCTACAGCGATTTCCCTGGAACAAATTAACGTCATCAAGCGAGGCACCACTGTATTGGCTAGAATCCTTTTGGTGTTCTTGTAATGTTTGTGTAACTTGCCACAGCTAATTGTAGATAATCGACAAGGTACCAGTGGACATTTCAGGTCATGTGCCTATGTTATGTGCCCAACAGTGCAACAAAGAGGCATCTTAGCAACTTGAATTGAATTTATTGAATTTATTTATTACAATCGAGTAACCAGCTCATAAAACATATTTATGGCTAAAATATACAAAATGCAATTTAAAATGTACAGCCAGTTAATAAAATGTATTATGTGGCTAAAATATACAAAATGCAATTTAAAAAGTGTACAACCAGTTCATAAAACGTATTATGTGGCTAAAATACACAAAATGCAATTTTTAAAGTATACAACAGATAATTTTAACTGTGTACTAGTTGTAGAATATGGGGAGAATCAAATGCAGCATTTTTATAGCTATGCTTTAAACCATTGGAATGTCTAGGGCAAACTGGTTTGGACGGGGCCTTTGGGTTATAAGGCGTCCTTCCTACATATTTGTAAAGATGTGTAAACATTTCCTCCCTTCGGTTGGAACCACAACATTTTTCTACGCTCAACAATAAATCACCCTCATGCTAAAATTTTGCTGCAGAGTTTGTAATAAGGGAGTCTTGATTGGAAAGAAATAGCTTGATGTAAAATTCATCAGGTCTCCCTGGATATCTGAGAATAATTGGGCTCAGGAAGTTGGTGTGTAGATCTCTATAGTACAGTAAAACATGACCTACAGTTTCCACTTGGCCATTGTTACATGGACACAGGCAATCTGAAACAGGTATATGTTGAAATCTTCCCTCCATGAGCTTAGAGGGTAAAACATTAAGTCTCGCTAATATGAAGGCTCTTTTGGTCATTGTTGTCATTGTGCTAGTCAACTATGAAGATAGTGTAAAGGCATTACAGTGGTGCCTTGACTTACAACCATCTTGATTTGCAACCAATTTGAGTTACAACCAGCTCCGGTCACAACATTTTGCTTTGACTTGCAACTGGCACTTTGAGATACAACCAGGGAAAAAGGCCTCTTTTCCCCCTTTGTTCCCTCCCTCCCTCTTTTCCTGCCCTTTTTTTAACCTTAGAGGTCATTTTAGGTTTTTAAAAAGTCTCCCCCTGGTGGATGAGTTAACTGCTTTTGCATTAGTCCCTATTTTTAGTCCCTGCTGGAATTGGGTTTTTTGTTTTTGTTTTTGTTTTAGACTCCAAACTCTCTGCCCTTCCCATTGTCTTCTCTCTCTCTATCCTCTCTCTTTTTGTGCCTAAAAGCACAAACCTTTGTCTGAGGGGTCTGTGTACCCCAGTGATGACCTCCTTTCTTTCCTTTTTTCTCCATTGTTCCCTCCCTCCCTCCTTTCCTGCCCTTTTTTTAACCTTTAAAAATGGCTAGAATGGATTAATCACATTTCAGTGTATTCCTATGGGAAATGGTGCTTTGAGTTATAATCAACTTGAGTTACAACCATCATCCTGTAACTAAGTTTGCAATTCATGGCACCACTGTATTAGTAACAACACTGTATTTGTGTGACTGGTTCATATACTTTTGAAGTTCTATGTCCCAGGTTCTTTGTTTGAGAGCTGCTTTAGCACCGACATGCCCCATCATCAAGAGAACGTTGGTGGAAAAACCCATTTGCTTTATTTCTTTTGTGAGTTGGAGTTTCCAGTCTGATTGAAAGGAGTCAAAAAGTGGCATCTGTGCCAAGCCTTCTGAAGAGAAGATAAGCTTTAGCCAGTAATTAAACATAAGGACTGGTGCATAATCTTATGGCATCAAATGAAGGGCTACATTAGGTGCACAGGGGGGTACAATTAGAATATATCTCAAAAATTTGGTTTGAACTACTTCAAGGGTACATAGGTCAGATAAAACAAACAATTGGCACCTGTAGAGCATTTGAGCAACAACTTTAGCCTTGAAAACCTGAACAGCTGAGGGGATATGGTGACCCCCTTTGGTGTGAAAAAATCTTGTTAATGCCGCTACACTTTTATGAGCATTCAGTGCTGCATGCTTTATGTGGGGGCCCCAGGAGCCCAAGGCATGAAAGATTATGCCCAAATATTTGTAGCTGGAAACCTGCTCTATGGGCTGACCATTGATAACCCAATTGTGCTTCACTCTTCTTCTACTGACCACGAGAACTTTGGGCTTCTGGCAATTAATTACTAACTGCTCTTGATTACAGTAGGAATAAAGCCCCCTCAAGAGTCTTCTCAGTCCCACACATGTTAATGAAAGTAGAACCTCATCATGTGCATAAAGCAGTGTTGATACAAGATGTGAGTGCAGCTTGGGGGGATGAAATTCAGGCTTAGATAAATCTTCAACTATTTTATTAATATAGAAGTTAAATAAGGTGGGAGCCAGTATACATTCCTGTTTGACCCTATTGAAAACTGGGATTGGATTGGATAGAACTCCAGCTGGATTACAGAGGACTCTCATGTGGGTATTTTCATATAGTCGCTTCATTAGCAGAAGCAGCCGTCTGTCTAGTCTCAGCAACCTGTTAATTAGTAGCTATTAACCATGACAAGATATGCAGATCTTACATGAACACCAAGATTCTAGCCATTGTGTGTTGGTAATAGCCCAGGCATAAAACTCATCCTTTCTGAAAGCAGGTGCCATCCTAGTTCATTTCCATTTCACAGCAGTGCAGCAACCATGGTTTCCAGACTTTGCATCAAGATAACAGTTTTGCCAGAATATCTAAGGTCAAGGCTAAGGATTAAGAGTTATTGTGTAGGGCCAACACCAGAGATGAGCAAAAGTCCTGGTTTTGGACTGTGGCTTCCAAATACCCAATATCAATTCTGGTATTCTGGAAGTTGCAATCCAAAAAACCCCAAAACTAATTTACGTCATCTCTGCCCAAAATAAAAGTGATATTTAGATGCACCTTTTCCCAAAAGGTGAGACGAAAGTGTCCATAACACTGCCTTTTTGTCAGTTGTCAAAACATTTTTAGCCGAAGAATAAGGCTTCACAAAGCTTTCCCCCACCCATGCACTTCCTGCAGAGTTTGGAAAAGTTTCTTTTTTATACTACCCCCCTCCCAAAGTCCCCAAGCCAACAAGGCCACTGCCTACACCTGCTGGAAGAGGCTTAGAATTTTCACACATAAAGCTAACTCTGCTTTCCTATTGGGGTCTGGAACCTCTCTGTCAATGCTGTATTAAAGCACACATCCTGTCACAACGGGAGGAAGGGAGGCTGCATGTAATTCCATATTTTGACCCCCACGGGACATTTTTGACCCCCACGGGAGTTTGACCTCCACAGGACATCAGTTAGAGACTTCTGCCCCTTATTTTCATACCTGTCATGATACTTTTACTCTGAAATATGTTCCAGTTCACTGTGCTGATAGTGGAGCTGTAATGAGTTATGTTGTTTGGTGGGTTGTGTGGGAAGGCGCATTTTGATTTGCTTCCTCAGTGGCCTCTTCGCTCTGCCAGCTGGTCATCTTCTTGTGCTGGAGGGTTTTGTTGTTGCTGCTGTTTTTGTTTTTTAAAAAGCTGTGCATATAAATGTAGGCCACCATGTAGAACAGCTGGAACATGGCCTTGTTTTGTTTTTCTTGCAAAAACAACAAAGGAAGGGTTTCTCACCATATGGAACCATTTTCAAAATATAGTTTGAGTCGTACGTCTTACACCTGGTAGAAAGGAAGAGAAAATTACATTGAAAAATTAAGATTAGGCTGGAATAGCACAATATTTTGGTCACCTTTGCTTGTCGGAACAAGATTTCAAGAAGAAACACTTTGTAATTGCAAAAATACTGCAAACAAGACAATCTCTCTAAACCAGAGGTTCCCAACCATGGGTCCCCAATTATTCTTGGACTAAAACTCCCAGAAGCCAGAAGCCTTCACCACTAGCTGTGCTGGTCAGGATTTCTGGGAACTGTAGTCCAAGAACATGTGGGGATCCAAGGTTTGGAAGCACTGCTCTAAACCAGTGGTTCTTAACCTTGAGTTAGGTGTTTTTGGACTGCAACTCCCAGAAGCCTTCACCATCAGCTATGCTGGCTGGGGTTTCTGGGAGTTGCAGTTCAAAAACACCTGAGTAACCCAAGGTTAAGAACCACTCCTCTAAACCATATGTGGGCAATGTAGCCCACAGGCTGGATGGCCTTCCTCCTGATTATATTGGAGGGCCTTATGGGACCTCACTACTACCCCTAAAAGCCCAACAAAACTGCATTCCCAGCAAGTTGCCAGAAGCACAGTTCTGCTGGAAAGCAGCACGCATGCATGTGACATGCTTTATATCCCAATAGAAATGTTGAGCTTTGGCAGGCGGTGCTGGAAATATAGGGGGTGGCAGCAGGTTTTTGGTGGCACCAAGAGGGTGTGATAGACTTGGGTAGGTTCCCAGTAATGCCAGAACATCTCATCCAACCCACGAAAGTTGTCTCGTCTAATATTTTCCCAATGTAGGCTTTCAACTTGCACCCTTCAGGAATCAAGATCTGTCTCAAAGTCCACATTCATGCTGGCCCCATCTCCCCATTTTCTGACTTTGCAATTTGCATGACAGTGTCTATAAGGAGCTTCCCACTCCTTTTGGCGTGAATCTGAGTAGACACCTCCACAGGATCAGAAACACAGAGAAGTAAGATCCTTCATCACGTGGAGGCTCATTCATTCATTGATTCTGTTGAAGAATACGAGACCTCCAACCCAATCTAAGAAGATAGAGAGCTAGGAAATTTGTTTTGTTTTACAATCTAAAAAAGTAACCTTTCCAAGGTCTGATGGTTGAGGGCACAGCTTGCATGTACATACACATCCCTTCTTCATGTGAAGCCACCCCAAGGAGCAAACTGAACATCCATGTGGGGCTACAGGATTAGAAAGGACAAGGAACAAAGAATATATGAAGTCTTAGATACCTATTTATGTTGTTGCCCAGAACCTGACCACTTCTGTAAAGGGAGATGTCTCCTCTGTTGTTGCTTGGTTTGGGCATGCCATGGCAAATGAGTTCTTACATACCTGTCTCGAGTGCTGGCCTTGAAAAAACTGGTGTCAGACACTCAAGAGGGATCTCAAAACCTTTAATGTTCCTTGGGATGATGCCAAACATGTTGCGAATGATCAAGTTAGTTGGAGAACACTTCCTGCCTAATGTGCTCTGCACAGGACCTGATGATGATGATGATGATGATGATGATGATGATGATGATGATGATGATGATGATGATGATGATGATGATGAGTGCACACTCATCTTCTTCAAAGGTGCAAGATGATCATAGCCAGTCTAATAAATCAAACTCCAGTGTTGATTACCTCAGAGTAGGTAGAAGAATTCATCACTGGATAACTTCCATCCTACAAGACAAACACAGATTCCATGACCTGAGACAAAACAAAACAAAACAAAATGTTTGGGGATTGTTAAAAACTTATGAATTCCAGCTTCACACCCCTATCATTCCCAGTTTAAAAAGAAAAAGGAAACATGATCATATTTATACTACTGTAAAAAAATAATAATCTTTGTTCGGTTTTTGCTAGCCATCACAAACTATTGGTATAGAACAATGGAGGAAAGGCAGAAGAAAAAGAGAAATGATTTTAATCAGCTACGTTTGTCTAGATCAACCTCACCCATAGACAAATCCCATTTCATGGTTCTGATGCAGAACAGCAAACAATGATGGCATGGTGACCTTCTTCAGCAGCATTTCTCTCTTCTGGGAATGAATTGATTTTTCTGAGGCTGCTGTGTAGCCAAGCAAGCTGACCCTGGACGTCAAAGTGCAAAGTGCCACCAACAGCAAAGGAGCAGAAGGGATTTCATTAGCTTTTAAGGAATTAAAATGGCATGTTTGCTGTTGAAAGCTTTGGAGATATGTTTCTGAAAATAGCTGGTTCTGTTTCTTAGGGCCTTTGGTTCCATTTTTCACACTAAATATTAGTGAGTTAGGAGATTTGATAAGGGCAAATCGACATGACTGTCCAGGAAGCTTAGTAACAATGTCAAAAAGTCAAGTATATCAGTGGCAAAATAATGCTTATTAGTTTAGAGAGGAAGAAAAGTGATTCATTTTTGAGAAAGATACAGCTGAGAGAAAGTCATAGTACAGAAGTGGAAGAAATCTCCTACATCTAATAAAGATGTTAGGTAATTTTAAACTCTTTACTTAATGGTCTTGTGGAGGGTGCTGTGTATATGCTGTAAACAGGAAGCATGAACCACGACCGCTAGTCTTTACTATTTTATTTTAGGAATTCTTGTGTATTTTCTTTGCACTCTGCTAAATAAATCTTGATAATGTTGTTCGCTCAGCCGTCAAAGGGAAACACATGACTTTAAGTTGCTAATTAATCACAACCTAATCTTAGTCCTTCACAGGCACACACGTGTACACTCATATCTGGTGCTTTCTTGTTTTCACTTTCTCTTGTTCCCACTTTTTTAGGTGTCTTCATTGTTCTGGTCTTTATATCAACACCTCTTTGAATAGTCAGCTTACTGAGGAGCGATGCCTAAATTGGTTTCCTGATTGGTTGTGATATGGCTTGGTGAATTGTATCAGATCTGTGAAAAAGCCCGTATAAGCAACTCAAATGCCTCTTTTAGGATGCAGTAGACTTTTCTTGTGTACAGTATTAACTAAATCATACTCTTGTGCATTAGAAAAACTAAGAACTTATGTTACGAAGTTACCCCCCCCTCCTCCACAAAAAAAGCAAAGAGTTTCCTATCTCAATCTGAGGTACTGAGATCAACTGAATTCAGGTCAGTAGCTTTACTAGAAGTCCAACTCAACTCTAATTCACCTCATGGATGCTTCTGCTGGTGCCATGCCCACTGCTGGGGACGACATGTGATCAAAAGGGAAGTGTTTCTTTGCACTACACCTTGGTTGATGTGCTGTCGCTTGTACTCGATGAAAGATAGAGAGGTGGGAATTTCCTTCTCAACTGCAAGCTTTAGCTCAGCTGAAGCCCACTCATTTTCTTTCCACTGGCTGAAGATCAGGTTCGTCCCTCAAAAGCACAAACAAGCATATGATGTACAATGTTTTTGTGGAGCACTCCAGGAAACCCTCAGCCTGCGTGAAAGGAATACAGCACTTCTTGGCTCACAATCTGCTCATGTATTGCAAGAGATTGGAGTAGCCTCACCATGACGCGGCGGCGGGGAGGGGGAGGCTGGTGGAAGACTCCGGTGAATTTATTTAATAATTGATAGTGGAAATAGACTCTAATGAAATTTCCATCATCCAGAAACATGAACTCTACTTTGTATTTATCAGCTTTTATTTATCTTCTAAATGTGCAACTTGGCAGCTTTGCCATGTTCTCTGCTTATAAACAAGAGATGGACAAGTCACCTTGTCTGGTGGTGATAGGAAGCCTTTTCAATAATAATAATGATAAATCTTACCAAGATTCAGCTGGCTGTTTATCTCTGTCCTGTCCCAAGAATATTTTTCTCTTGAGGCAAAAAAAAGTAGTTGTTGGTTTATTTGGAAGATTTCTCCTCTTGTGTTTTTACACTTGGGTTTCTATTTTTATCCCCCACTCTTCTGTCAACTTCTATATTCATTGCTGAATTTGCTTTTTAAAATTATTAGCTCATTTCAGGGGTTTGGTCAAGCTCTGATCACGATAGCAGTGACAGCAAGTCATGCACTGGCCACATTGCAAATCCAGAGTTCTATCTGGCTGAAATGTCTCTGTTATTATGAGGTTTCGGGATATTTTGCAAATGAACAACCTCAAAGCATATCTTTGAAATATACACTGGAAAGGTGGCATACAGAGACTGGAATCCTGTTTGTGTGGGTTCTACAGTGGAAGGATGATAATGTCATCAACTGGGGCAGGTTTTGGGAAATTAAACGTTTCCTCCTCCCATCCTGAAGCGCCCAAGGTCCCAAGTAATCTCTTTCACCATCAGGAAGCAGTGGAATGAGAGGAGGAAGGCTTTAATTACTAAAAACCTCTGCTGCCAATGGTGTCATTTGATCAGCCTTTCACTATGGAACTTGCACAAGCAAGATTTCAACCACAGGACAGAATATTTTTTTCCACCCAGTACCTCGCAGCACATTCCTTCACTGATGGGCTGTTTTCACATGTGCTTTTCCAAAAATAGTATATTGGCATGGAACCATTGTTACAGCAGTGGCTGCAGGAATGGGACAGTCACCGGGACAAGCAGAACAGCAACAAGATGCTTCTTCATCCTGATGAACAGGTGTACAGTTTTAGGACCACGTTCTTAAACTTGTTCGCTGATTTGTCTACAAATAACTGAAGGGTTACAGTAAAATCATTTCACTCTTGCGAGTTGCAAAAGAGACCTTTTCCAATTCCTTTGGAAAATAATAAGGTTGCAGCAGCGAACAACTCAGCATGCCCAAAGACAGTAGGTATCTAAAGTTGTCAGTCTTGAACTGAAGTTTTTTTAAAAATACTTGAGAATGGGAAAATTTAAGAGATGTAATAGGAACTTACCTGTTTTCTTGTTTTCAGCAGTTTCAAAGTTCTCCCACATCAGGAATCTCCACTGAGAACTGCCCTTCACCACCGAGTTCCCCTTTTCCTAGAAAAACCCTAGTTTTGTCCCTAGGCCACCTTGCTTTTTTTTTAAAAAAATTGTTGTTTTGCACAGCAAAATGGCCAAAATCAGCACAGCTCAATGCCCTTTCCGGTGGATCTTGTCCAGGAAAAGTGCCATTCTGAGTGGGAATTGTAATAATTCTGAGCTGCTTGGCATTTCTTGCAGGGAAAAAGTAACCAGGAAACTTCTGCAAAATCCCATGAGGTTTCCTAGGGAAGCAAGACTTGTGAGGAGAGACTCTCTCTGTGAGGAGAAAACAGCCCCTTCTTTAGATTCTTCCTGTGAGCAAGAGGCTCACATTGCAGATTCATATTGCTAGATAAAACAACTAGATCCAACAGATGTACCAAATGAATTTGAATTTCAGTAGCGTGCCTAGCAAGTTCTGTCCTTCAGAAGAAAAACACCTTTTGTTTACTCCAGTTTCTATGTGTGTCACCTTTAGGGAGATCTCTTTCCCACCTCTTTTGTGTTGTTGTCTTTTTCAAGTCTTCATTTTCGGATCCATTTCTCAGGCAACATATTTGTCATTCCCAAGCTTTCAGAAGGGTCATAGGAATAAGTGTCCACCATTGGTTCAGCACTGCTGCATTTCATATGTAGTCCTTTTTGTTCACGCACTGTAGGTCCTATGATCCACTTAGTATCTTCATGATGGCACTTGTGAGTAGTGGTGGGGCCCTTATGGAGCTGGTCATTTCTTCAGAAGATCATCAGAACCACTCCTGGCAGCCTTAGCATCTCCTTTGTGACCTTGGTGGATGACTTTTTGGTGGCTGTTCCTTATTTCTGACACTCTTTCTCAGGCACCCATCTCACCCACTTGCTGAAATCCAGTAGTAAATTGCAACAAGAGTAGGCCTATTGAATCAGTGGTGATTTGGCACATCAACTTCATTGATTCAGTAGGCCTGCTCTAGTTACAAGTTATTTCTGGATTTCAGCCATTGTATCATGAATTTCTATAGTGTGATCACAGGTTTCCTTTTTTCAAAATGTTTTCATGGCTGCTGTTAAATAACATTTGTTTTAAGTTGTGTTTAGTGAACTGCAGTATTTTTCTATCTCCCTCCCTCATTTAGTGTTTAAGAGATGCTTTATCATATTTGTTGTTGTTACCAAATTGTTTTTTAAATTGTTATGTTGTAGTTGTATGCTATGCTGTTAATTATCTCAGCTCAGGAAGGAAAGGTGAGATATAGGTGTTTGAAATAAATGAATTAAATAAATATGTGAAATGCAAGGCAGATTGTTTTAATAGTTTGCAAACCCCACTAATCTCCCACATGGTATATTTCAGTCAATGATGAGGTTCTGTAAGCTTTTCTCATTGGAAATGTTATGACACTACAGCTGTCCAGTTCTCTGGGTTGTCATGTTCACTTACGATCTGTGGTCAACATAAAATAAGATCTCAGACATCAGTAGGATTTAGTGACTGTCTTCATAATAGGCGCTGAAATAGCAATGCAGTGTGCAGAAGGCCAATCTCTTATTACTGAAAAAACAGGAAAGTGGAATGTGAAAACTTGGCCAAGTTTGATTTCCCAGAGATTAAGGAAGGTAACCAGAGAGTGAACAGATGAAGCATAGGAAAGAACGCAGCAATCAGCATCTTCTTGGCTTTATAATGGACAGGTCCTTGACTGCAGCCGTAACAAATCTTCCCTTAGGAGATAAAAATTCTTAAGGTGAAAATTCATACACTAGGAAGTGACAGTTAATTGATGCAACAAAGCGAGAAAAAAGCAAAAGGTATTAAAAGTATTTAAAGTACATTCCTTTAGTACAGGGGTTCCTAATCCTGGATAACCCAGATATTCTTAGACTGCATTTCCCAGAAGCCTTCACAACCAGCTGTGCTAGACACGGGTTCTGGGAGCTGCAGTTCAAGAACACCTAGATTACCCAAGGTAGGGAACCACCACCGCTTTAGCACCAGGGTCAGGAAAGGGCAACCCTAGAGACCTTGTTGGACTGCAACTCCCAGGAAAGGATGGGGGTTACAGTCCAAGAACGTTTGGAGGGCAACTCTCCCACTTTAACATAAAGGTGAGGGAGGAAAATGATCTGGATAATATTTTTCTGAAAAAAAACATTTAATTTGCTATTTTCTTCTGATCTTAATGAAAAACAATTCCTGAAAATTAAAAAAAATGCATTGGTGGAATATGTTCACTATTTAATATGTGCAGTTCTGCCAGTTCTGCTTAGTCTTAAAGGTGGGTCAAGAAATACTGGTCCTTGAGGAAAATTTAGGAATGTTGCAAATATTTGGCACAAGCCTTGCTGATCTTTTGCCCTTGGCTTTTCACTACTGGATCAACTGGGTGGGAAAGAACCTGGTACAACAGTTCTTCTAGACCAGTGGTTCTTAACCTTTTTGAAAGAAACGACCCCTTGAGCCATTGAGGAAGTTATCATCGCCCCCCTCCCCGTGGTGATGATATCTTGTTTGTTTGTTTGTTTATTTATTTATTTATTTATTTATTTATTTATTTATTTATTTATTTATTTATTTATTTATTTATTTATTTATTTATTTAAGACACTTAAAGCCAATGACCCCTGAAAACAAGATTCAATTCAAAGAAAATAAAATGCCCCCCAAAAGTAACATTTAATGATTTAGTTGCAAGCAAATTTTAAGACGCAAAAAGAAATATAAAAAGGGCATAAAAACAAATGCAGGAACTAAAAATTTCAAGACGAAAACTCTGAAACTAAATTAAGATTGGAGGAAAATATATATTCATGCACATTGTAAAAAGGCTGCAGCCATCTTCACATGTTTGGCTTGCTCCAGCGCCCCCTTCTGCTCCAGCGCCCCCACGCCGCCCCTTTTCGTTGTACTGCCCCCCTGAAAAATGAAATCGCCCCCTGGGGGGCATTATCGCCCACGTTAAGAACCACTGTTCTAGACACACTGGCTATGTCCAGGTGTGTCATACTGCCTGAGACATTCTTTGAGTGAAGTGCCTGTAGCTTCAGTAAAATTCCATGAATCAAGCAAGGAAGATTACAGGATTTAAACAAACAAACAAACAAAAACACACACCTTGTTTGGAAGCATTCCAGAACATCAGGCAAAGGCCCGCCCCTGCTGTCAGAAATCATGCCCCCGAGACTGGTTTTCATTGTATTTACAATGAAAACTTGTCTATCCAATGAAAAAGAGAAAAGAAAAGAAAAGCACTCACAGCGCTAATCACAATTAAGTCACGTCCTGTTAGTTCCAGCAGTGCATTTCATAAGTACAGTGACATCTGGATCCAAATGAATGAAATACACACATGCGTGCACGCACGCACGCACACATACAGAGTCAGGGATCGAGCCAAACTTCCTCTGCACACACAGAACAGGTGATCCCAATCTGAGCTGCTGTCCATTCCCTGAACCTACCATGCTATAACAGATGAAACCAGGTCGTGTCAGAGGAAATCTAAGCAGTTTCAAAGCCTGGTATCGAAAGTCTTAACTGTATCATTTTAGAGGTTATGGCAGATAATGCATCTTACAATGAACTGAACCCATAGGGCAGGTGGGGAATGAATGGGTGGATACACAGAGGGACAGAAAGATGAACAGACAAGCATCTTGACTACTTGCATCTTTTGCTCTTATTGACATGTAAATTTCTACACGGAGGCTTTACTTTCTCTGTATTTTCCAGAGTTAATGTAGATGGCTTTCTGCTTTGTTACAGAAAATTAGTGCAGAAGGTGTCCTTCATAATGGCAGGCATAAAAACTAACATTAGGGATTTCCGTAACCAAGTTCCTCCGTCCTCTGTCCTGTGCTATCAGTAGAAAGATTTCCTGAAGCCATAAATGTAAGACTTAAAAAAAAAAACTTTCCCCTGATTACAAGTTTTTTCTGTAGTTATGTTAGTTTTTTTACATCCATTATGTAGTGGGCTAGGATTCGGGAGGTCTAGATTCAACTTGCTGCTCAGCCGTGAAAACCCATTGAGGGAATGGGGTTGCAAAAACAAATCTATTCCTTAAATATCTCACATACTCTGAAAAAAACTGTACTCAAGTCACCCTAAGTCAGAGGCCAGTTGAGGGCATGTAACACACATTCTTAACAGCCGTAAGCCCAAACCTTGTCCACAACATGCTTGTAGCATCGTGTTGTTGCTGTTGTTCTTATACACCATCAAGTCACCCTTGACTTATGGCGACCCCTGCAATGAGTGGTCTCCGAAATGTCCTGTCCTGTCCTCAACAGCCTTGCTTAGCTCTTAACAAACCCAAGGCTATTGGGGGGGGGGTGTGACAATTCGTCCTGTATTTAATCTCTTCTGGCTGCCTTCCACATTTCCCGGCATTCCTCAGACAACACAACACACAAACACACAAACACCCCATAATTAAGGCAAAGAGCTGCACCTTCTGTGGAGCTGAGACATCTTCTCTCCCAAGGGAATTTTTGAAAAGAAAAGGGGGAGGAAACCAAAAACCAACACAAGATGGCAAGGAAGTTGTGGTTCCACTTAAGAAGTTCCGTTCTCCTTGCTCCTATGACAGTGTCTTTCCTCTCCTTCCATTCTTTTCTACCTCTAAAGTCCCTCCTGCTCCATTAATTCTGAGAGGAGGAAAGTCCAAAGGAAAACACACACACACACACACAAACACACATACGCACAAACACACAAACATCCCATCTCTCTTATCCTGCGGCCACAAGGATGTGTAGTATCTGTTGAAGCATGTAACTGCCAGCATCCTTCTCCCTTCACTGCCTGTTTGAACAAATGCCTTTTGGGTAGCAAAAGGCATTGTCTGGGGAATGGGTGCTTAGGATAAGAACACATCTATTCACCAGCAGCTAATAGCAGTGTCAGAGTTGAAACCAGCACATTTGTTATGTATTTTGTGCTAGTTGTCGTTTTTTTGCTGCGTATTGCTTCTTTATTCTTCGTCCTCCCAAGTGTGCTCCTCTGAGAAATGAAGGAACACAACTGAATGTGACAGGGCAGGGGGAGCTGCAAAAGATAAAGAGCATATTGCCAAAAACAGAGCAGGCAGAAACATGTAGCACAACATAATTTATTGCCTTCCCCATCCTCCTCGCCCCCTCCCCCTTTGCAGACCTGTGCTTAAGCCAAGGGAGAGCCTTAACCAAAACTCAAGGTTGCTTTGAGTAGATAAGTAGGATTTATTCTGGGGTAAATAGAGTTAGGATTAGGCTGTAGGACCATCAACAGCAGTTAACAATATGTGCTGAGTAAAAAAAAGGAATGTATAAATGCTCCTTCTGGCTGATCAGGACTCACATGGCCCTCCTGGACACATCTACCTGGTAAAGAGATCTATTTTAAAAAGCAGAAGCTCCTTATCTCAGTGTTTCAAAGCCCCAATTCTCTCAAAATCAGAATTTGGAAAATTTGGAAAATCCTGTTTGAAGGATTGTGATCTCAGAAGCTGGCAGAGTTTAGGATTTTGAAAAAGGTCATTTCCCCAAGTTCTGTCCAAAGTGTAGGACTTTTAATGGCCATTGAGTTGCCAGAAAGAAAGAAGTGCATCATTGCATTTCTTCAAAAGACAGGAAATATACGTTGGCGTGAAATGTAAGTTGAAACCAACACGGGGATGATGCCAATCAGAAAAAAAGACACAAAAGAGTGCCAGCTTCTGAGATCACAATCCTTCAAACAGGCAAGATGTTCCAAGGGTAATGTTATAAAATTTCTCGTTCTTTATGGGAAAAGATGGAAATTTTTGGAAATTTTACATCTCTATCCAAGGGTAATGCTGGTAGGGGAAGGGCATTTAAGGCCTATGAATCTGCATGTTTTCTTGGGATGTTAATGCAGCCTGCAGACAGTAAAGTGAGGTGCATAAGGTGATGCAATGGTGTTAAATTTCATCTTGGGTAGCCCATAGAGGCAATGGGAGCTTAAAAACTGGATACGTTTTGGTCTTTTAGTTTAGACAAATTGTGTTTCTTACATAGAAGCCAATGGAAATTAAAAGGGCTTAGCTTTGGAAGGATAGTGCCTGTTGCTTCTCCAGGATACAGGCAGCATAAAAAGGAAGCAAACAACAAATTGTAGCGTTTTCAGAGAAAGGCTAAAGTGATTCTAAAGAGAGATGTGCAATAGAATTGTGTCTGCTTACTCCCAGTGTGTGATGTCTGGTTTCCGTGGAGAGGGAAATGCAGTCTTCTTAGGCAGCGCACCAGTCTAATCAGCCTGCATATGCAGAAAAGAAATAGTCCCCGTGAACCTGTGACTCAGCTGCTGGTGAGCCATCCTAGCATCAGAGGAAGAATCCTGAAAATGACCTGATGAAGGAAGAGCAGGCTAAAATAAAAACACTGACTCCCTCCAACTGTTCCTGATGAATCTGTGGCCTGCTTACATAAACCCTGTCAAAGATGATACATTCCCTTGGAAGGGCCCAACTCAGCTCCCAGGATGAGCAGATTCTTCTCAATGTTGTCTTGTGTTGGTAGTTTACACATAATTTAGGAGCTCCACGGCGCAGTGGTTAAACCACAATACTGCAGTCAAAACATTGCTCGTGACCATTTGATCCCAACAGATTCAGATAGCTGGCTTAAGGTTGACTCAGCCTTCCATCCGTTCAAGGTCAGTAAACTGAGTAACCAGTTCATTTTGGGGGGGGGGAGTGTGTAATCTATATAATTGAACTGTAAACCACGTAAAGAGTGCTTAAAGCACTATGGGGCAGTATATAAGGAGCACACTTTGCTTTATATACATGGGTGGTTTATACAGATACACACATAGGTCTGTGTGGAGGTTGTGGAGGGGCGGGCTTCTTTCCATCTGTGGGTGATCCCACAGAAGGATGCAACAGTTTTTTTTCTTTTCAAGAGAAAACCAGAAAAGTTTAGAGAAACAGGAAGTATCCTCAAGAGCTGGGGTGGGGTGGTGAGAGAGAGAGAAAATAAGAGAGAGAAAGAGAAGGGGGTCTGTTTAGAAGGCAAGTGCCCCAGAGAGGTGTGCCATAAAAGCTTTTGACAGAACACTTAAAAAAATTAAGAAACTCTGAAAGCAGAAGCAGAAAACCATCCAGAGCCAGATAAAATTTTACAGTAGCTTTTGAGGAAAACAGATCATTCCAAACTAAAAGGCTTCTCTAATTATAGAGTGTTGGGTTTTTTTTTTTTTACCAGACTCTAGGAATCAAGAAGTGGGAGGAACTAGGTGGGCTACACAAGGGAGAGCCTTCTAATGTCTGGAAATGAGAACCAAAAGGTCCAGATTTAAAATAACCGCAAACTGTTGTTCTAACAGTGATGGAAAGTAGACCAGGATCTCCCTGCTGATTCTTGAGGACAAGTAGTCCTTCTGGTATCCATATGTTTCAGTTGCTTTTCCAGGACTTCACACTTGCATGGAGCAAACTTTATGACTGACAAATGTACGAAGGGCTTCCACGGAAAAGCATTTTTTTAAAAATGAGAGATTTAAGACACGATGTTCCATTTGCAGTGTTCCATCTGAACTTGGAAGTCTTTGCCAATATCATGGGCATCAAGCAATGAACTTCCGTAAATAACTCAGCTCTAAACGTATAATGGAGTGTAGAAGAATCAAGGTGCATGTGTGAAATCTGCCCTTCACATACCCTCTCTGGTGCCCTTGCAGCAGCTGCATGCCTCATCTTTTGTTTTAGATACTTAGGTGTAAAAGGGGTAATCACATTTTCAAACTGATTTACATGAGAATTCTGTTAAAAACCAAACTGCATGTATCAAAGTGCAAGAATGATTAACCAACTATTAAGTGTTTTTTTTTTAATTCTAAGCTGCCATGGAACCAAGGGTGAAACTGTTACATGTTTATTTTCAAGACTCAGTTGCAATTTGGTATTGGAGTTGTTCGAAAGCATGTAAGAGCTTTTGTAAATAATTCACCAAAAGAAGGAACTGCCAAAGAATGCTGAAGCCAGTTTGGCCATTAAGTTAAATCCCAGCAGCCTTCAACTCATCATCTGAATCCCTAGAGTTATATATATTTTAATGGCCATATAAAATTCCTTTATTTGAAGGGTCAGGGCAGGAAAGGATGGGACCAGACATTGCATGACAACTAGCAAGTTTTGTATAAGGAAGAATGTTCCTCTCATTCAACAAAAACAAAGGAGCCTTCATCTTGTGGATGAAGCACGAGGTGAGAACATGGAGTGTAAAGAATCAGAGATTATTGAACTGCTGATAGGAAACATTAATAAAGATGACCTCCCTCTCTATGCTGCATGGAACATTTGGAAGAAAAAGTGGAATTAAAAACAGGAAAGGATTCAGGTATGTTTCTGTGTTAAAGTCAGGGTTGCTTCTCATCTGAGGATACGGATGCATGTTAAGTGTTCTTCTCATTTTTGTACCTGATCAAGTGCCTCCCATTACATTTGCAACAGATGTAACAACAACAAAAATGTATTACACCAAAGAGGAATGTTCCAAGCTTTGTGAATGGTTTGCCATCAGAAACCAAACTGCTCCTTGTCGAAATGCATCTCTTGAAATACATTCATTTCTTTGAACGAAGGAAATCTGGGCCGTGACAGGTTTACACTACCTTATGTCTATCCTGTGTGATGCAGACCAGACATGATAGATGGGAAAAAGTTTTCCTATGTAAATGAATTTTGAAAGAAAGTTTAAAATGTTTGTGGGGGGAAGCACATATGACAATGCAACAGAGTTGCTAACATAAACTCTCTGATCACAGCTAGGATCTCCATTCTATGGATACACTTACTCGACTCTTGCATTGTTGGATTCCTGCACTGAGTAGGGGGTTGGACTCAAGGGCCTTATTGACCCCTTCCTACTCCACGATTCTATGCTTCTGTTCTATAGCAATTGGAGGAGAACATGCCAACAATATTTATTGAAAAAAAATATACATATATAGGTGGTGTTGTGTGAATTGGAGAAGAGGTCATACTGTACCCCATGGGCTGCCTCCAGGGCCCCTAGAATGCTCAAGCTCCTTATTCCCTGATACCACATTTTCTTTTTCTTTCTTTTACTGAAAAATCCCACTCAGACCCTCTCTGGGGGTGCGGGGGCAATTTTGCTATGTACCTTTGACTTGTTTTTGGCCCACGTTCAACTTAAAATTTAGAAAATAAGAAAAAAAAACACCCCAGCCCTAAAACTAGTCCAGCCTGCTGTGTGGTAAAAGACTTTCCTATGCCACCTAGAAGTCTCCATGGACTCTTTAAATAATGGAGCAGGGTTTGGGGTACAGGGGGCTTTCGTAGCCTGACAGGCATGTGTAACGCTCAGACCTCAAAAGCTGTCCTTTTCTTCTGTATTGGTTGTATATGGAATGGACAGGTGGATAGACAGACAGTCAGAATACAGATATCCTCCCAGAAAAATTTAAGCCTTGTTACATGATTGGACTCTCATCAGAACCATAAGCCACTTTTCCCACCTGATGTTTCTGATGTCCACCAGGAAAGGGTTCTGGAGGGCCTTTAAAACAATGGCTCCCAGTCAAGGGTCTCTAGATGAGAACTGTTCTCAATATCTTTGACCATTGGCCATGCTCAATGGAGGAGATGACAATTAAAAGTTCAACAGCACCTGGAACTTTCTGGGTTATTTCGAAGGTTGGGTTCCTAAACTGGCTGAGAGGTTCTCCTAGAATATCCCCTGCTGGCCTTTGCAGTGGACAGGGACTGCAGGACTAACAGCGGTTCTCTCATCAGCAGAGATACTGATTTTGGTGAGAGAACTGAAACCACTAGTCCTGAACAGATGTCTACCAACAGACTGTGGACCTCATGCCAACATTTTTATGCTTCTAAGGGACACTGTCCCAACTCTGTTTCTCTGACACCACTTGCCTCCCATGACTTCCCCAGGAAACCAAGACCACCATGTTTTTCCTCCTGTCTCCTTCTCTATTCACCCCACTTCTCCTTCTCCACCAAGGTGTTCCCTAAAGCCCGCAGAAGTGCTGGAAAGAACTGTGCAACTGGTGCTGTCATTAGTTTATCCTCAGGGGACTCCTCCTCTGTAATCTGAGTGCTTTAGGCCGTAACTGTTGAGGAGTGAAGTCAAGAGGATATCTCCACTAGGAACTTAAATTATTAAAATTGCTCCCAAACTGCCTTTGATCAGTTTAAGATGCACAATTTGGAAAAAAAAAAAAGGTCTATATTATTCTCTCAGCTCTCTTTCATTTTGCATGAGATTGTACTTGGTGGTGCCTCAGATTTTTTGTGTTGCTTTGAAATGTGTTTGTATCCTATTTTTGAATTTTTCATACATCTCATATAACATTTTTTTTTCAAAATGGATCATTGATTCTCAAAAAATCAAGGCCTGATCCTTTCAAGCATCAGACGAGGCTAAGTCTTATTCGACCAGAGTTTGCAATAGTTAGCTTTTGTTACTAGGAGCTGTTTCAAAAAGTAACTTTCCCAGACCTGTGCTGTGTCATAATACATAACACTCATAAGTCAGGGGTGGCGAATGCCTGGCCCGTGCCTATCAGATCTCACCCCAGTTTTAGCTAGCATACCTAATGGTAAGAGATGGCAAGGGTTACAATTAACAACATACAAGGAAGTGGCTTTAGACGAGGTGGCCATGATAGTCTGTGCTAGCATGTCAGGCAAAAACCAAAGAAAAATAAACAAGACAGAAGATAAAAACCTTGTGGCACCTTAAAGTCTAGCTGCTACATTTTCATGTTAGCTTTCATGGACAAGTCCACTTCCTCAGACGGATGAATGTGACTACATGGCAAATATTTATACCGTATATGGACCCAAATCAGAGACTGTATTTGGGCACAAATTGTTGACCCGGAAATGACCTCTAAAACCCCTGTTGATATTCAGTTCATTTCCCAGGAAGCATTGTTCTGTAAACAATGACACGATTGGTGGCTCAGTTTATCTACAGATAATGAGCAGGAACAATAATTTAATGAGTATCTCTAATCACCACCAGGGTTTATGAGGTGGCACTGGTTAGCTGGGGATTTCAGCAGATGCAACACAATGTTTAACATATTTTACATTATAATTTTTATAATTATAATTTTATAAAGGAACCTTTGCCTTTACCACATGCTGAAAATTGTTGCCATTAAAAGAGCTATACTTGAATCTTCCTGAATGTTATTTTTTTTTATGGAGGTTGCAGTTGTTCTTTTAATATGTATGTGCATATACATGTTCGTTTGTTTTTTAAAAAGAAAGGAAAAGGGAAAAAAGAGGGATGCATTTTTAACACATTGAGACCTCTAGTCAAATCCATTTTGGAACAATTTTACCACTTGGTCTACCATGTTTTTAGACCAAGCCTGATCATGTTTTTTGCTGTGAAAGAGTTTTCTGCAAAGCTGGCGTCCTGCGTTCCTCCACGAACCAGGAAGGGTGTTGAGCCCTTTTGCTCTCTTTTATGACTAACTAGGTCAAACCCATGATATTGGCATTTGTGAAACTGGCATTACAATAACTGGGAAAAGGAATACTTCCATTAAGGCAGAACACTAGCTCGACCTGGGCAGCCGTTACATTGCATAATATGGTTAGATGTGTTTAATCAGCATTGACACTTTGATGGAGAGGCAGATGGAAATAGCCATTGACCTGCTATTAATACTGGAGCCAGAGATAAAAATAATCTTTTCGTTTTATACAAGAAGAACATGACATTTTGAGAGAAGGAGACATGAACTTTCACAATGGGATTCAGGAAGATTTCAGCATATGGGAGCCCAGTTCAGGGGTAGCATGAACTGTTTAAGCTTCCTTAACTAAAGATTTGTCCGCATAGGCAACCTGCCATTTTATTCTCAGACATACAAGATCTGTGAATAGAGGCACAGAGTTCATCATGTTAGTTGCATGACAAAGTGACATAATAAAACTGATAGCTTGGCAGCCGATTCCCATCATTTTCAGTATCTTGGTATACAGAATGTACCTACCGCAGTGCTTTTCAAGCAACATGTACACCATTACGATCAATCATCTTGAAACAGTACATATCTTGCTGCAAGTGCCTTTTAATAATTTGCCAAGTGGGGTAACTTGACTTCAGCACTGAAAATGTGTTCTGCCATGGTCGTTTGCATTCTGCAGCCTGAATGATTGCAGGATCTGCCAGCCCCAGAAATATCTTCCTCCTGGTAAAGAAAAAGGAATTGCAAAAGAACACTATGAGGATAGAGAGAAATTGGTCGGTCATGCATCTCACTTTGCACTTTTCTTTGATGGAGAAGACTCAGAACCTCAACCTGCTACTTGGCTGCTTTCTAATGCATTTGTCTGGTCATCCAGATTGCACTCTCATGTTTCCTCAGAGGGTGTCCCAGGGAATGTTTTGGGTCTCCCTGTCAGAGACTCGAGAGTGAGGTCCATGAGGGAGGAAATATGGCTTCAGAATTCCCTTGCTATATCTGTTGCCTCATAACATCAGAGCTCTGAAGCCAGGAGAGGCAAGGGGTGATGGTAGTCTGTGGGTGTTTGAAGGCTCAGTTCCATAGGATCCAAAGCTTATCCATTCTTCTGATGTGCTTTAAGTGGGCAGCAGATTTGCCCTAGCCCTGGAGATAGCATGGATTACCCCATCCCATCAGAATTAATGGAAGGAAAATTGTTGTTTTTTAGTCATTAAGTTGTGTCCGACTCTTCATGACCTCATGGACCAGAGCACACCAGGCCCTCCTGTCTTCCACTGCCTCCTGGAGTTTGGTCAAATTCATGTTGGTAGCTTTGATGACAACCATCTTGTCCTCTGTTGTCCCCTTCTCCTCTTGCCCTCACAGTTTCCCAACATCAGGGTATTTTCCAGGGAGATTTCTCTTCTCATGAGATGGCCGAAGTATTGGAGTCTCAACTTCACAATCTGTCCTTCCAGGGTTGATTTCCTTCAAAATGGATAGGTTTGTTCTCCTTGCAGTCCAGGGGACTCTCAAGAGTCTCCTCCAGCACCACAATTCAAAAGCATCAATTCTTTGGCGGTCAGCCTTCTTTATGGTCCAGCTTCCACTTCCATACATCACTACTGGAAAAACTATAGCTTTGACTATGTGAATCTTTGGCAGCAAGGTGATGACTCTGCTTTTTAAGATGCTGTCTAGGTTTGTCATCACTTTCCTCCCAAGAAGCAGGCGTCTTTTAATTTTGTGGCTGCTGTCACCATCTCCAGTGATCATGGAGCCCAAGAGAGTAAAATCTGTCAGTGCCTCCATATCTTCCCCTTCTATTTGCCAGGAGGTGATGGGACTAGTGGCCATGATCTCAGTTTTTTTGATGCTGAGCTTCATACCATTTTTTGCACTCTCCTCTTTCACCCTAATTAAGAGGTTGTTTAATTCCTCCTCACTTTCTGCCATCAGAGTGGTATCATCTGCATATCAGAGGTTGTTGATATTTCTTCTGGCAATCTTAATTCCAGTTTGGGATTCCTCCAGTCCAGCCTTCCGCATGATGTATTCTGCATATAAGTTAAATAAGCAGGGAGACAATATGCAGCCTTGTCGTACTCCTTTCCCAATTTTGAACCAATCAGTTGTTCCATATCTAGTTCTAACAGTTGTTCCTGTCCCAGTTATAGATTTCTCAGGAGATAGATAAGGTGGTCAGGCATGCCCATTTCTTTAAGAACTTGCCATAGTTTGCTGTGGTCCACACAGTCAAAGGCTTTTGCGTAGACAATGAAGCAGAAGTAGATGTTTTTCTGGAACTCTCTGGCTTTTGTCCATAATCCAACACATGTTAGCAATTTGGTCTCTAGTTCCTCTGCCCCTTCGAAATCCAGCTTGTACTTCTGGGAGTTCTCGATCCACATACTGCTGAAGCCTGCCCTGTAGGATTTTGAGCATAACCTTGCTAGCGTGTGAAATGAGTGCAATTGTATGGTAGTTGGAGCATTCTTTGGTACAGTACTGCCTTTCTCGGGGATTGGGATGTAGACTGATCTTTTCCAATTCTCTGCCCACTACTGAGTTTTCCAAACTTGCTGGCATATTGAGTGTAGCACCTTAACAGCGTCATCTTTTATGATTTTAAATAGTGCAACTGGAATGCCATCACGTTCACCGGACTTCTTGTTAGCCATGCTTTCTAAGGCTCACTGGACTTCACTCTCTCAAGGTCAGCAACCACACTATCTGGGTTGTCCGGGACATCTAGATCTTTCTGGTAGAATTCCTCTGTGTATTCTTGCCACCTCTTCTTGATGCTTTCTGCTTCTGTTAGGTCCCTACCATTTTTGTCCTTTATCATGTCAATTGTTGCACAAAATGTTCCATTAATATCTCCAATTTTCTTGAACAGATCTCCGGTTTTTCCCTTTCTATTATTTTCCTCTATTTCTTTGCACTGTTCATTTAAGAAGGCCCTCTTGTGTCTCCTTGCTATTCTTTGGAAGTTTGCATTCAATTTTCTGTAACTTTCCTTATCTCCCTTGCATTTTGTTTCCCTTCTCTTCTCTGCTATTTCTAAGGCCTCGTTGGACAGCCACTTTGCTTTCTTGCATTTCCTCTTCTTTGGGATGGTTTTTGTTGCTGCCTCCTGTACAATGTTACGAGCCTCTATCCAAAGTTCTTCAGGCACTCTGTCCTCCAGAAGGGAAATTTGAAGAGGGGAAAAACAGACCAAAGAGGGGAAATGTCACCCCTCCCTTTCAGCTGTCTGTATAGAGAAGGCAGCTCTTGCAACTTTGCTTTCCTCAGCATCCACCCACAGATGTGATAGCTTTATGGACCGTAGCAGCATAACTCGGGTGGCCTTGTTTTCAACAGAATTAAGAGAGCTTGGATTTTATTCTATTTTGAACGTAGTACAAAAATCCATTCTAGTCATGGTGAGTGAGCCTCTTAGGAAACAGTTTTGTATCCAGAATTGCCTATGCTGGCTTCTCCCTGGACTCCATATCCTCTTTGCTAGTCACCCTGATCTGAAGACTGAGCCACTTTTTATGGTAGCTTCTTGCCCACCTCTTAATGTTTGGAGGTATGGGCCATGTATTTGCATCCTGTCACGAGGGATCCCCTACTGGTTCCCAATGGAAATTTCCTTGTGTAATGTTACAGTGCCTCTCAGAACCAAAAGTATGTTGTTTGAGGTATTTACCTTTCAGTTTTTTGGCTTAACCCAGTAAATAAAGCTGGAAAAATTACCTTCATGGATTTATAGAAGGTGCTTCCAGACAAGAATTTTACTCTGCAATCTCCTTGCTATAGTCATGGATTTTTACTGGGCTGGTGGTGGATGATTGGGTGGAATCAGACTTTGATATGTTTTGATTTGCTTGTCTCCAGTTTGCAATGCTCTCATGTTTTCCCACTGTGTCTCTGATCTTTTCTTTTCTTCTTTTCTTTTCTTGGAACACTCATTAAAGAAAGGAAAAACAGGATAGTAAAGTCTTTTCATTGATAATTGTCTTTTTATTGAGAACTTCATCAGTTGTCCAACTGGGGGCACGCAGAGACTCTTGTTAAAAAAATTCACAAACTGTTTAAGTTTGGGCATGTTTTATTTTCAGGAACCATTCATAATAATCAAACCATTCTTTCAAATTACTATATATACTTGTCTGAGCCATGCTGTGAGAAAAGTGGACTATAGAGGTAATCATCGATTTGTTGTCAACTGCAAGCCCCTCATTTGGAATGAATTGTTTTCATGAAAAATAGTGGGTTCACAAAGAGGAAAATATACTGTTTAATGACATTCATTAGTGAAACAGCAGCATTTAGCGCTGTTAGAATCTATTGTTTCTATGCACAGGCACAAGGGTTCTGCTAGTTCATCTGTGTAACAAGTGTTACAATTTCTTCCATCAAAACCACAGTTAGTGCAAAAGGGCCTTCTGCGTTGTAGCACCCTGTTGCTGACAGTCTCTCTCTCTTTCTTGGAACTGCTACTTACGCCATTTTAATTCTCTTTGTAAGGCCAAGGAAATGTATTTCCCCACATTTTTGAAGTGTCTGATGAAGTCACCTGCTGCCAGTTTAATTTGTTTTATTTGTTCTCCTGCATTGTGTTTTATAGTGTGTTCTGTGGATCATTGTTTTTAAAAATGGGAGTTTTGTCATTTTATTGTAAGCCACTCTGAGACTTCTTACTGAATAGAGGCTGATATGTTTGCTGACGCAATCTACATATTCTCTGTATATCAGTTTTGGAGAAGCACAGGCAGGAATGGAGTGATGTTCTGGTGGGTTTCCCATAGGCAACCAGTTGGTCACTATGTGAACAGGGCACTGGATTAATAGGCCTTTGATTCCATCCAGTCTGGCTCTTGACTTTTAAAATAAAAAAGTGGCTGTGAATTAAATGGCTGCTGTGAAGAGATGTGACTAGGCCCTATGCTCCTAATCTCATTCAAGGCTGATGAAGGGATCAGTTCGCCTGAAGGAAATCTCTTGGAAACTAGAGACTCTTTGTCCAGTCATTAGCACACACTGACCCTTTGACTTTGTCTTCTTTGTGTCTTGTTAGCAGAGAAGACTGACACAGAAAACAATCCAAAGAGAAAAGAGCTAAGGAGAGGGGATGGGAGCACGTAGTTCTCTGCTGACAAAAGCTTGGTAGACTTGAGATTTTATAGCTGGATGTTAAATGGACTTCCCATTCTCCAGTCACAAGCAGTTCTAGATGGCCAGACACTCCCCTTCCACTGGGAAATAATTTTCTGGATGCTCCCAGGTTGCCACGACAACTCCAGAGACTTTCTCTCTTAATATAATTGGTTGCACTGCCCACATTAAAAAGCTCTGTGAAACAGCATTTGGTTTAGAAGGAGATTGGAGCTGTCCTTTGAATGTTTTGGAGTAAACACAAACACAAAACTACACTCTATATTGTCAGAACCTGATAAGGTTGCCTGACTCCCCCAGGAGTCCTACAGAGATTTATAGACTTCTCAGGCAAAGAACAGATGCCTATGATGTGCTGTAGCTGACATCCCAGTAAAGGGTTAATCCCAGAATGGAAACCAGACAATCATAGACAAGCATTTTCAAACTGATGTGGGTATCTCATTAGAAGTGACTTCATTGTTGCAATAATTCCAGGCAATTCCAAAACTTGTTAATTTCTACAAGCTTAATTTATTGACCAAACTTTGGGAGGCAGTGGTAGATAGGAGGGCCTGGCATGCTCTGGTCCATGGGGTCACAAAGAGTTGGACACGACTTAATGATTAAACAACAACAAGTTTATTGACATGTTCTAGATACCAAAATATACCACAAAATCCAAACGTATTAAAAACATGTAACTTTTGAGAAGTCACAGGCACATTGCTTTAGAAACCATCCTTACAGCTATGAACAAAGCTGTAGGTATAAATGCTCAAACATATGAAAACTGAACTTAAGTTGTAACCAGTCACTTAAGTTTAAAATATAGGAGCATAATATCTCTTAAGAGTAAAGAGCATTTCAAAGTGAAAAAGAACAATCAGAATGTTTCAAATACATTCAAAAAATGTAATAGCTTACAGACTAATAATAAGATACATCAAAATGGCAAAAGATCAAAAGTATGTGTTAACATATTATAGTTTTAAATTGTAAAAATATATAAAATTAAAAAGGTATTACTTAGCTCTAAGCATAATTTTAGGCACATACAGAAAAGCATTTTCTTATCCAGCCTTATGTAAAATCTATTGTTGACTTTTAGTGCCACACTGTTATACTATGCTGTTCTAAGGACATTTGCCTTGCATCAGTTCTATTCTCTGCCTCACACCTTCTAATCCTCTTTGGATAAGATGTCTCTCCATTCAGTAACAGTCTGTGTTTCCCATCGTGTCTCATAACACTCTACATTATTGCATCCTATATTTATAGTCTAGTTTAGATCAAAACAACAAGCCTTTATCTAGCAAGGGTAGAACATCTCTATGATAGTGACCAGGTGGCATATCTCATCGCTGTGGGAACATTCTGCTCCTCCTGTCAAGGGCAAGTATAGCACTCTGCTATAACACCAATCTGCTAAGGTAGTGTATTTTGTAGGGGTGTGGGTCATGTTGATGCCAATAGATGATGATACAGGATGGCATATAATTTTACAGCCCTTATCAAAACACTTTTTATTATGCAGCTAGTATCTTATAAAACAAATGACACATTTCTTTCTCTTCTTTACTTGCTTATCATTAAACAAACATCAATTTTTTTTCTCCTTTTATAATATTCTGTAGACATTTCTATTATACAATATGTTACTCTTCTCATTTTCCTAACACAGGTTTCCACATCTATTTTGTAGTATTGCTTCGTTAGTAGGTAAAGCACAACACAAGTGGCATTTTAAAATACACATTGTTGTCTCTTGTTCTCTTGTTCATATTAGATTGTCATATCATTGTTTATTCTTTCTCACAAAAACTGGCACAGAACTGCATGAGATACTTATGCCTTGTTATCTTATCAGTGACTTCGTTCCAAAACAAACTAGAGTTATTTTGTAAACAATGAAAATCAAGCTACACTTGCACCTTACTTTCCCTTTAAAAGTACTTTAAGATCACATTTTTCCTGCACCATTTGAAAATAACATTTCATTTTTAGGGCAACACCTCTGCACCCCATAAACTCAGCTTTTTTGAATTATTGACATCCCAATAACAATAGGTCTGTTAAAATGTTCTTAAGCCCATTATATTTAGCACAGAAAGAAAAGATTCTGTGAGTCCCACTCTCTTCCATTGTAGCGTCACTCACATGAAAAGCAACGAATCTGAATAAGAGAGACTCCTGTGTCCATGGAGCCTCTCCAGAGGAGCCAGAATCCAGAGAAGTTGGGATTGTGCCTCATGTGGAGAGCTTCCAGAGGTAGAGTCTTTGGACCTATCACTTTTTATGCAAGCATGGTATTGATGGTAGGGTGGGACTAGTGTGTTCCCCTTTTCCTCCCTTGTTGAGTCAACATGCTTAAGAACCCCTGATTAGGGCTGGCATCTATGGAAACCTTGCACATCAGATGGAAGGCATGACCACACTCCATCCTAATAACAGGCTACCTTTCCACATTAAAGTAATCTTTCTTCTGTTAAGTGTAACCTTTACCATCATTACCCTTGTATTTTGAAGTGGAATGTTAAAAAGCCCTGGACTATGTGCTGTTTCTGAATATTTGAGCTTTTTCAATTAAATAGAACTAGTAGTAGTCACTTCAATAAACGTTTGGCATTTAGCTTTAGAACTAAAATGTTATAATAATCTTTCTTGTATTTTGTACAATCAAGTTGATACAAAAAGTTTGGATCAAGATATATTCTTATTGCTGAAAATATGAGAGAACATAGTAGAGAATCTTCAATTATAATAAAAGAAAAAAGCAAATAACTTTTTAATTTGAAGGAAAAGGAATCTCCCCCTACCACACACACGGGGGTGGTGGTGGAATCAAACATTATCCTTCAAATATCGGATAGGGGACACATTTATCACACAATAATTCTTGTTTTGCCATTGTCTTTTGATCTACCATAGGGGACACAAATTTCCCTTTTTCTTCTCATTCTCCCCTTTTTAATAATCATTCTATATCCATCTTTCCAGAACTCACCCAATAACTTTTTACAGCTTCCCACACAAGATAGTTCAATTTCCCCTACAGGCTACAAAAGATTATGTCCTTGGGTAGGATAATCATACTCATCAAAAGACAAGATTTCTGCCATCATTATTCATGCCGGAGAGTAACTTTCACATAACTACAATGATAACTAATGACACTGAGGAGTGGAGTGGCACTCAAAGTCGCAAGGGGTACCCAGTCTGGAACAAAGAAGATTCATTTATCTTTTTCCTAATGCGTTCGTTTCTTTTTAAAATTGATTGTTAACAGAAAGTGAACATCAGTACTCTTCACCTTCAGAACCCTTGAAATGCATTGATGTTTTGTTATGGCCTAGGCTGGAGAACTTTCAGGCTCTTACCACCACCAGGGTTTCCAAGCAGGACTTGGCCCCCCCAGTCTTTCTCAGATAGGCCCCTCTTAATTTAGACTCTGCATCCCACCTCCTAAATCTCAGGGAAGTCTTTCTGTCCACAAGTTGTGGACATCCAAGTTCTTCCAGCCATCAAGAAGATCTCAAGCAGGTATCCATTTCCCATTCTCTCTGTCAGACACACACCCTGAACAAGCCTGAAACTGCAAAAAAAAAAGGGGGGGGCTAGCCTTTCAGGAAAGCTAGACGTAGCACTCAAGGAGGCAAAAGGGACTGACCTTCAGAATGGTTTCCCAACTAGTCTGTAAAATTTTGACAAATGTTTTAATACTTCTCACTTTAAGGGCAGGATTTCTAGCCATGGTTCTGAGTCAGTCAAGTTATACTGCAGCAGGCTGGTGCTTGGAGTACTGTCCAAGGTCCTGAAAAGGGTTGGCTGAATTCAGATCTGTACAGCTTCCCTTGCCTGACCTGTTGCCTTTCTGGGATGACAGAGTCCCTAAAGAAGCAGGGCAAAGTCATCGTCGTCGTCATCATCATCATCATCATCATCAACAACCTTTTATAACTGCAGAGCTGGAAGGGACCCTATGGATCATTGAGTTCAGCCAGTGCTATTAAATCACATAATTCAGATCGTGGTCTTTTTTCTTATTACTATAGTGCTATGTATACAGACATTTCTGAAAGATATATAAGCTCAGAACTTGGTAGACTTTTAGGAGCCAAGTGTGTACACATGTGGCATGGATATTGAGCATGCCCTTTTCTGTGTGACATTTCAGCTCACAGGTATTTTGCGGTTGGGGATTGCTCTCATTTGATCCTGAGGATCGTGATACAACTTAAGTTAGAATCTCAGATATCTAGTTCGTATCAGTCTTGGTGCCCAGGAAGTTAAAAAAGAGAGAGAGCATATGCTTGAGCACTGATGTAATGTGCAGAGGAGTGGGACAGGTATGGCAGACTTGCCCTGATAGTACATGATCTCACTTCTAACTATGGCCTGGGGAAGTTTCTGGAAAATTCTTCAGCACCTCGTAACTCACAAATGCATCACTCTCCAAGCCTGATCCATGGAGTTATTTAAAGATTGGTAGCAGGGCAGCTTTGTTGTTCATATGAGTGCATGGTCCTTGGATGTATGCGTGAAACAATAATCCCTTCAGACTACATTGGTAACCAGACAAAAATAAATATAAAAACCAAAAATACTGTGGCAACGTTAAGATCCACTGTTATATTTCAACGGGAGCTTTTGTGGATTTATCCACTTCTTGAGACATCACTGTCCAAACATGCCACAATGCTTTGGTCTCTTCTGTTTTGTTTTGTGTTCCTGGATATGTTTGTATCCGTGCACATGCAGATTGAGGGGGGGGGCCTGGTCAAGTTGAACATCACATCTGGTCTCCATGCCTCTCCCTTTGCCTCTTTCAGTTCAGCGACTCATCTGATTGAAAGTGGATCCATGCATCTCACTTTATGGCAAGGCGGTGCAGTTTGCTGATTATTTATTCCACTACATGGACCTCTGACAGTGCTGCTGCATTCTTTTTTTTTAATTGCCCCTGGCTCTCGCTTTGAATGAGCCTGCATGCTTCAGCTGGTTCTCAAGAACTGTATAAAAAGGAACAAGAGCTGTCATTCTTGTACATCAGCAACAGGAAACCTGTGGCCTTCCTGATCTTGGGGATCTGCAGGGCCCATCATCTGCATATGCTGGCTAAGGATGATGGGATTTGAAGTCCAACAACACAGGCTGCATGCTCCTTATTGTATGAATGACTAAGGTAGAGGGAGCATTCAAATGATGAGCAAATGATCCTCTATCTGCAAAATCAACATTTCTTTTTCATCAGGGAAAGCCAACATTTGGATTGTCATTTAAAAGTATGTTATTTGTTGTTTTTAAGTGGCTGGTAAAAGCAGAGAGTTCTAAGAGCGAGTAAGAAATCTCCAGTTCCAGATCCCGAACCATACCTCCTGTTCTCCAGATGGCTATCTCTCTATCTCCATGAAATCATAATTTGATCTCTCTTACTTATTGGTTTTTAACAAAGGCAGATAGAAGCAATAAGTTTGTTTTTTCTGTGCAAGACCCCTGTTTCATGTGTTTCCTGTAGTGGAGGTAGCAGGAGGGAGAATTTTCATTGGTTCACCATTTGAACCTAACCTGATCCACCACCTCTGAAATGAATACACAAATTAGGATACATTTTCCTCCCAGTTTTGTCATTCTCAGAACTTTACAATGTTGTTCTAGGCCCTAAATAATTTTTACAAAAATACAAATAAAATATCTGCATAATATGTGGAAGGAAGGAAGGAAGGAAGGAAGGAAGGAAGGAAGGAAGGAAGGAAGGAAGGAAGGAAGGAAGGAAGGAAGGAAGGAAGGAAGGAAGGAAGGACGGACGGACGGACGGACGGACGGAAGGAAGGAAGGAAGGACGGACGGACGGACGGACGGACGGACGGACGGACGGACGGACGGACGGACGGACGGACAGATGGACAGATGGACAGTGGTTGAGAAAGATACACAGAGACTTGGGTGTCTTTGTAAAAGGTTGCACTTTGTTCATCCTTGGAATACAGAGAGTGGTCAGGATTTCCCCTTACAGCTTCCCAATCATGCCCCCCTTCCTTCCTTCCTTCCTTCCTTCCTTCCTTCCTTCCTTCCTTCCTTCCTTCCTTCCTTCCTTCCTTCCTTCCTTCCTTCCTTCCTTCCTTCCTTCCTTCCTTCCTTCCTTCCTTCCTTCCTTCCTTCCTTCCTTCCTTCCTTCCTTCCTTCCTTTTTGGTCTGTATAAATGTGGGATTCCTAGTGTAATGTAGTGGATATAGTGATGGACTAGGACTCTTGAAAACAGGCTTTGAATCCTCACTTGACTATGGAAACTAACTGGGGGAGCAAAACTGGTAATACCTCTCCTTAAATATCTCACTTACCTTGAAAACTCTATTAGGATAGCTGTACTTGAGTTCTGAATTGACAGTACAGAACGCATAAATATAGTGATCAAGGTTCCCTCTAAGGCAGACCCGGGCAAAGTGGGCCTGAGGGTCACATAAGGCCCATGAGCCGCTCCTATCCGGCCCGTGGACAGTTTTGAACATCAAAACCATTTATAGCTTTTTGTCTAAAGTTGATCAGTTGCTTATCTTTAACATACTGCAAAAAACCTCTTTAGTATTTGTAAAGATTAACAAGTTTAAAATAAAAACAATCATAACATCACTGTTTCATTTTATTTTTAAATAAAGTTGGTTCGGCCCCCGAACACAGTTCAGATTTTTCATATACCCCCCTTATAGAAATTAATTGCTCACTCCTGCTCTAAGGTGTGTGCGTGCACGCATGCACACACCTCTGCCTCCCTGCATGCACCTGTCTTCCTCCTCCGTGCAATGATTGCATTAGGTTCCGGTTGCAACAGAACCCTGCATGCGGGGGAGGGGTGGAGTCACGCGTGCACACGGGCAAAGTTGCACATGAGAGAGGCAAAACTCCACCCAATGGAGCTGAAAGTTAGAGGGTACATTGATGGTGATGGTTCCTTTTGCAATGTTTGTCATACAATATTTCCTTTTGTATCCTGAGGGTGTGAGTTTAATTGCCTTTTTTGGCATTTAAAAGAAGCATTCCAAACATTTAAGAGAGGCAATGGCAAGGGGTTAATAATGAAAACTGGAATGGGTTTGGGGGTGAAATGAAAAATTCTTGGCCTGTGTGAGAGATGTGAAGATGGTATCAGGGACATGGACTGTTTTCCATCAGTCTGAAGGATGCAAGATCTCCAGACTTCAAAAATAGATATTTTGTAGGCCACACGAATCAATTTAGTTTGACCAGTTCTGTCTTAGCCATCTTGCTAATTCTCAGTGCGATATGATACCACAAGTTAATTTTTTTAAAACTCTGGGCCTTCTGTAGCTGTAAAAGATAGACCAACTTCCTCCTGCTCTTTTGGACTACAACTTCCATCAGTCCCAGTCGGTCCAAACCATCTGACTATTGCTATATTATAACCCTTTGATACAGAGGCAAAGCCCTTACCTGCAGATGGGCCCTTGGTACTATGATGGGTATATAGGCCAAAGAATTATTTGAAGAATTATTCTCACTTCATTCTACAATGCTGTCAACTATGGTAGCGTCATTGTCATCAACAACAGCAATGTACCATCAAGTCTATCCAACTGATACCAACCCTTATGAGGGGTTTCTTAGGCTTAAAGTACTTGTCTGCTCTCATGTTTCATAACCATTCCCTCCTCCTGATGCTACTCTGTTGTTTTGCCCAAGGTCCAGTGTAATAATTTTGTAAAGGGGAAAAAACACCAACAACATCAGAACTCATGCTTCGTCATTTAATGAAATATTAATTGCTTTCCTAATAAATTACAGTCATAGGCACAGTCATATATGAATGATTTTGAGTGCTAGCTTTCAATGGCCTTACCCTATAACAGTGTGTGTACTTTAAATAATTTATACCAAGCACTGGAATAAGCCGCGACATATAATAATTTGCTGTAAATAGCCATTTCTATTCATCACTAATTAATTAACTTTAAAATATTTATAAATGCTTCTTTCACTTAAGTATTGCCAGGGTTGCAGACCTATCTGAGCATTGCAGGACTATATGTTAAATAAGACGCAAAATCTCATAGTGGAAAATAAGCCTCAGTCATGCAAACAGGGGTCTGTTCAGGCAATGGGACTTTGTCTCTCTCTCTCTCTCTTCTACAAACCTCTTATATCCCCACATCTGCTCACACAGGAGTGCCTTCAGAGAGAATCAGGAGACCCACAAACTCTGGTTCTGCTGATGGGATCAGAACCACTGGTGGGAAAAACCATCACAACAGAATCTCCTTTCAGTTCCAAAGGGCAGTCACTCAGGGGTTTTATTCATTACACATGTGTTGCCCATGGAACTCCAAGTGGCATTCATGAAATCCCCAAGTGATTTTGTCCACCCAAGCACTGGGCAAAACCCATCCTGTCCAGCTTCAGTAATCCTGCCATCTGGTTATTAGTTACATGTATATCCTGCCTCTCCTCCAAAGCACCTCACTCCATGACTCTCCTCTTCCCTGCTTTATCCTCACAGCTCTGTGAGGTAGATTAGATTGAGAGGCGATGACTCATCCATGCTCACCTGATGTTTCTTGACTCAAACCTTTAACATAGGTTCTCCCTCTCATGCTGTAGTCGGACACACTAACTACTTCATTGCATGAAGGTGGCAGGATCAATCCCACCTTTGAAGAAATCCTGGCCAAGATTATATCCCATGCTCCTCCCAGCACCACGGATGTTCCTTTGTTAAGGAGCCTCATGACTGCAGTATTGCAGTTAAGACTCTGCTCATGAGCTGAGTTTGATCGTGGGCTCAGGTAGCCAGCTCAAAGTTGATTCAACCTTCCATCCTTCCAAAGTCAGTAAATTGAATACCCAGCTTGCTGAGGGACAGGGCAATATGTAGCCTGCATAATTAAATTTGTATGCATCAAAATGTAGACTTTTGGTTAAAGAGACTGCAAAATAGACATGGTGTGCCCATCAAAAGTATATTTACCATGAAATTAATGGGTTAGAAGAGGGGCTGCCACGATAAAGCACCAAATATCTAAATAAAGAAATTGCCCATTACTTTTGAATAACTTCACGGAAACTATTACTGCCCATTAGGTAAATAACATCCATTTAAAACTCATTTATAGTGCTACAGTTCAAGATCATAATGAAAGCTCTGTCATGGTCTATTGAGTTTCACATCCATGGCTTGAGTTTGTTTTTCAACTCTGCCAAAATGGAAAGGAAATATATATATATATATGCATCATTAAAGTAACATTATCTTGCCACAATAAATCCAGTAAAGCACAGGATTTCAATAGCGCACTGTTGTGCTAGCATGCATTAAAGCTAAGTCTAGTTAGCAATTGCTGAGAAAGGGCTTTTCATATTTGTGTCTGAAAATGAGCTATATGGTGCTTTTGATGCTTATTTTCACAATTGCTTCAAAGGAAAAGGGCTCTGACATCGGACGATGGTGGTCAGTGACACCAGCTGCAGTTGGCAGGGCCGATGGCACAGCACAGGTGGATAGAACGGGAGATGGAAGAAGCCAGTGCAAAAGTGGGTGCTGGTGCACAGACATCCATGCCCATGTCAGGAGCCAAGTATTCTCACACAGGCATCATGCGGAGGGGTAGGGGACATGCAAGCGGAGCCCTGACTCCCCACCTCCAGGGAAAAAAACCAAGCAAGAGTGAACTGGCACGATGTGAACTGAGCCTGAAGTAAGGCACTTTCCCATTCGCCCTAATGGATCGGCTGCCCTTCTTGGTTGGAATGCAACCATCTAGGTTGTGCCTTCCTCTCCAGTTGGGGCCAAAGTCTTGCCGCAAAGATTTGTGATTCACGAGTCCAGAGTCATCCTCACAAGATCCTTTCCTCTTCTTGTCCACCAAAGGGCTTGGGTGCCCCACTAATGAAGAAAAGTAGTATAAAATGAAAAGCAATAGAATATAAAGATCGTCAGATTTTGAAAGTGTGTATGTGTGGTTCTTGCGGAGGAAGGATAAAAATCACAGCAGAAGAAAGCAGCCATCTGGGGTTTACTTGTAGCAAGAGAGGAAGCTGCCTATGAGTCAGAGCCACTCGAAGTGTGTCAACTAATTGTAGAAAGCCCCATGTGTATGCCTTTTTTGGGGGGGAAATCTGATCGATTTGGTCTTGTCTTTATTATATTTTTGTATCTGGTTTTGGCTTTTTCTCTCTTTCTCTCTCTCCTCAGCTTATATTTTTGGCCTAAGTTACTTTATTTGCATTTTATGTAATATCATTTGACATTTCATCATGCATTTAAATGTCAATACAGTACAATGGTTACTTGCAATTGCTTCTATGGCTCACAAATACCACTCCGATACATTATGATTTATTTATTTATTTATTTATTTATTTATTTATTTATTTATTTATTTATTTATTGAATTTCTATCCCGTCCATTTAGACTAAAGGTCTACTCTGGGTGGTTTACAAATTTAAAACCAATTAAACCAGTAAACATATATTATAGATCCAAGGTGGTGAAAGTATAAGACATTACGATGCAGGAGGGAGAGCCTGCCCAAATAGCCAGGTTTTAAGTTTATTCCTGAAAACACCCAGAGAGGGAGCCAGGCGGATCTCCACTGGCAAGTTGTTCCAAAGGCAAAGGGCCACTGCTGAGAGGCCCTACTCCTTGCTCTTTCCTTCTGGACCTCCCTTGGCATTAGACCCCTCAGCTGCCTGTCCTGGCTGGAACAAATGACTCTGGCAGAACTGGGTGGGAGAAGGCGCTCTGCCAGATACCGAGGTCCTAAACCAGGCTTGTCCAACCTGTGGCCCAAGGGCCGCATGTAGCCCAGGTCGGCTCATAATGCGGCCCAGTGCAATTTTTTATTTTTAAAGAAATTCCAAAGTTTCAAGTTACAGTGCCGGCACTTGCGGCCGGAATTCGGCTGGGGAATGTCACAACGGTGTGGGGGAGAGGGAAGGAAGGAGCAGGAGGGGAGGGGAGAGGGGGGCTGCATGACTGCATTGCGCCGTCCCCATCAATAGGTGGAGTCGAAGCTGGCAGCCTCTGCTGTCTGAGATCGCAGCTGCCGGTAAGCGCGCTTGGAGCGGGGCTGTGGAGGATGGCTAAGGCTGCCCCCCCATGCGGCCCAAACCAAATTTATGTGCGGCCCAAACCAAATTTTCATCTTCTAATGTGGCCCAGGGAAGGTGAAAGGTTGGACACCCCTGTCCTAAACCATTTAGGGTTTTATATGTAATTGTAAGAACTTTGAAATCAATGCAGAAATGAATGGGCAGCCAATGCAAGGCAGCCAGAGTGGGGGAAATATAATGGTACCTTTTCACTCCAGTAAGAATTCTGGTTGCCGCATTCTGTAGCATCTGAAGTTTCCGCATCAGTCTCAAAGGCAGCCCCATGTAGAGCGCATTACACTAATCTAGAGACTATGAGTGCAAAGTGGTGTGGGCCCCCCCACATCAAGATAGGGATGCAGCTGGGCAATCTGCCAAAGGTGGAAATATGCGGAACAGACCATTGACGACACCTGGGTCTCCATGGTGAGCACCGAATCCAGATGTACACCCAAACTGCGAACCTCACTCTTAGTGGTAAGAGTCACCCCCCCCCAAAGGAGAGGGAGTTTCCCAGACCCCTGATGTCTGGGACACCCACCCAAAGGACCTCAGCAGTGGCCATGAATGCCACTGATGAACTATTTGCAGGAATGTTAGTGGAAAAGTGGGATATAGATAAACAGGTAGATGACTGAGTGAATGAATGAATAAATAGTAGCACTCTCCAGGATTTCAGGGAAGGAAATCCATACTTTATGTGGAGGCACCAAGGACTGAATTTGGCATTTTTGGCATGCAAAATGTGGTTTTCCTAGACCTTGGAAGACAGATGTAGACTATACTGTAACTCCTAATATCGCCTAGCCATCATGTGCTGGCTAGAAGATTTTGGGAACTGTAATCTGAAAAAGCAACTTTTCTCAGCTCTATCTCCACCACTGAGCACCAAAAGAAAGCTGTCTTCCCTTCTGTCAGTCCACTGGTCCTTCTAGTCCAGTATTGTTGTTGCCTCATATTCTGACTGGTAGCAGCTTCCAAAGGTAGAACATGACAGTTTTTGTCTATGCAGCATGGGCTCTACCATGGAACTGTGTTCTTCCTTTCATGCGCAAGAGATTGGCAGTGAGCAAGGACAGGAAGGCACAAAGCCAACTTAACAGATGGCTTTGCACAGGGAAGCCAGGGCATCCTCTTTGGCTGGGATTCCAACATCAAGGTCTTTCTGTGAAGTTTGGAGGGATGTGTCCCCTGTTATTCCGCTCAGGAACGGATTAACTTTGAAAAACAACAAAGCAGATTCCGGCTCAGTGCCCAGTCTCTGCAATTCAAGCATTTGTGCAGGGAGTTATAGGAAAAAGTTATGATAACTAGGGAGAAATATCTCAGTGGAAGAAGAGAAGATTTCCACTCCTGCTTCTGCTGAATGTAAGTATGGTTAACATGAATTTCCACTAACAAACTATAGTTTGTCACAAGATGTGCTTTTTCAACAATTAGTGGATTGCCTCCCCATGAAGGAGTTGAAATCAAAGTCCTAAATGGAAGTACATTTAAAAAAAAAGGTTCAAGGGGAGGAACACATTTTAATACTGTGGCTGATAAAACACTAGAGTTTGAATGAGTTTGAATGAGGATCAAAAGAGAACTGGATTTTCTCAGTACCTTATTAGGGGAGAATGTGTAGCTCCTTCCCAAAACAAACAAGAGTTTGTGGAGAAAGCTGGGCAGTTTACTTGGGCAGCTTCCGGGACCCTGGGCTGATGCTTGTCAGATGCATTAAGCAGCACTATATCCTAAAGGTGTATCAGCACTAGAATTGTATCAGTCTGACATCACTTTAAGTGTTATTCATTCATTAATTCATACATTCATTCATAGCGCGCGCGCGCGCGCGCACACACACACACACACACACACACACACACACACACACACACACACACACACACACACACACACACACACACACACACACCCTGTTTCCCTGAAAATAAGACCTAGCCTGAAAATAAGCCCTAGTATGAACTATATTGTAATATAAGCCCAACCTCAAAAGTAAGCTCCAGTTAAGTGAAACCCCACCCTCCACCATTGTTCAGCAACCAGAAGAAGATGACATGACTGTATTTTAATACATGTTGATTGTTGTGCGTGAAAAAAATAAAACATACCCTGAAAATAAGCCCCAATGCATTTTCTGGAACAAGAATTAATATAAGACCCTGTCTTATTTTTGGGGAAACACGGTGCGTACGTACGTACGTACGTACGTACGTACGTACATACATACATACATACATACATACATACATACATACATACATACATACATACATACATACATACATACATACATATGTTAGCCGGCTAGATAGCTCAGTGGTTTTAATTTTTTATATAAAATAGTAAAAGCAATTAAATATATATTAAGATTAGTACCAAAATTTATTCACTTGCACATTTAAAAAAAAATGTGCAAGTGAATAAACAAAGCATTCCTGAGACATTTATTGCTTAAAAGCCTGCCTGACAGAAAGACAAGAGAGAGGGAGGCTACCTGACTTCTTGGGCAGCCCAATTCCAAAGCCCAGGAGCGGAAGGCTCCTCTTCTGCCCTCACCAAAAAAAACTTGGCAAGGAGGAGGGCCTCTCCAAAATACCTCTAAGGGCCAAAAAAGCTCATATGGGGTGATGCAATCTTTCAAATATCCTAGACCTGAGCCATATAAGAGTTTATTGGTCATAACCAGCACTTTGAATTGTGCCTGGAAATGGATTGGCAACCTGTGGAGCTGCTGCAACGGGAGTTATGCAGTCCCCATAACCAGCCCCAGTTAACAATCTGGCTGCAGTGTTTTGGAACCACTGAATTTTCAGAACACTATTGAAAGGCAGCCCCACACGGAGCAGTTATTGAAAGGGGATGTAACTAAGGCATGTGTCACCATGGCCAGATAGAACATCTCAAGGAACAGCCATATATGGCACACCAGCTTTAACTGTGCAAAGGCACTCCTGGTGACTGCTGAAACCTTTGGATCTAAGCTCAGGGTTGAGTCCAGAAGCACACCCAAGCGGCAGACTTGACTTTAAAAAGTCAACCCCATCCAGTACAAGCTGAATCCCTATCCCCTGATTTGCCTTTTGACTGACTAAGAGCCATGGCTACATTCTAAGGAATCCTAGGATTTCTAGGTTGGAGACAGATGTGGACTTCTGGGCTAGACATCTGTACTGCAGTACTCTGATTTACAACAGAGGCATCTCTCTTAAAGAAAGGAAAAGAGAGAGAGAGAGAGAGAGAGAGAGAGAGACAGACAGACAGACAGACAGACAGACAGACAGACAGGATGCTGCCATTGTCCAATACTGCCTGCTCTTGCTGGACAAACAAACCCACTTTATCTCCTTGAACCCAGAGCCACATCAAAAGACAACATATGTTTTACATAAGTGGGCCCAAGCTTTCCCTTTCTTGTGCCTTCTACTAGCGTTCACCAAAGGAAACAGATCATGATGTTCTTACAATTACAGCCTAGCTTATGAACTGTTTTCTACTTGGTCCTTCACACAGGAAGTGGAAGAGACAAACAAAGCTTGAAAAAGTTACTTTTTGACTACAGATCCTAGAATCCCCCAACTATCACAGGAGGCTGGGAAATGTAGTCCCCAAAAATAATAAACAAAGCATTAGGAGCCAGACATTCCTAAACATTATATATGTAATTGCTATGTATTGTATTATATTATATTATACATTATTATATGTTATATCATGTAATAATGTATAATTATAATTACACATTATTTTATATGTAATTATAATTATATATTGTTATATGTTATAATAATATAATATGATATAAAAAGATGCATATTATTTTTATACTTGTTAATCTTCACCAGTATTAAAGAGGTTTTTTGTGGTGTGTTAAAGATAAGCAACTGATCAACTTTAGACAAAAAGCTATAAATGGTTTTGATGTTCAACTTGTTCAGTGAGAGCAATCCAGTCTGTCTTGGGCTTGAACAAGTGCTTGAACACCAGATTGAGCGACGACCGGCGGGCTGGACAGGAGCGGCTCCCAGGCCATATGTGGCCCTCAGGCCGCACTTTGCCCAGGTCTGCCTTAAGCTAAAGGTAGGAAACCTCAGCCTGTGATACATTTAGAACCATTTCACGGCCTCCCTCTTTTTTTACCCCTGCCCCTGCAAGAACTTAGGAAAGTTACCCTTTTAACACTACAGCTTCTAGAATCTTCTAGTCCAGGCTTGTCCAACCCCGCGGCCCGAGGGCCGCATGTGGCCCAGGTCAGCTCATAATGCGGCCCAGTGCAATTTTTTATTTTTAAAGAAATTCCAAAGTTTCAAGTTACACTGCCGGGGCATGTCACAACAGTAGAGGGGGAGAGAGGGAAGGATGGAAGGAGCGGGAGGGGAGGGGACAGGGGGGTGCGTGACTGCATTGCGCCGTCCCCGTCAATAGGTGGACCCCCTCCCGGCGCCATAAAGCCGCTGGAGTCGAAGCTGGCAGCCTCTGCTGTCTGAGATCGCAGCTGCCGGTAAGCGCACTTGGAGCGGGGCTGCGGAGGACGGCTAGGGCTGCCCCCCCCATGTGGCCCAAACCAAATGTATGTGTGGCCCAAACCAAATCTTCTTCTTCTAATGTGGCCCAGGGAAGGTGAAACGTTGGACACCCCTGTTCTAGTCCATTTGTCTAGCTCTGGTCCTTCCATGACAATTAAACTTGCAAAACAACCTCTCATTGGCACCAATAGGACCCGAAACCCAGCTGCTGCAGCGGATGGTTTTCAGGGATGGATTGACCGCTGAGGGGAAGGCATAGATAGCCCTGCAGGTTGTCGCCACTGACCTTTACAGAAAGGCAGCGGGTAGACTGAGGCAGCAAATAGGTGCCATTCTTGTGAAATGGGAACTGACGTCTGAATTGATTTGTTGCATGTACATTTTGGGCAATAGCTTACGATGTTGCCGATATTTTGCCAGCAACTATTCTAGCCAAAGCTGTCTAACCAGAATGTGATGTTCTTCGATTCTTACATAAGGATCTACAAAATGAAGGACATGTCGGTATTTCACACCCTACAGTATTCTTAGCAGAGTCCAAAATGTCCTTCCAACATTTTGGGACAGGTGTACACTCCCACCTTATGCACAGCAATGTTTCCAAAATCTTTCACACCTCCAAGAAAAATCCAGATTTTTTTCAAACCTCATTTGTAATCTAGAAAGTTTCTGAAGTCTGTGCCTTCACCCTCTATTCCCCTCTGTGAAGAAGTTTGAGTAAATGAATAGAGCATCTTAGAACTGCCAGATCCAGCACACACTGTGCTGTTTGGAGGATTCTGGGAATTTGGGTTTCCCAAAGTAACTTTTCTATATGAATTTGGCTTACATCTCATCTTGTTCTTGAAAGACAGGATGCTTCTCATCCTGCTTTACTGGGACTTGGGGTTTCCAGGTGAAAGGTGGTCATGCAGAGGAAGGGCAGGATCTATTCTCAATCATTCCACAGTACAGGACATGAAATAATGGGCTCAAGTTATAGGAAACCAGATTTCAGCTGAATATCAAGAAAAATGTCCTGTTAGAGGAATATGACAATGTAACCAGTTGCCTTGGGAGGCGGTGAGCGCTCCAGTGCTGGAGACATTCAAGAGAAAATTGGACAACCGTCTGTCAGATCTGCTTTGATTTGGATTTCTGCACTCAGCAGAGGGTTAGACTTGATGGCCTTATAGGCCCCTTCCAACTCCATTATCCCATGTTTCTATGATATGCTTCTATGCATGTGTATGTGTGTACTCTCACATATGAACATGCATCTATATACACTGATGCACAATAGTCATAGTGTGAGGTAATAATTCTTTCCATAATAGGCAAGCCACAATATCTCAGCCTCCACTCCTGATCTACAATCTGTATTTTGTTTTTAAAAACATCCTTATGTATTTATTTAGATTTTTAAAATTTGACTTAATCCAATCAGCTCTGAGTGTGCTTCAATTAATTTAGACAGATGACAGAAACCAAAATAAGATGAGTTACATTTTGCCCCATCCTTGTTCATCTTATCCTAACAGTTCTTTCTCGTCCCTTTTTTAACTGCCCCTTCTCTGAGGTCTCAATTCTGACCCAACAACTGGTGTTGAGATTTGTGATTTTGGGAACTGAACACAACCTTATGATCCTCCAGTCCCACTGTGTGTGCAGTGGGAAGCGGGGAGGCCAAAGCTACTATAAGAGTTACCGAGATTTCTTATTATTGCTGTTATTCACTTCTATATCGAACCCTTCCGTCAGTGAGTATAGGGCAACATATATAGGTGTCTTTTCCTCAGTCTCTTCTCTCAACAAACCTGTGAGAGAGGTCAAGTTAGGAAACTGTGGTTGGATTCAAGGTTATGCCATGAGTTTTACAGTCAGGTGGAGATTTGAACCCAGTACTCCAGAGTCTTTGGCTAAAGCTCTCAAAAGTTGCTACATTGCACATAAGTACACAGAACCCGCTGCTGTATATTGTATCCAAACAGTCAAAAATTACGTATATAAATACAAAGTACTATTGAATTATGATCACAGCCTTAGCCAGCACTGGGTCTGTGTGGCTATTATAAGAAACGCTGAGGTGGGGGGTGGGCTGAGCAGTCTTTATTTATAGCTGCGAAACAGTCTGGAAATGCAGGGAGAACAAAACCCGGCAGAAGGCAGCTTTGGATTGTTTTCAGATGGCATCCGATATATTTGCGCCCACCCTCTAAGAGGGTTAATTTTATGGCTTTCGTGATGGGTTTATTCATCTCCCTCCCCAAATGGTGCCAACGAAATGCCCTGGAAGCCCTTCCACAGCTGAGTAAATCATGTGGATGAGTCTCAGCAGCAGCTCCCGTGACAGGATGAATGACTGTAGGATGTGGAGGAGGGGGAAAGAGAAAATGTCAAGGAGACAAGATCTCACTTCAGCCTTTGTAGCCTAAACTCCCTCATAAATATCCGACCCAATATCTTCGTTCCTCTACGGCAGCCCACCCCCACCCCCACCCCCCGCCATCTTCAGTGTTGCACCATGATATAGAGGCAGGTGTCATGCAGTTCCACCTGCAAGCTATTTTTACTTGCTCCTCAGCAATGAACTTTGCAAAGAAAGGGATGATCTTAAAGATCCATCTGCCACCGCCACCGTCTAATAAGAAAGCCTGCACTTCCCCATTGTCACTGTGCTAGGGAGGCCATTTCAGTCTGATGAAACTTGATAATGGTGACATCAAAACACATTACCTTTTTATAGGCATGCTGTGATTAAACAGCTTCGTCCCAGGAGGCTGGTACTAAGTTAGGACTATTGGGGGGGGGGGCAATCTCCAGAAGTCCACAGTCTGCACCTTCGTATCTGTTAAACTTGGAGGGCTGCACTTACTTCTGCAAACCCCCCCCCCCTTTGTCAAAAACTTTTTTCTGTTATTATTTTTGTAAATGGAATAAGCTCTCTTGCGACCTCTAGTGGCCAAATAAAAATAGATGTTGGGGTTGTGCCTCCAAGGCATCTGGCAGGAAGAGACATAATAAAATACCGCCCCCCCCGGACCCACTCTAGAGGGCATGATAGGATTTTTTTAACCTAAAAAGAAATCACTAGGAAAAGTAAAACTGTGGGTTATGGGAGTGTTGGGGGAATCTGAAGGAAGTAAGAAGCCATGTTTGGACCTCTGGGAGAGGGAGGGGGAGGACATACCACCTGCATATCATCCCATGGGGTGCACTCCATTAAGAAAGGCCTGGCTCCCCTGTCAAAAAAGGAGGAGGTGCACCACCCAAATAAGGGACACGGATGCATAAAATTTACATACCCTAATCTATATTTAGACATGTACATTGAGAAATAAGGGCTATAGCTGAAATAGAGATGTAAAATTGGGTCACCAAGCAGAGAAAACTGTGATCGGATGACCTGAGTGCCATCAGCTGTTCACAGGATAATTGTTGATGCCTCTTTTCTCCCCCCCTTTTTAAATATATATATATATATATTTAAAATAATCTTTTTAAAAACAATCTTGGACTTAGTCATCAAATAAAGGACAACTCCTAATAGAAGAGTCTTTTTTTACAAACTAGCTGATCTTTGCGGGTTTTATTCCAATTAAAATCTTTGCCTTAATTTAGTTAATACAGTACAAACAGGAGGAAATTGTATCATTATTATATGCCTCAGTAAACAGCAACAACAACAGAAAAGCCCAACAAAACACAAGAGTTCGTGGGAACAAGTACAAGTACTACAGAGAAGTTTATGATGTTTAACAATTATATAAAGTCCCTTACATTAAGATATTCTTTCAATTAGCCAATGAAGTCTTTTCATAAGGATCCCATTATGGCTTATGTTTGTAGTAAAGAGTAGGGTTCAGAAGCAACAAGTTACAAGTACCATGGTAGGTCTAGTTTTTAGGCTAAGAGGAATGTAATGGCTGAAATCCATTAGTAAGTCAGAAGCAGAGTAAGCCTATTGAATCAATGGAATTTACCTAGTTGCTGATTTCTCAAAACTCTACTGATTCTGTAGGCCTACTCTAGTTACTACTGGATTTCAGCCGATTAGTAGCTATAGCACTACATTTTGTTATGAGTAATGTTTTCAAGTCACCGTCAAAAGTCACCTTTTAATAAGGCATTTCAGAGATACTGTGAAAATGTTTCGAATTATATGCCTTTCTTTTGTCAATCAAGTTGCAAGAGAAATTTGATTTGTTTTGCCTTTTGTATTTTTGTAAATATTCCCAAGATGCAATATCCATACTGGACCCTATAGGGTATCCTAGGGTAGTCCCTTCTGTTTTTTCTTGGGTGCTGCTAACACAGTGCACCCTGTTATTAAGGAATGCAATGAAAGTCCTTTTATAAATGGAAGAATGATGACAGCTATAATCATGAGGGTTGCCCAAATGAAATAGCAAACCTGCCAAGTTCCTTTTTTAAAAAAAGGTACCAGTCTCATAAGTGGACTCAGCAGTGTGTGCATTTTTCAGTGCCACAACTTGTTCCACTCCGGAGTCCTGCAATAATTTTTTCCATTTTCCAACAAAAGAGAACAGACACTGGAGTCCTGTATTAATGGAAAAATCCAGTTTCTGTTCTCTGTTGTTTGATAATTTTTTGTTTGCTTGTTACTGTACCTACTTGGTTGTTTTCTGGCTCGCTCTTTCTCCAGGCCAACACAATTCCAAACCTTACAGCTTGTATTAATGGATGGGCAAGGCCAATGAACTAGGGTGTTGAAATAGTTCATTTGGGATGCAACTGAGCCATGTCTTAGTTGTGGTCAGATCTTATTGTGCTGGCCGATACACCCAATCTCAGCTGCCAGTAGCACTCTTGGCCATAGCTGTCCACCTGAACATCCCATGGTTCTGCTAGTCCGGAAGCAAAGATGGGGAAAGTTCATTAATAAAATACCGCTCACAATCAGAATCTCACAGCTAGGAAGGTAAATGGCTGTGCTGGCTGGGAGATTCTGGGAGCTGTAGTTCAGCCACATCTCTCCCCAGGAGAACGCCTGAGATATGCCCTTCAAGGGACGTGCAACTTCATCCAGACAGACTGACATTCTCTCCTTTAAAGTTAGATCCTCTAACCCAATGGTCCCCAACTTTGGGCCTCCAGATGTTCTTGGACTTCAACTCCCAGAAATCCTGGCCAGCAGAGGTGGTGGTGAAGGCTTCTGGGAGTTGCAGTCCAAGAACATCTGGAGGCCCAAGGTTGGGGACCACTGCTCTAACCAATAGTGTTGCAGAGTTGTGAATGTTTTGTTACATTCCTCTAGCTTCACAGCAGATGTGCAGAAATTCACAGAGCAGAATAGTTTCACACTCCCCAGAACACTCCACCTCTTTTCTCATTTACAGTCATTTACAGTCTCAGTAACTAACTATGAGATATTAGTAGTAGAAAGAATAAAACTTTTCATTACTTACAGATCAAGTAAGTAGCTGACAAATGTGACTACAGTACTTTCAACAGAGACTCCAACAGACTCACTGCTTCCAACAGGCTAAAGAGAAGGAAAGAAGCATTTGGCAGAAAGGCAGGGCTCTCTTTCAACTCGGAGGCAGGAGGGAACTTAGTGCTGGATAGACCGTTGGCAGTCATCACAGTCGAGAAAGATCCCTCCCAGCCAAACGAACTACAGGCATCATTCAAGGCTGTAAAAATTCCAACAGATAGTACCTCCATCCCAACCAGATGTAATGTCAGTCTGTTAATCCTCATCTAACCTGTCACTGCGTGGAGTTCCAATTCATGACCTCAGTGGTCTCCACAAAATGAAAGGACAATGCTGTACAGGTGGGATCTCATCAGCCTCCTGAGGGAAACACATTCCACGCTCTCAAATGATACCTCACAATAATTTTATACACAAATGATTAAAAACAAGAATGAAGCACAAGGTATGAACCCCAATCCAAGGGAGAAAAGCTGTAGCATGAGTCACCCAGCACCATTGCCTGACAACTGTACTCAAGGATGAACTTGAACCATAACAAAATGGTGTCCTCCAAGCCTCATTTCACTAACATACAGCAGAGATCCCAGTATAGTAACTGCATTTGGGGGAAAAGACATCTGTTCAGTTATGACTGACCTGGCAGGTGAATACTGAACATCTGTTTCATGCATGAAGCTTAACAGTCAGCTATTTTGGGAATCAAAAGAGCTGATGTACAAACTGGTTCAGCTGGTGTTTTTTTTTTTTGTCTCGTACCATTTTAATTCCACCATTTTGCTTGGATGCTGAGCCAGTTGGCAAGACCTGACCATGGCTGTGAGTGGCAGGTCCTTTTAAAGGCCACTAGGGTCACCTTACCTCAGAAGATATAAGGGCTCTTTGCAAGAACATTCTGGTTTAACTCTTGCAGGGATAGTAGCTCTAGAGTGGTGGCGTGTATCTGGAAATTAGAAACAGAGATAACAGCTGGTGAGGGGGCTAATCCGTCTTTGTATTAATTGCTATCTTTCATGTTGGCAAAAAGACAAAGAGAAGAGAGGGGGGAAGGCAAATATTAGAACACTTTTAAAACACAATAGATTCATTTCAGTGAGAACTCTAATGGATCAAAATACACGTCTCCAAACACAATAAATAAAAATACGTGTTGGTGTTCCTGAAGGGAGGTGGTTGCACGTTGATTTACTGTACATATTCCTTCTCAATGCATTAGAAAATGGTTGAATTTGTCATTTAAAAAAGTCGTTGCCATTGTTTCTTGGAGGCATTTTTGGAGCAGCCCTAGAAAATCATTCTGAAAGTGATCAGAAGGAATATTTGCCAAAGCTGAAATGCTGTATATTCCAATACATCTTCATGTAAGGAGAAGAAACAGCAGCAACTAGAAAGTCCTAAACTTTGTGAAGGTGGGTGAATGGTGAAAGGCAAAAGCCCCACCTAGTACGGAAACAGACCTACTATTTGGTATGTAGACCGCTCAGTTCCAATGAATTGATTGGATAGTTCTGCCATCTACAGAACTGGGCTCAGAGATGGAGTGATCAGATTTCAGAGATGCAAGAAAGGAGTAGGAAGACAGCCAACTTGGAAGATCAGCTTTTAAAAAAAATATAAATAAACCCCCAAGATCTACCAGCTGGAGGCAGGCACTTTGGCATAATGGCTCAGTGGGGAAGACACACACTTAAAATTAAAGGATACTTTTGGAATATACTTTGGCTGAGATATGGGTGTTTATTGCCAGAAGCAGGCTTTCAGTTGTTTCACCCAAAAATCCACTCTTGGTTACCCCACTCCAAAGCTTTTATCTATTTCAGCAAATAGATGGCAAGAATGACATTCTCAATTGCTCTTGTTGAACAGTGGGAGTTTGAAGGCAAAGACAGGTGATACAAAAACAAAGGCAGGTGATACCTTTGTTTTTGTTATTGTTGTGTGTTGTCAAGTAATTTCCGACTTATGATGATCCTTTTCACAGTTTTCTAGGTAGCAAGTACTTATCTTCCCCTTCTTCTGGGGGTGCCCTGGGATTGTACAGCTTGCCCAAGGCCACAAAGGTTGGCTTTTCTGGGATGCAGAGTAGGAACGTGAACTCCTGTCTTCCAGCTCTATAGCCAGAATCCTAACTCGCCAAGCTATTCAAGCAGCCTGATACCTTTATTAGACCAACAAAGCAAAACAAAAGATCACAAATGCAAGCTACTGTGGCTTTTGATTCCACACAAGCCTTACTCAGGCTGGACATTACAGAGCTGCAGAAGCAAGATGAAAGTTCTAAAATCCACAGACAGAGGTATGGGCCAAGTTTTCTTTAAAAAAAAAAAAAAAAGCAAGTTTTAAAACGGGAGCTACCGAATTGGCTCAGATGTGGTAGGTTTCAGGTTAGAATGTCTCTCCTAATCTTGTTTCACAAAAGGTTGCTGTTCATTCAGTATTCCCCGTTTTTCAACAGCCTGATAAAGGTATTACCCGACCTTGCTCTTGCTTTGTGCACAAGGATTGCACAACTTGTATTTTTCTTACTTGGATTCAAAAATCAACTCTTGCAAGTCACCCAGAGATAGGCCAGTAGATGCCCCTCTTTATTTTGCCTAGCCCTGACAGTGGGACATCAGAAGTAAACTTTTAACTCAGACCTGAGTCAAATGAGAGATATATACTTATACTTTTTTCTAAGTATTTAATCCACCTAACATGGTGTTCGATACTAGCAGATATGATGCTATCAGAAAAATGATGAAGGTGAAGCAGAAAAGAACAGTATAATAATAATAATAATAATAATAATAATAATAATAATAATAATAATAATAATAATAATAATAATAATAATAATAATAATAATAATAATAATAATAATAATAATAATAACAATAGCAATAACAACAATAAAAACCACCACCTTTGAACTGCAAAGCTGGAAGGGACCTCATGGATCCTCGAGTCCAGCCCAAGGCACAGTGGAGAATTCAACTCTCCAGAATCAGAGACCTTAAGCCACTGAGCTATCCAACAGTTTAATGAAGCAAGTTTAATAGGGAAGGAGGGAGTACTTGGAAAAAATCAACACTGTAGAGATAAGACAGAGAGAAGGCTGTTAGTGTGACGCTATTAGTGAAGTTTGTTCGAAACTCAGATCTTGGGAACCATTTAAATCAGTGTTAATCAAAAACCTTGATGATAAAGAAAAGAGTGTGCTAATGAAATCTGATGCTGTTTCCAAATTAGGGACTATACCAGGGAGGATTAGAAAAATTAGGCAGAATGATCTAACACTTCTCATAAACTACAGCAGAAGAAGTGGTTTGAAAACACAAAATGCTATTAATAACCATGGACATTTTGCTGTGCACTGATCAGCAGGGAAAGACAGAAAAGAAGAGGCACTAACAGGAAATTACAGTGAGCCCCAACCCTACTCATGCAAATCAGAAGTCTGAAAAGTTGCTTTTTGGACTACAGTGTCCAGAGTATCTTGTCTACTGGCCTATTCTAGGAGTTTTAGTCCAAAATAGTAACTCTTCCACACTCTGGCTAAAATTAGTTGCTTTTTAATATTTTCTGTAACATCTTGAATGACCTCGTGCCAATGCCTCCCTATTAGACCTGTCCAATCAAATTGGTTCTGTGAGCCTCTGGCTTGCTTTCTATTTTATTCTCCAGAGAAGAGAATAATGGGGACACATGGGCTCTCTTCATTGCTGGCTCAAGATACGTTGCTGGATGAGATGGTGGAGGATGAGAAGGTGTTCCCCTCTTCCACGCAGCCAAGTTAGTAGTTGAATCCAATGCCTTCAACAGGGGTGGCGGGGTGGCATTCCCACTCCACTGCAGAGCAGCAGGCTAGTTTAAAGGGATGAAGAACAGGGTGTACAGCCTACACAGGTCTGCTCCCCAATATCTTGCCTTCCCTTCACACAGTCTGCTGTCTGAGTTGACCGATTCCCCTTGCCTTAAATTTAAGGCTTCTTTTTTCTGCCAGTGGAAAATTTCAGTGAAAAATGTTCAGTCACAGTCGTTCAAAGCTGAGCTGTTCCCTTCTTGGGTTTTGGGTTTGTCCTTGCACACCATGGCTAACTTCCGCTTAATGTGTTTCTGTGATGTTAAGTTGGACGCCTTGCCTCCATATAGCACTAATGAACCAAAACTAATAGCAAGTATTATATAAGCCCATTTGGCAAAGGCTGCGTTCCTGCTTTCTTCCCACCACAGCACTTAGCACACTGTGTTGTTTGTCTCTGGTTTTGTTCATTTATAATAAAGTGTGTTTGATACTGATTGTGATTATGAATAATTAAGTGTACCTTGTACTTAAAATTCACACCATCAGGACTTTCTAGCCTTTGAACAGATGAGCACTTTTTGAAAGCCTGCTCTATTTTCTGACCGCGCGGTCCTTCCCAGTGTTGACTGCTCTGTCATTGCACTAAATAGGATCGACTAACTGTGTATCGGACTGCAGCCCAAAACCCAGCAGTTGGGGATCTGGCTTACGTATGTGGGCATCTAAATTCATTTTTGTTTATTGAATTGAAAGGGCTTCCCTGTGTCCCCTTGTCAAGGAGGCTGCATCCAAGAAATCAGAAAACAGAGACACAAAAAGGGCAGCTAGGAAGAAACTACTGTATTTCCAGTTACTCTGTGTATGTTTAAAACTGAATTGACAGTGAAGAAAACCAACAGTTTTTTTTTAAGTGATTCGTTTAAAATATGGTGCTAGAGGAGAGCTTTGCAAATGTCATGGCCCACAAGAATGACCACCAAGTGAGTCCTAGAGACACTCTCTAGAAGCAAAAGTGATGAAATTGAGGCTGCCATATCTTGGGCACACCATGACAAGAGAATCCTCTCTGGAACTGCAATGATTCCCGGAAATGTTGGAAGGCAGCAGGAAAAGAGGAAGATCCAAGATGAGATGGATTGACTTCATAAAGGAATCCATGGCCTTGGATTTGCAAAATACGAATAGGCTACTAATGATAGGACATTTTGGAGCTCACTCATTCAAAAGATTGCCACAAGTCAGAGTGACAAAAGCTATGAGCTTAAAGTTTGAAATGTTCACATTTGAACTCGTCTGCATTTTAAAGCCTTGTTGTTTGCAATGCCAAAGCATGGCCCCTTCTTGACCAACTGTAGTGTGGTCATGTGTCATGCCCTGGAGGGGAGAATCATCCATCTGAATATATTGTCTGCCTGAAGGGCTCTCCAGTGCAGGACTGTGTTAGAAGGCAGAGCAGTTAACCCTGGATTGGAGAGTAAACAGATATACAGATCATCTGGCCACTATCTTCCCTACTAGAAAGCTGTGTGTTGTATTTAAACTGAAATAATTATTGCTAAATGTGCATCTATCATATAAGCAAAAATATGCACGTGTCCTGCAAATGCATGCTATATTTTGTTCGTCTTGGTGATGCGTTTCCTCCACTGCATAAGGAGATGCCCTCAGAGGCCATGCTATGTCCTGTGTATGAGACTGCAGATCCAGAAAGCAGCGGGCTTAAGATGAGTGAGCAGAGTCCCTAATTTCCAAAGATGACAACAACTGATCAGACAAATTACAATTCAGCAGAATTCATCTCTTCCACACTCCATCCCTTTCATTTGCATGAGAGGCTAATGAATCTGCCTGACACAATGAATAAGCAGCAAGATCCATGCCAGAGAAATTCTTGCTGCACAGGAACAAAGGTCTTCTCAATGTTTCAGAAAAGATCATTTTGAAGCCCTTAAAGCCAGTATGTATTTTGGTTAATTAGCTGGAAATGTAACGCTTCTCTCTGGCCTCTTCTTCAATTCTCTGATTAACTAGTCTCCATTTCAGCATGCGGCCAGCAGCCTTTCTATTTTTAGCACTAATAGAAGAGTTTTAAATGGCTTATTTTCTGTTTACTAAAGTCATCCTGTTTGTTCCCATGGAAACCGTGGCAAGTGTCACAGCCAAACTGTTTTATTAAATGGACGGAAGTTAGAGCTGCAACATTTGGAAAGCAAGTCTTGTTAGTTTTTCTGCACAGCTCGTACTATCATTGTTACGCAACAGGGAAAATGATATTTTTGAGATGCAAGATTATGTGATCCATGGTAGAAGAGAACAGCTTTTCCCAAGTTGGTATTTCCCAGATACGTCGGACTACAATATCCATCATCCATAGCCTACATGCCCAGCAATGGCAGGAAATAATAGTCTCACACATCTGGCAGGTTTACAGCATGGGAAATCTAGAGTAGAGAGTACCTTGAATAAGCTGTCTAGTGGAAATAAATTAAAGTCTAATTTCTTTCCACTGACATTAAAATGAGAGCCAATTATAAGGAACGGCATTAATGAATAACGACTCTGGTTGAATGGATATATTACAGATCTTTGGCATTAGTTTCAGCCTCCTATGATTATGGTTAGATAATTCTCTTGCAGATGCATTTATGTGCAACCGGTAGCCAAACTGTCTCTCAATACTTATTATGCCTCATATGACCATTTCAGTGGGTCTCTCCTGCTACGGAAGGAGTCTAATGACTTTGTAAAGGAACTGCTTCCAAGGGATGTTTTGAAAGTGAAAGAACACAGTTTAATCTTTTCAGATATTCAGTGATGCATCTAATAAGTTAGCTGAAAAGGGTAGCAAGTAAGAATAATTTCCATTGACAGGAAGCCTTTTCAGGCAAATGGAGGCTGATTTCCAAATTGGGGAAGAGGGTAAAAAGCATGGAGCAGGGTCCGAGCAATATGGGTAGTAGCAGCTGCGCTATTTGCCACTTCAGATGTATTCTCATCAAGTATGTAAACCACAGTTCAGTTACGTGCATCTCCCATCTGGAGGAAACCCTACTGCAGTAGATTCCTGGATGGCGAACAGCTTAGTGTCAGGTTAAAGCTTCCCAGACTTTCAATGATCATTGACTGGATTGTTGGTCACTGATTGGAGATGAAAGTGGGGGGGGGAGCAGATAGGTTTTTCATCACTGCTTTATGAGGTGGACTTCAAACACTTCAAATGAAAATCACACTTTAATGTCTCTTTTCTTCTACTCCACCAAGCCTGATCTATGTCAGTGGAATGGTTCAAAGGTGAATTCCTACGAGAGTTGGTTGTGGAACAACATCAGTTGGAGTTCAGAGCTTTCTTTACCAGTAAAGCTGAGCTAAGGCAGTGGCTGAAAACCTATTTCCTCTGTGGGATCTAACCACAGCCTTATTTAGGTGTTCAGCCTGCAAGCACGCAGGGTTCCAAGGCTGGTGATGGAACATGCACAAGAAGTCCAGACTCCCCACACCCCCATCTGGGAATAATCAGATCTTCATGCCCAAGGCACTAAAGTCTGGATATATTGGGGAGACAGGGACAAGGCTTGCCTCCACCCATATTTTGTCTCCACCCTTGAAGCTCTGTGCACTCACAGACTGCATTTTACATCCACAGGGGCTGCCCTGCAGTTTGCAGAGGATGATCAAAGAACTTTGCAACTGGATAAGTCAACACATAACCTTGGTTCTGATAGGCACCCAAGACTGAAGAATCAGAGTGTCAAGTAAATCCTTGAGGTTTTATCATGTTTAAAAATATATCCCCTTGACATTTAGTCCAGTTGTGTCCAACTCTAGGGGGCGGTGCTCATCCCCGTTTCCAAGCCTTAGAGCCAGCGTTTGTCCGAAGACAGTTTCCGTGGTCACGTGGCCAGTGCGACTTAGACATGGAACGCCGTTACCTTCCCACCAAGGTGGTCCCTATTTATCTACTCGCATTTGCATGCTCTCGAACTGCTAGGTTGGCAGGAGCTGGGACAAAGCAACGGGAGCTCACTCCGTCATGTGGATTCGATCTTATGACTGCTGGTCTTCCGACCTTGCAGCACAGGGGCTTAACGCACAGCGCCACCATGTCCCTCTTAAAAAATGTTAGGACTTACCTGATTAAAGAGCTTCCTGCAGACTGCACTCTAAATGCACTAACTACTAACAGACTAAAAAAGTGTGTGTGGGGGGAGACACTTAAGCAGAGAGGTGTGGCTCTCTTTGAAATCAGAGGGAAGGAGGGAATAATTGGTTACTGCTGAACTGACTGACAGTCACCCCAGCCCAGAAGGGGCCCTTCCAACCAAACCTACTAAAGGCAGCATATGAGGTTGAAATAATTTTCTTCTCTCGAAAAATATGTGTGAGGAGACATAGCACCACACTACGTATGTATTAAAAAGAGAGAAGAAAGCCACAAACTGTCCTTTGGCAAAAAAAAGCATCCAAATTGCTCATTTTACTCTTCTAGGGGAAGGGGTAAGCCTAGACTAATATTTCCATGATCTTCTCTGCACACACACAAAAGAAAAAAGAATAACCAAATTCTAAATCCCTCCAACATATTTTGACAGCTCTAGAACAGACGTTCAACTGGATATACTCAGCTCCATTTTTCTAAGTGCCACCTGTTGGCCTTTACCAATATTATTTCCCAGGCATGAGCTTTTGAAGTAATATAAAGTATTAATTTAAGCCTAGTCTAAGACTAGGCTTAAATTCATTCATTTACTATAACATGTCCTGGAATATATGGCAAGAATCAAGCAAACACAGAAGACAGAAATACAAACATAACATAGCAAAAATATAGTTCCATGCATGATTTAACCTATAAAGCCCTAAAGCTATCCAAGGTATCTCAAAAACCGTATCTCCCTTTAGGAGCCTGCCTGGGTATTATATTCATCAGGGAGGCCTTTCTCTCAGTCCCACTATCCTCATAGGTGCATTTGGTAGGGACATGAGAGAGGGCCATATCTGTTGCTGCTCCCAGACGCTGGAACTCCCTCTCACGGGAGGCCAGACTGGCCCCATCTTTGCTGTCCTTCCACAAGCAGGCAAAGACCTTTCCCTCCAGGCAGGCTTCCCTCAGTGACTAACTGTCTAGAAACCAGTAAATGGGGTGGTTTGTATTTTATTGTTTCTAAATGTGGGTGTGAGTTTTAATGCTTTTACCTAACATTTTAAATATAACTTTATCAGTTCTTCTTTAATATTTGAATAATTTTCTGTTTTTAGTTTTTAATTTTGTGTAAGCCACCATGGGTCCTTTTTAAAGAGAAAAATGGGGCAATTCTTAAAAAAAAATAAGTTAATAATAAGTAAGTTCTACCATCTCTGTTTACCAGGTCTGTGTCCCTCAGACTGCCCTTTGTTTTTTTATTTGGTGCAGTTTATATAACTTTTCTTCCACTCAGAAATGCACCATATGGGCAGCTTAGTATTTGGTGGGTGACCACATTAAGCATTTCTTGGTCCCTTTATTTAGTTCCAGAATACAGTGGTGCCTTGCTTAACGAGCGCCTCGCTGAGCGATGAAATTGCTTAACGAGGCGCTCTGGGCCATCGCTGGAGCATTCGCTCAGCGATGGCCCCTATGGGGATTTTTCGCTTTGCGATATTCGCTAAGCGTTTCGCTTAGCGAATATCATATAATGAAGCCGGGAGAACAGCTGATCGGCGGTTCCAAAATGGCCGCCGGAAGGTCCACGCCGCATTTTCGCGCCCTGCCCTCACTTACCGAGGGCGCGAAAATGGCGGCGCTATGGGACAACATCGCTTAACGGTGAGTTTTAAAGCCATAGGAACGCATTGAACGAAGTTCAATGTGTTTCTATGGCTTTTTTATTCCCGTTTAGCGATGTTTTCGCATAGCGAAGGTTAATCCAGAACGGATTAACCTCGCTATGCGAGGCACCACTGTATAGTGATTAGCAGTGATGCATGTCATTTTCCTACGGGAAACAAGGTTGGTGTTTAATGTTGGAAAAAAACACTAAGCACACTTCAGTGGATAGAGAGTTGTTATCCTCATGTCAGAATATTACCTGGAACATTAATAGGCTGAGATGAGGATGTCCTTTGGCTGGTGTCCACACCATTTAGGGATATGTATGTTGTGTAGGAATATCCTTACCTTTGGGTGTGTATGCTATTAGAACGCTGTACTAATTGTGTTAATACGTGTCTTATGTCATGGAGTTAGTATTTATTTATTTATTTATTTATTTATTTATTTATTTATTTATTTATTTATTTATTTATTTATTTATTTATTTCTATCCCATTCATTCAGACAGGTCTTTGCTATGCAGTGATATGCTCTGCCTACCCCAAATCTAGCCCCATATTGAGTATTCAAATTAGCAATTCCTGCTCAGGTTCCTTGGAAAGAAACTCTACATCTCACTACTTTGGAGCCCATGAATGCTACGGGTGAATCTGGGACTACAGAAGGTGCTGTATCGCAGAACTAGGATTTCTTTCCATAATATATGACTTCAGTATCTATCTATCTATCTATCTATCTATCTATCTATCTATCTATCTATCTATCTATCTATCTATCTATCTATCTATCTATCTATCTATCTATCTATCTATCTATCTATCTATCTATCTATGATTGAATTTTTTAAAATGATGAAGACCAATTTTAATTGGTAGGGTTCCCATTGAGTGACACACATGGAATTGGTTGTTGTGGGTTTTCTGGGTTGTTTGACTGTGTTCTTAAGGTTTTTCTTCTTCCTAACGTTTCACCAGTCTCTGTGGCCAGCGGGCAGGAGGACAGGAGTCAGAACTCTGTATTCTGGTGCACTTTGCTTGGATAGTTGAGAATTTATAGCTGTAGGATCAGCTTTGGTCCTATTGAGGAGATTGGGTGATTATGGTGATCAGTGTGTTTTTGTTGTGGGTGTATTGTTGTGATAAGGGGGAGAGATTATCTGTCACTGTGATTGATGGGTGTCATTAGCTGGTCATTTTTCTGCAATGATCTCTGGTCCTTGTGGCTGGGTAGAGAGGCTGTAACTTTTCACTGCTAGAAGCCAGGCTTTGTTGAGTTTTAAACTTTCTTCTTTTTTGTTGAAGCTCTGCTGGTGTTTCTGGATTTCAGTGGCTTCCGTGTACAGTCTAACATGATGATTGCTGGTGTTGTCCAGTACATTACTATTTTGAAATAGAATTTCGTGTCCAGCTTGTTTTAGGGCATGTTCAGCTACTGCCGATTTTTCCGGTTGTTTTAGTCTGCAGTGTCTCTCATGTTCTTTGATTTTGATGTGGATGCTGCGTTTTGTGGTTCCAATATATGCCTGGCCATGACTGCAAGGTATTCAGTATACTCCTGCAGTGGTGAGGGGGTCCCTTTTGTCCTTTGCTCTCCATAACAGTTGTATTTTTGTGGTGGGCTTGAATACTGTTTGTAGGTTGTGTTTTTTCAAAAGTTTCCCCATGCGGTCCGTGACCCCTTTGATGTATGGCATAAATATTTCATTTGTGAGTGGCTGTTTTTCCTCTTCAGTATGGTATGGTTTTCTTGGTTTTATGGCTCTTGTGATTTGATTTTTGGATTAGCCATTTGCCTGTAGGGCCCAATTCAGATGGTTAAGTTCAGTGCTGAGAAATTGAGCTTCACAGTTCCGATTTGCACGGTCTACCAGTGTTTTGATTATGCCGCTTTTTTTGCTGTGGGTGGTGGTTGGAGTTTTTGTGTAGGTACCGGTCTGTGTGGGTGGGTTTTCTGTAGACCTTGTGTCCCAGTAGGAGGTTAGTTTTATGTATGACCATGACATCTAAGAATGGGAATTGGCCCTCTATTTCCTTTTCCATGGTGAATTGTATATTTGGGTAGATGCTGTTGAGATGGTTTAGAAATTCTTCCAGTTTTTCTTCACTGTGATTCCAAATTGCGAAGGTCTCATCATGTATTGGAACCAGTTCACATTGAATTGTTGCTATTTTTGTATTGACATGTCATTCTAGTAAGGAACAGGCATGAAAATATGACAGATGGCATTTCCTTGTCGCAAGGAACAGTACCTTTTCATTATTAAGTTACATATAATCTTACCTTGCCTTAAATATCTATGCATGAAATTTTAATCCATGCTTTGTAGCTAGCAGTATCTCCTTCTTTCCATCTGCTAATTACATGGAGAAATTAAAATGGGGAAAACGTGTCTTATTTGCAGCTCAAAATTGTGTAGAAAGCAGTGTCGGAAATGACCTTTATTGGTCAGAGGGTTTGTATTTCTGGATTTCTTATGCAACTAATGATTTATGATTCTACATTATAGATGTATTCAGCTCTCATTATTACCCTGTTGGCATAGCTAGTGGCCAGTGTAATTAATAAGCTGAGCTGAACAATAACAAAAGGATGCTGTGTATCTAACTGTTTCAGCAGTTCCACTTTTCCAGGTCAGTTTTCTGTCTGGATGATGAGCTGTTGACTGCTGTTTTCTTTCTGCATGCACTGTACTGCAGACAGTATGCCTTTGACAAGTTGAACCTGCTGTTCCCTTGGTGGAAATGGACTACACTCTGGCTTAAAATGTGAGAACTTGGAGTGTAGTTTAAAAGGATTTTTTCAGTTTGGAAATAATTGTAAGGATGTAAATATCAATCCATTTCCGGGCAAAATTCATAGTGTTGGTTCTAACCTAGGAAGGAAGGAAGGAAGGAAGGAAGGAAGGAAGGAAGGAAGGAAGGAAGGAAGGAAGGAAGGAAGGAAGGAAGGAAGGAAGGAAGGAAGGAAGGAAGGAAGGAAGGAAGGAAGGAAGGAAGACATGGCTTGTCATCACACACCAAACAAGAAAGCACTACATACATGCATGTATACATGGATACATACATTTTAAAAGATAAAGGCATGATTTTTTGGTTGTCCTTGGAGAGAATGTACAGATCTGCCAGACCAGTGTTCAGTATCATTGCTGAATGATAACTGCTGCTCTGTTGCAGAGAATCTTTTAAAAAATGGAATGTTATGAAGATTGTTTTTACATTATTATGGGCAACCAGCTTGCCTTTTTCTACTTGGTGTGTGTGTGCGTACATGTGTGTGTGTGCCCATGTGCATGCATATATGCATGTTTAGCATTAGAAATGGAGAAGATGGCAGATACTCTGAGGAAATTGCACTGACCAAGACCAAAATTTGATGTCTCTGGTCTTGCTCTAGAGGCGAGAACTCTTGTGGCAGCTGGAGAATTCTGGACCAGCCATCTCACTGTGTGCAGCCATAACCAGGACATTAATGAGATTACTTCACATCTCTAAATAATGTATTGTGATGTATGGCTGTGAATCCATTTGATATTATTGGGGATAGAGAGACTATGAAAAGATGGTAGTAAACAAAGAAAATTCATTGTGCAATTAAGTGGCCATCTTGCATTTAAAGGGATCGATCAGTCAAGATTTCTGTCTTGCCAAAGTATTTGGCCACACCTGGCATAATCCAGTCCTAATGATCAAATCTTACCTGAGATCAATGAAAGGGTGTTTTATCATGAAAAATTTGCTAGATTGCACTGTTTAATAATATACCGTATTTTTCCGTGTATAAGACTATACTTTTGTCTAAAATCTTTAGACTAAAAACTGAGGGTCGTCTTATACACAGAGGTAAGCTGAGGAGAGAACAAAAACAAGTGGAGGGGAAAGCAGGGATCAAAGCGATTCTGCAGCACTTTTATCCCTTTCCTCCTACACTTGCTAAGCCCCATTTAGATTTCTTAATTTTGGATTAGAAAAGTGGGAGGGGGCGTCTTATACATGGGGGTGTCTTAGACACAGAAAAATACAGTAGTTTTATTTCAAATATATGCATACCACCTGTGTGAACAATCAGAGTTTTTTTCCCTTACATGCATCTTAGAACACAGTGTAACTTCTGAATGGATACCATGGGTTCCCTCCAGTCTCAGAGAAGAATATGTCAATATGGATTTAAAAAAAACACATCCTTTCCTTTCTTTGTTTCTTGAAATTAGGGTACAGCAGATGCAATGTCGAGTCAAAACAATAATGATTGCGTTTCATTGGGTTGTTTTGATCTTCACAGGGTTAACAGCACGGACGTTGCTGAAACAAAAAAAAAACATCTCACTTACCAAATTCTAAACATGTTTTTCCTCCTTAGGGTCCACCTTCATTTGCAACACCCACATCATCCCAGTCAAGAACCAAGAGGGAGTAGCCATGATGTTTATTATGAACTTTGAATCCATAACGGATGAGGACAATGTAGAGTATCCAGAGAAATTGAACCAGATACTGTCGGCCAAAGTCACAAACCGTAAGTTGTGTGTATTTGATCATTATGGGTGGGTGTGGGGCAGGGAACAAGCATCTAAAAATAGCAGATATAACAACTGTATGTTTAACATGGAGCCTGGCACATCGAAGTCCCGTACTACCACAATACTTTTATTTACCTAGTTCAAAGGTCACAAAACAGTGTGCAAGCTTCTGGGTGCTCAAGAACTCTTTGTCAGACAAGATGCTAAAGAAAACAAAAGGATTAGAGTCTGAGTTCAGCCACAGCTTTGAAGCAGAGAATGAGAGAAAACTGCTGACAATCATCTTAGGTTCAGCCATGAGGTATAGGGGGGATTGTAGACACCAGCTGCTCTTAGTCTGCAGGTCCCATTATCCTACACATGCTTATGCTGATGGGACTGGCAGGTTAATAAAAGCTAGAATGACACACACACACACACCTCACCCTGATAGAAGATTGTAAGGTTTGCATCAAGAACTAACACTGGGGGGATGATAGAACAGCAATACCATAAGCAATAATGGAAACCCCCAGTTTAAAAATATAAAATCCAGTTGTTATTTGCAAGAAGACAGCACACAAATTCTTAGAATGAGGTGAATATAACACATTCCTAGAGGCCTTGCTTTGCATTCAGGCTTAATTTCTGCTGTCTCCTGTTGCAAAAACATAGGTCATGCTCTGAAAAAGATCATAATGAACTGCTAATGAATTCACATATTTAATGACCACCTTTGCATGGCTAGGCAAACCAGAAGTCCTGGATTACTAAATCACAATGTGAATGAGTTTGTGTAGGTCCACTGATCCTTACATGCACTGGGATAAACAAGTTTGGCCAGGATAGCTTGTGTGACATCCAAGGCGGATTCTGGTTTATTGCAGCTAATAAAGCAGGACTGATAAACCAACAACAAACACCAGTTCAAAGCTGCTTTGTAATCCTTGTTTTTGAGGGTGCAGTGAATCATAATCCCAGTGTGGACATTACAATAATTTCTCCTTGCCTGTTTTCTTTCTTATCTAAATACAGTTGTTATTCCCAGCCAGAGCAGACTCATTGGATGAATGGGAATTGTTAAAACAACTTATGTAAATCCCATCTGCTCTCCTTGGGGCAAACAAGAAGAATTGGAATTAGCCCAATGCATACACCAGCCCACAGCTTCTTTTCAATGTGATTTAAGAAGCCTGGCATAATGAGACCAACAAATGCAGATTTAACACTCCTGACATTACTTGCCAAACAAATGCAGCCAGCGGGTGATTATGATCCCCTCTCCGTGACATATAACTGAAAAGTACATTGTTAAAAACATATGAAAGTGTATTGTTTACCTACATACTGTTTGAAGTATTTAGCCTGTTGACAGAGGAAATCACCATGTGGGGTCCATGCAGTCCCAGACACACATGGAAAGCCCTTCTGCTAATCTCCACATATCATCAACTTACTGTTGGCCCTACTGTTGGCCTATGGTCTCGAGCTACAGGAAGCCAGATTTCAGCTGAATATCAGGAAAAAAACCTCTTAACTGTTAAGAACAGTACGACAAGAGAACCAAGTAAATTGGGAGATAGTGAATGCTCCAATGCTGGAGGCATTCAAGAGAAATTTAGACAACCACCTGTCAAATCTGCTTTGATCTGGATTCCTGAATTGAGCACAGGGTTGGACTCAATGGCTTCATAGGCCCCTTTCAACTTAATTATTCTATGATTCTGTGTTGATCAAGGCTTCTAAAAAGTAATGGAAAACAACATCTGAAAACCCAAGGTTGGAAATCCCATTGTGCTAGTGCATAGAGAAAAAGGGGCACCATCTCCTTCTGATGTTGACATCTCCTTGTGCTTTCTATGTCACCCCTCTGGAGGATCTGCAGTTCTGCGAGAGGACATTGGAGACACTGAAAGAGGAGACCTTAAAATATCCTGACCATCCATGGTTCTGCTCTTATGCTAATCTGGATCTGGATTCTGGTCTCCAACATGTCAAAAAAAGTATAAAGTAGGACCTCTGCATCCACTGGATCAATAGCCGCAGTTTTCACTCTGCCATGGGTGACCCGACCAGTCAACTCTCAGGGTGTTAGACAACCATTCCGTTGTTTAGGCCAAGTTTTCAGAATGCTTGGACCAGGTAGGAGGCGAGGAAGAACTCCCTGCTAAGCCCAGCAGGGGATGAGATTCTCCTTGTTCTTTCCCTGTCACTCAAGGTCTCCCGGGCGCAGGATGTGTTGGCCCTCAACCAAAGTGAAACAAGTGAGGCGTGCATGCTCCAATCCTGGCTTCTGCTGACCAAAATGGCTGCAATTGTACCAGGAACTGGAGAGATTGGGCCAAAGGGGGCAGTGCCAGTGGCTCCCAGGTGCACAGACCCCACCCCAAAGCATGGAACATCAACATTTGTAGAGGAGGAGGAGGAGGAAGACCCAACTGGTTCTTGCACTTCCCCTGCCTCCATCACCGGCTCCCCCCCCCATCCATTCTCCCAGCTGATGTGAACCAGCTGTGCCCCCTCCCCCAGATTTTGTACAGGAGTTCATCTGTGTGCAAAAAAGTGAGTCTTTTCATTCTCTGGGTTCAGGGAAAATAAAAGAAATTGTTTCCTCTGCCTGGCTTGTAAGCATTGCAGGTTACAAGCCAGGATGGGGATGTATAATCTCCAGGCTTCGAAGGAAGGTATCTCCAAATGCCAGATGCGAGGGAGGGGTATCAGGAGACAGGTGTCTCATGTGCTCCCAGAGGCATCTGGTGGGGCCACTGTGAGATACAGGAAGCTGGACTAGATGGGCCCTTGGCCTGATCCAGCAGCGCTCTTCTTACGTTCTTATGAAAAGATCTGTTTGCCTAGCTAAGTTGGTGGCAGTGGTGGGGCTTGCTGGAACAGCTGAACTTGAAGAGGGTGAGAGGTGCTTTTTTCCTTGAAATAATTATTGTTCTTGCTGTGCAACAATACAGGGGTCCTACTGTATTTGGTATGTGTTCGCTACTTTCTGCGCTTTTCAGTATCCACAGGGGAGGGCTTGGAACCAATCCCCTGCTGTACAATGAACCTACAATTATTCAAACATGCATCTACAGATAGGATTTCTACTCGATAAAAAAAAAAGAAAATTGTAGCAACAGATTTCCTCCCTGGGGATATGATGATAAAGAGGAATATTTCATCACTACAGGTTTCCCTCCAGGCACCGGTTTAATTTCTGGACTGCGCCTTAGTAACACTGAAGAAAGGAATTGTCATGGATTTGTACTGGCCTTGTTTTATGTCCTCTTTGTTCTTACTATTATATGAAAGAAAGCCTTTTCCTGAAAACATCTACAAAGAGCAGTTCACAGCTGAAAGCAAACAGTGAGGAGATCACGCATGCTTATCCCATTAGCAGACAAAACCGTATCATCTGAAAGTTTTTGTGTTTGTGCTTTAAATATTTTATTTTTAAAAAATAGGAATAATCATCTGCTTGCAGATGTTTTAACGGCACAATAAAAGGCGAGATTTGTTAAATGAATTACTTGTCAATTTATTTGCTCATCGTTGCTCCTAAGCTCTTAGCTAAGGCTGTTAAGTTGTGAAAATGGCAATGGACAGGAAATTGTCATCAACTCTTATGTTTGATAGTCAATTTTGGATGACTAGGCTGTGTAATATTAGAATCAGGTTTAGTGATGCTTAGTGTAGGTGCACTGAAATCTGTGGGACTTAAGCCAGCCATGAGAAACGTCTTCCATTTATTTCAATAGATCTACACAAGACACGACAAAGACAGAACCATTATAAACCGCAGTCTTGTTCTAGCAGATTCTAACCACGTGTTGGTTTATGGCCAAGAATGTCTTGCAAACCAACCAGATATGGCTGCAGGGCACAGTTTGGGAACCACCTTGCTACATGAATGTGGACATCAGTGAGCTGTGTTGTTTCTGGGTCTTGCCCAGTATGAATGTTTGTGACACATGCCTATGGAAATAGGAATGTGCACCATGTATTGATGGCCATGTGTTTGTGTGCACTCACAGGGGGTACATGAGTGTGCACATGTGCAATGTACATGTTTGATTGAATTGCTTTATACAATCCCATATACAACATGTGTGTTGCTGGAAATGTGTGGTTTAGCTTGTGCTTTTTGTGTTATTCATGCTGTGCGTGTGTCTTCATCTCTCTGCCTCCACTTAGCTCCAAATTAGACTACCTGCTATGGTCCAGATAGAGCTTTGAACATAAAAGGAAGTATCAGGCATCTGATTTGGATCAGAACCACAATATACATAGAGTAAAGGTAAAGGTAAAGGTTCCCCTTGACAATTTTTGTCTAGTCGTGTTCCACTCTAGGGGGCGGCGCTCATCCCCGTTTCCAAGCCGTAGAGCCAGCGTTTGTCCGAAGACAATCTTCCGTGGTCACATGGCCAGTGCGACTTAGACACAGAACGCTGTTACCTTCCCACCGAGGTGGTCCCTATGTATCTACTTGCATTTGCATGCTTTCGAACCGCTAGGTTGGCGGGAGCTGGGACAAGCGACGGGCGCTCACTCCGTCGCATGGATTCGATCTCATGACTGCTTGGTCTTCTGACCCTGCAACACAGGCTTCTGCGGTTTAGCCCGCAGCACCACCACGTCCCTTACATACATAGAGTATATGTACTCTAATCCTTCCTCTCATTCGCCTGCCCAGAATCCCACAACCACCATTTGCCAAATAGTGAAAGTGCCTGTTTTGTGCCGCTCCATCCTCAATGAGTGTGTGCCCCATACCACACATTCATTATGTATACGTACACACAATGAGTGTGTATACATACCAAGTCCCACTGAGTTTATAAAACCTGGGTGGCAACCTAACCCAATATATACCTGCTCAGAAGTACGACAACTTGAGCTCAGTGGTGCTCCCGTGACTTTTTTTTTTAGTATCATACCTGCCAGTATTATGTCCCTCTATGTCAATAGGAACACGAAACACATTAATTTGCAACAACAACTACAGAACATCTGTGTGTATGAGTCCACACTGTACTAAACTTTCCATAGATTATGAGGTGATGTTTTTGCACAGGAACGCACGGTGCTATGAAAAATTAGGAGGCAGAATTCTTACCATGTGAAACGGTTGACTTGAAGATATTGTACACAGAGAGTTCTATCCATAGCTCTCCTTGATCCCATTTGTGTCATAGAACCAGTGGGTTGGGAAGAGGGGCTGAAAATGGCAATTTCACCATTCTGCTTCCTGTAGCAGGTCTCGACTACTGTGACTTACCTGAAAACCCCTGGTTAGAGAGCCGAAGGATTTGTACTACATGTTGCACAATGGAAAGTCCCTCTTCAGTAGAGCTTAAAACTGGACAACGCCAGCTTTAAGTCAGAGGTGAAAAGCCATATATGGCTGATAGAAAATCTTTTGACCTAGGTTGGTTATTTAAGAACACTTGCATGCAATTCAGATGATTTTGGATAAAATTCTCTGCAGTGCTAGGCAACACATTCCCCCCCCCCCAAGCACCAGGTATACCTGATTTTTTGTTCCATCTCAGTGTAGTTCTGGCAAATCCTCAGTATTGTGAACCATGAGTTGTTGTTTAGTCGTTAAGTCATGTCTGACTCTTCGTGACCCCATTGACCAGAGCACACCGGGCCCTCCTGTCTTCCACTGCCTCCTCTGGTTGTGTCAAATTCATGTTGGTCACTTCGATGACAGTGTCCAACCATCTCATCCTCTGTCGTCCCCTTCTTCTCCTGTCTTCACACTTTCCCAACATCAGCGTCTTTTCCAGGGAGTCTTCTCATGAGATGGCCAAAGTATTGGAGCCTCAGCTTCAGAATCTGAGTTGATTTCCTTCAAAATGGATAGGTTTGTTCTCTTTGCAGTCCAGGAGACTCTCAAGATATTCCACCAGCACCACAATCCAAAAGCATCAATTATTTGGCGGTCAGCCTTCTTGATGGTCCAGTTCTCACTTCCATACATCACTACTGGAAAAACCATAGCTTTGACTATGCAGACCTTTGTCGGCAAGGTGATGTCTCTGCTTTTTAAGATACTGTCTAGGTTTGTCATCACTTTCCTCCCAAGAAGCAGGTGTCTTTTAATTTCGTGGCTGCTGTCACCATCTGCAGTGATCATAGAGCCCAAGAAAGTAAAATCTGTCACTGCCTCCATATCTTCCCCTTCTATTTGCCGGGAGGTGATGGGACTAGTGGCCATGATCTTTGTTTTTTTTATGTTGAGCTTCAGACTATTTTTGCACTCTCCTCTTTCACCCTCATTAAGAGGTTCTTTAATTCCTCCTCACTTTCTGCCATCAGAGTGGTATCATCTGCATATCTGAAGTTGTTGATATTTCTTCTGGCAATCTTAATTCCAGTTTGGGATTCCTCTAGTCCAACCTTTTGCATGATGTATTCTGCATATAAGTTAAATTAGCAGGGAGACAATATAAAGCCTTGTCATACTCCTTTCCCAATTTTGAACCAATCAGATGTTCCATATCCAGTTCTAACTGTTGCTTCCTGTCCCACATATAGATTTCTGAGGAGATAAATAAGGCACTCCCATTTCTCTAAGGACTTGCCATAGTTTGCTGTGATCCACGCAGTCAAAGGCTTTTGCGTAGTCAATGAAGCAGAAGTAGATGTTTTTCTGGAACTCTCTGGTTTTCTCCATAATCCAGCGCATGTTAGCAATTTGGTCTCTAGTTCCTCTGCCCCTTTCGAAATCCAGCATGTACTTCTGGGGGTTCTCGGTTCACATATTGCTGAAACCTACCTTGTAGGATTTTGAGCATAACCTTGTTGTTAGCCATGCTTTCTAAGGCCCACTTGACTTCACTCTCCAGAATGTCTGGCTCAAGGTCAGCAGCCACACTATCTGGGTTCTCCGGGACATCCAGATCTTTCTGGTATAATTCATCTGTGTATTCTTGCCACCTCTTCTTGATGTCTTCTGCTTCTGTTAGGTCCCTACCATTTTTGTCCTTTATCATGTCCATCGTTGCACAAAATGTTCCTTTAATATCTCCAGTTTTCTTGGACAGATCTCTGTTTTTTCACTTTCTATTATTTTCCTCTATATCATTGCACTGTTCATTTAAGAAGACCCTCTTGACTCTCCTTGCTATTCTTTGGAAGTCAGCATTCTATTTTCTGTAACTTTCCCTATCTCCCTTGCATTTTGTTTCCCTTCACGTCTCTGCTATTTGTAAGGCTTCATTGGACAGCCACTTTGCTTTCTTGCGTTTCCTTTTCTTTGGGATGGTTTTGTTGCTGTCTCCTGTACAATGTTATGAGCCTCCATCCATAGTTCTTCAAACATTCTGTCTACTAAATCTGGTTCCTTAAATCTGTTCTTCACTTCCACTGTGTATTCATAAGGGATTTGGTTTAGATTATACCTGAGTAGCCCAGTGGTTTTTCCTACTCTCTTCAGTTTAAGCTTGAATTTTGCTATGAGAAGCTGATGATCAGAGCCACAATCAGCTCCAGGTCTTGTTTTTGCTGACTTTATAGAGCTTCTCCATTTTTGGCTGCAGAGAATATGATCAATCTGATTTCAGTATCGTCCATCTGGTGATGTCCATGTATAGAGTCGCGTCTTGTGTTGTTGGAAAAGAGTGTTTGTGATGACCAGCTTGTTCTCCTGACAAAACTCTATTAGCCTTTGCCCTGCTTCATTTTGAACTCCAAGGCCAAACTTACCTGTTGTCCCTTTTATCTCTTGACTCCCTACTTTAACATTCCAAACCCCTAGAATGAGAAGAACCTCTTTCTTAGGTGTCAGTTCTAGAAGGTATTGTAAATCTTCATATAATTGGTCAATTTCAGCCTTTTCAGCATCAGTGGTTGGTGCATAAACTTGGATGACTCTGATGTTGAAAGGTCTGCCTTGGATTTGTATTGAAATCATTCTATCATTTTTGAGATTGTATCCCACTACAGCTTTTCCTACTCTTTTGTTGACTATCAGGGCTACTCCATTTCTTCTACAGGATTCTGGCCCACAATAGTAGATACTGTACGATAATCGTCTGAATTGAATTCACCCATTTCCATCCATTTTAGTTCACTGACGCCCAGGATGTCAATGTTTATTCTTGCCCTCTCCTGTTTGACAACATCCAGCTTACCAAGGTTCAAAGACCTTACATTCCAGGTTCCTATGCAGGTTTTTTTGTTTGTTTGTTTGTTTGTTTTCCAGCATCGGACTTTCCTTTCACTTCCAGGCACATTCGCAGATGAACATGCTTTCGGCTTTGGCTGAACCACTTCATTTGCTCCGGAGCTATTTGTCCTTGTCCTCCGCTCTTCCTCAGTAGCATGTTGGACGCCTTCCAACCTGAGGGGCTCATCTTCCAGCATCATATCTTTTAGCCTTTTGTTTCTGCCCATGGAGTTTTCTTGGCAAAGATACTGGAGTGGCTTGCCAGTTTCTGCTCCAGGTGGATCGTGTTTAGTCAGAACTCTCCACTATGACCTGTCCATCTTGGGTGTCCCTGCACGGCATAGCCCATAGCTTCTCGGAATTACTCAAGCCCCTTTGCCACGACAAGGCAGCAATCCATGAAGGGGAAACCATGAGTTGTGAATGTTTATTCAGGGTTACGGTTAGTCCCCAATGAATTCAGTAAGACTTATTTCCCAGAAAGCGTAAATAGGAATCTGGATTGCAAGCTGCCCTGATTTCTAAAGCTAATATCCTTTTGCCTAAATACAAAGTGGAAGACAAAAATTTCCCAACTGCAGCAGGCTTTCTGTTGTGTGATCAATCTCACAACCATGGCAGAAAATGGTTATGTGACAGGGACCCTGTCAGAGCAAGGAGTGGGCGCTGTTAATTTGTTTCCCTCTCCTTCTACATTTAGGCCACAGGATACTAGCCTGTGTTTCTAAAGTTCCCTTTAGACCAAGCTGTCCAGTCTGTAATTTAGCTACATTCATCCATTGCGACTTTGCCCACCAGCTTGGATGTCTTCTTCAATATCTCACTTTAAACTGAGTTAATGGAAAATATAGGCCAAGATCGAAACAGCAGCTTTAGGGCTCAGAGAAAGGGCTACCATTAAGGGACTGGAATTGTTGGCTTTCTCAGACATGAAGAACAGATTGCTGTTTAACAGATCAACCAGATGTGGGTGATCAAATAAGCTTTCCTAAATTTTCTTTATTTCCATTTCTCAGAATGGAAAGACATGAGTATGCGGCTGGGGGCAAGGCATGTTTGGGGAACAAGTGGGCTTAAGGTTCAGATTGCTTAACAGTGGTGGCGCTTTCCTGTCACCACACCAGGAGGTTCTTTGATGTGTTGTTGAGAGCGTCCTCAGGAATTGTCTTCAGGCAAAACAAAGCAGCCTATCAACATGTTAGCCTGATTTGCCCATTTATGTGCCTTTTGACCTGAAGAGAAACAAGAGTATTCCATTACGTGCCTTTCAGCACCGTGTCTGCCTATGTGTGTTAAAACTAAAATAAAATTAAAAAAGCTAGAAATTGTGGAAGAGCAAACACTAGGAGTGCGCTCTTTCATATTTTGGACTGCAATCCTCAGAATTCCAGAAATTACAACCCACAACCCAAAATTTGCACATCTGTATTTTTTGCCAGCCTAGAGAAAGAGTCTCAATTTATTTCTCTCAATATTGGCTTCTCTGACATCCATTTCCTGCTGTTGATTTGATCAAAAAAGGAAACTACTGTAATGCTTTCTGAGAGTCATTGTCCCACTGCGCATTAGACTCTATAGGGGATACCTGCTAAAGAACTACAACTCCCAGGAAGCATTATCATTGTTTTCTTTTCACACACACGCACACACACCCCAAATTAATAGCAGGAACTAAAGGCTGGATCATGCAAGTAAGTAACTCGTAAAAATAAAAAACTTGTAATCCCTTTTCTGGGATGGGGGTGAGTGGAGACTTACAGGTTCTGGGAATTACAGTCCAAAAGCATGAAAGAGCCAAAACAACAACAACAACCCCACAACCTTTTGAATATTCATGTGTGTTACCCTGTCAATGCTCTTGCTTTCTACTAATGAAGTGGCACATCCACCATATCCTATGGCTTCATCAAGTGGCCTCTTTTAGGGAATGAAGCTGCTCCATTTATTAACCTAAAGTGGGCAGTCTGACCATCATGAGACATAGCATATAGCTTAATCATATTGATTGCCACACACTCCTTTTCTTTGGGGTAAATTATTTAGTTTATGGTCCGATCAGCAACATAATGGAGCCAAGGCTCACAGAGTCATAATCCTGCAAGCTTCTGAGAAGCAGGGTCTATGACATCGCCTGCCACCTCAACCCCAGGCTTCACTGCTGCAATCCTCACAGTAGCTGGGAGAAAAATCAGTTTTTCCATGAACAATAAATTATTGCATCTTACCCCTCTTGTAATGCAAAGTGTTGGAGGGTGGGTTATTAAGCAATTAAGACCCATTGCCATGAAAAAAACGTGCACAAATGCTGTTATAATTCAGTCCAATTTCCAAATTTTGGGGCACTCATGGAGTTGAGGTGGGGTGGCCATATGGACTTTCACCTCCAAATATGCCACTACATTCTTGGGTTTGATTAAGTTTTTGAAGAAAATACTCAGGAAATTATGGTGAATTAATGTCTAGATTAAACTGTCCCCCTCTAATACATAAACCGGAGTAACTATTTGATCTAGCAGAGGACATACGTAAGAAATGGATCTCCATTTCTTTTTTTCTCTCTCTTTTTCGTGTGTGGAAGTGTGGACAAGGATCAATTTTCAAAAAAACAGAGAAGCAAAACGGCATGCATTTCTATCAAGCCATCCAACCCTGATTGTAGTAACCCCCTCTTTGATAATTTGTGGATTTGTCTCAAAAAGCAGTTAAAGTGAATGTTGGCCATGTAACCCGAACAGTGAAAAGTCTATGCAAAATGTTATGGAAGGGGGGGAAAATCCCTTAGTCATCACTTTGGATAGTGCTTCAGGGGAGAAAAATGTCATATTGATTTGCAAAACTCCAACCCTCTCAGTAGAAAGTGCTTCCTCATTCTATAGGATATTTTTATATTTATTTTGGAATAATCAGGGCTTAAGCAATGCAGCTTTGCTTTTGTTTCCATTGGGGTTTTGGCAACATTTCCAGAGAGCTCAAATAAGGATTGAAGGCTTCACTGTGGACCATTATCTGTACTGTATTTATCTGTCCAGAGAAATGTTGTACAGATATTTTCACCTGAGTAAGCAGCAGCCATTACAAAGGTATGCAGTACAAAGAAAAGATGAGGACCACTTCACACCACAAGACCACAGGGGGAAAAGCTGTGGCCAATGGTATAATGCAGGCAAGGCCTATAGGGTCAAAATGCCAGGAGTTTCTGAATAGCAGGCTTCTGAATTTAACTGTAATCCTCACAGTAACTGGAAGACAGTACATTTTCCTAACTATAATATGTTGGGTAACATTGTGAGCCTCTGCCATTGTTATCCATAGAATTTAAGTTTTATTTTTTTATTTTATTTTATTTTATTTATATCCCGCCTATCTGGTCGTATCAGGACCACTCTAGGCGGCTAACAACATTAAAAAATCATACAATGAATAAGTTGGTTTGGAGAATTAGGATACCTTACCTTTATAAAACGCCTGCTCCTAATAGAGACGAATATTGTTAGAACTGATTTATTAGTGTTGGCCAGAATCCAGCTGGAGATTTATGCCCACGTAAATGTACCGTGTTTTTTGCTCCATAAGACACACCTCTCCATAAGACGCACCAAATTTTTAGGAAAAGAAAACAGGAAAATAATAATCTGTTTTCTACTCCTAAAAATTTGATGAGCCTTATGGAGAGGTCTGTCTTATGGAACACACCCTAGGACCCTTTGGAGGCTCACCCTGCCCCCCGGGGGCCAGAGGGGGCCAAATTGCCACCTTCAGGGATTCTTCTGAAGTTTCCCAAACCTCAAAAAAGTCCCAGAAGGTGGCGATTTTGCCCCCTCTGGCCCGGCGGGCCAGGGGCAGGGTGAGCCTCCAAAGAGTCCTAGGATCTGTTCCACCCTTGTGAGGCTCCCCACCCCACCCCCCACAGGGCCAGCGGGGCAAAATCGCCAGCTTCTAGGACCTTTTCTGAGAATTGAAAGGCTCAGAAAAGGTCCTAGAAACTGGCGATTTCACCCCCGTGGGGGTGGGGGGAGCCTCGCAAGAGTCCTGGAAGGCTCACTCGGACCCTTGCGAGGCTCCCCCCACGGAGCCAGTGGGGGCGAACTCGCCAGCTTCTCTCCATAAGACGGGGGGGGAAGTGCTTCTTATGGAGCAAAAACTACGGTATCCAGTGTGGTGCAATTAATAGAGTGATGGCTTAGCACTCAAGAGATTTGGGTTCAAATTCCCACTTGGCCATGGAAATTCAGTGGGGAATCGGGTAGTGCTCGTTAAATCATTTGCTTACCTTGAAAGCCCTGTTAGGCCCTGTTAGAGTCATTATAAACCAGTTCTGACTTGATGGCACATAATGCGTAACAAGTATAATTGCATAAACAGTAGTGGCAAATTGCTACTAATTAAGAAGTAGCCACTTGCATTCCCTGACCGCACCTAGCATTTGACAAGGGATGTGATCAGCAACTTGCTGGCAATGTATGCCAAAATTCTGGCCATGGATAAACAGAGCAGCCTTGAGTTTTGAATTTTCAGGGGGTGGTTATTGATACTGTAATGGTTGTAATGGTTGAGCACCTGCACTTCAAGATTTAGGGCCTGCAGAATATGGTACATCTAGCTACATATGGCTATGTTATAAAATGCAATACATGACGCAAAACAATATATTGGGCTGCAGCTAGATATCCATGAGTAGAACACTGTGCTCTTGACTCCCATGAGCAGGAAAGAGGGAGATGATTTTTGCTGATTATCTCTTATTTTGGTTTTCCCCTTGCACCTCTAGTAAACCCCTTCTGTTGATTTAGACAAATGTAGGGGGTCAGGTAGGGGTCTGAAGTATGAATGGACAACATCACCAAAAAATCTCCTCTGTCTCCCTTCTAGATTGAATTCGGAAGTATATTATGGAAATGGAGTATATTATGATGATTAAAATACTGTACTCTTAAATAGTCAGGCCCAGCACCAGAATGGCTTGTCAAGGTCGTTACAACATTTGTGAAGATTTGTTTGTGAATAGGAAAAGGTTTGAACAGAATCAGGAGAAAAGGCTGTGTGACAAAATGCTACATTATTGATACTCACTGTATTTTTGTATGTTTTATTATTTAGTATAGCACTTGTTCTTATAAATCTGAGAAGCCGCTGATTAGGGTAAAGACAAGCCATAAATAATTGATCAAAGGATGTTCCCCCGGTTGCCGGAATCTCAGACTGTAATTCTGGACGTGAATATCCCTGTCACTGTAAAAGCCTATTGGAAAGTTAGGAATCTCTCCAATGTTGGCATGTCTCTGTAGGCTGGACACAGCTTCAAATGTGTGTGATCCTGTTCTGTTTGCTCATTTTCTGCCCATCCTATGTGGAAGTCAAGACAGCATTCACACTTCTCTCCTTCCTGCATTTTATCTGTCAAAAACCCTGAAGGGAAGATTATACCAAGAGCTCATGACACCACTTCAAGTTACCCAGTAAGCTTCAACAGCTGATGTGGGATTTGAACCTACATCTCCTCAGCCTTCGTCTATCTCTCTAATGACTGTGCTGCTCTCTCAGTTTCAGGCCTGGGAACTTTGAAATATAGGGATTTATATTTAAAGTTCATGCTAATACACATTGAGGTAGTTCTCTGTTCCAGAGCATACCTTCAAATTTGGAGGCTGTATCCTGGCTAAATAATTAATTATTTCAGTAAGTATTATGTACAATTATTCAATAATTATTATTTAAGTAATTATTCAATGCTTATTATTTAAATAATTATTGAAGTGAGCAAGCAAGCAAGCAAACAGGCAGGCAGACAAACAACTGGGAATGTTGATGTCTGAGGTTCTAATTAAAGTGGACTTGCCCACCAGTGTAATGGTGAATAATTGTAAACTGCCCAGAGAGTGCTTTAAGCACTGTGGGGTGGTCTAGAACAGTGGTCCCCAACCTTGGGCCTCCAGATGTTCTTGGACTGCAACTCCCAGAAGCCTTCATCAGCACCTCTGCTGGCCAGGATTTCTGGGAGTTGAAGTCCAAGAATATCTGGAGGCCTAAGATTGGGGACCACTGGTCTAGAAGGAGCACACTTTGTTTTAAAAAATAGCACTTCTTTCTGAATTTGCATTTCTACAGGTAGGTAGGTAAGTGGATGGATGAATAGGTGGCAAGAGAGAAAGAATCAGACATGACAGACAGATGGGGATGTGCATACATTGTGCAAATTAATACCCTCTTTAATCTTTTTCTGATATACAGTGGTGCCTCACAAGACGATTTTAATTCATTTCGCAGAAATCGCTGTCTTGCAAAACATCATCTTGCGAAACGCGGTTCCCCATAGGAATGCATTGAAATCTACCATATTGGGGAAAAGCAATCCCCTCACCTGCACTGCCTTTGGAAATGCAGTGGGTCTCAGACAGCCTTCCCCCTCTTTCTCTCTCCAGCAGCAAAGAAGGAAGGTGAAAAGAGTCAAAACAGCCCCCTGGCTCCTGATCATGGTGATTCCTTTTTGCCCTGATCCTTTGCCACTGGGGAGAAAAAGAGGGAGAATGCAATGCAAGACATCACCAGAACTTACTGCCTTTGCAATAGGTCCTGATGAGGGGGAAAGATTAGCATAAGGTATAGTATTAGCATATATATTAGCACATATGCTAATACTTGTGCACTAGAGGATTGTGGGAGGAACACCTAGCCCCTGATGGGGGTCCCGCAGGGCACCCCAAAACACTGAGTAGCTGTCTTGGCCTCTGGCAGGACTGGGGCTGTGCAGCCCTGTACTGAGTGGGAGGTGCAGCCAGGGGATCACAATGACTTGGGGGGGCAGGCACAGAAGGGGGTAGGAGGTGCAAGGGCCACTCCAACTCATACCTTGCAGGGGAAATACCATGGTCATGAAAGTGGTTTTCCCAGGGTGAGGCTCATCTATTGCACTTCAGCTATGCTGATCCCTGTGATTTCCCCAAATGTGGGGAGCTCAACTGCATAATTTGTGGTAATGGGGGATTGCATTTGTGCTTTTCCTGATGTTTTTAGAATCTCTTTACCCTTTGGTCCTTGGCTGTTTTCACCATCCTCTAGCATTTAAATTTGCAGCCATGGCCCTGCTGGCTTTCTAGGAGGCAGATCCTGGAAAGCCAGCAGCATATACTTCCCCCCCCCACATTTTTTTGGGATAAAAACTGGGTCTTATATAATCAATGTGTTCCAATCGGTGGGGGGGGGGAACGTCTTGCGAAGCATCAGTCAAAAAAAAAAAAAAAACACATCTTGCGAAGCATAGACCAAAACATCATCTTGTGAAAATTGTCCATAGAAAACATCATCTTGCGAAGTACCACAGCAATCGCAAAAAACCATCGTCCTGCGGATTAATCGTCCTGCGAGGCAATCGTCTTGTGAGGTGCCACTGTAAACCTTTGCTTATTTCATCTTCACAGGCAAGAACAAGGAACTGCGGAATTATTCCCCTTGCCCCATGTAAGGAGAAGTATTTTGTTGTACACACAACAGGGGAAAGAATAAGAACAAGTAGGATTATGGAGCAAGTTAAGCAAACTTGCACAAAATAATGCTTTGATAGAAATAACAATTTAATGCAAATAATAGAGCTTATGTAAAATGACCACGGCTACTGCTTTACTGCATCAGCTTTAGAGCATTAGAAGCATGGAATGGGTTGTTTCTGTCTTTTTAAACATATGCCAGTAAATTTGACTCCACCAGATGCCTCTTGGAGCACACGAGACAACTAGATACTATACCTGTCTCCTGATATCCCTCCCCTGCATCCAGCATTTGGAGGTACCTTCCTTCTAAGCCTGGAGATTATACTGTACATGGCTTCTAACCTGTGATTTTTCCTCTGGGAATCTCTCCAATCCCCTTTTAAAGGCATCTAGGCCAGATGCCATAACAACACATTGGGTAAAGAAATATTTTTTTACTTTTGTGTGTTCTCATTCTCCCAGCACTCAATTTGAATGGCTCTCCCCTGGTTCTAGTATATTATGTGATCAATCAGTCCTCATTCTGGCAAGGTCAGAATGTTCAAAAGGAGGGTCAGTGCTTCCCACCTCATGTTCCCACACTGTACGTAATTGCTTCTCTCAGGAATTTAATCAGTCATTTTGGAAGAAAACCATCATTTTCCGTGCCAAAAACACTTGATCAGAATTATGTGTATCGATCCCTGTTCATTGTCACTTAGTGATGATATTATGTTGCTTAGGAACCTGAAATTATATAGTATTTCAATTATACTGTAGTATGTCATTTGTGTCAGAGAGAAAACAAAAAATGCTACTATCCAGAGCTCGAGAAAGTTCCTGTTTTGACCTCCAATTTTTAGCATATGTTCCATGCTTTGCCACTAGCAGGACCAAAACATCAATTTTGTGCTTAAGACACTAGCATTCTTAACAGTCTCTCCCTTCTACATATCAGTGGTATCTCCAAACACTGAAACTATACTGTCATTGTGGGATATTACCACATATATCTTCTTCATTTCAGCCGCAGCTGCACATGACTGCATATGGCTGCTAGCTAAGTGTCTGCATAATGGGCAGTGTCTGTTTTTGATGCACACTGGGCCATTTCCCCCCCCCCAACCTTAATACTGGGTTAGGGACAAAAGCAACTGTCATCATTTGCAGAGAGGCCCACAGCTCAATAATACCACTCCATGCTTTGTGTACAGAAGGTCCAGGTTTGATTCCATTTAAAAGTTGTAGATGTTTTGAAAACAGAGCTATGTACATTTCTGTTTGTCTTTGTGCCTGGAGGTAACACAGTGTTCACATGGAACAAGTGTAAACTGGTGGCACTGTTAGAAGAAAAAGTGAGAGAACTTGAGCAGCGAGTAGCCATACTTAAGGCTATAAGGAAAGACGAAGTAAACATTGACAGAAATCTTGAGCAACAGCAGCAGCCAATGCAAGCCCTGGAGGTGGAAGAGCAACAGGGGAAGGCAGAAGAGGACAATGCTGAGAAGAGAGCAAACATAGTGGAGGAATAGAAAAGAATCACAGTTAGCAGCAAAAGAAAGAGTAACTATTTGATCTTGATGAGGAGAATACTATCTTCACCGGTGGAACTGCGAAACCAAAGACCAAGTGGAGAATCCTCAGGATATTTCAGTGAGGAGAGGGAGAGTGTTACTGTGTATATTTTGTTGTTTAGTCATTAAGTCCTGTCCAACTCTTCGTGACCCCATGGATCAGAGCACGCCAGGACCTCCTGTCTTCCACTGCCTCCTGGAGTTGGGTCAAATTCATGTTGGTCGCTTCGATGACACTGTCCAACCATCTCGTCCTCTGTCGTCCCCTTCTTCTCTGGCCTTCACACTTTCCCAACATCAGGGCCTTTTCCAGGAAGTGTATGTTACATGTTGTCAAATCAATAGCAGTGTATTGCAACCTTAATAGGGTTCTTAAGGTGAGTCATATATTTAAGGAGTGGGTTTACCAGTGTCACACCCCACCAATGAGTTTCTATGACTGCATGGGAATCAAACCCAGGCATCCCGAGTCCTAGTCTGTTAATGTGTCCACTACACCATGCTGGGGAGGGGGAATACTACTGACATATTTTTCTTCTAGGTCTGTAGTTCCCAACCTTGAGTAACCCAGGTATTATTGGACTGCCATTCCCAGACACTGGTCGGGGTTTCTGGGAGTTATAGTCTGAGAACACCTGTGTTACCCAAGGTTAGGAACCACTGTTGTAGGCGGTCCAAAGTTTTCTTACTTTTCATTCATTGGTACAGTTCTACCAGTACAGATGTAACATCTTCACACAGCATGTCCACAGCATATGAAGCTATCCAGTCACTAAGATCTGCTGGGTGGGAGCGGTGAGCTTCTGCACGTCCCATCCTGGAGAACTATTCATTATGTGGAGACATGGAGGAGGGTCTTTTCTGCTGTATCTCCTCAGTTATAGAATGATCTCCCCTTAGAGGTTCAGGAGGCACTGACACTAACCTCTTTTTGGCATCAAGCTAAAATATGATGATTTACCAAAGCCTTTGGGGATGAAAGATCATGGCTTGAATAGGCTGTGGAGACACTTCTACTATTGTTGCTTTTAATACAAGTAGTTTAAAATGGTTTTAAAGTACCGAATTGTTTTTTTATTGTTTTTATGGTTACACTCTGCCCTGCGATCTCAGGATATAGGGCAGAATATAAATGTCCAGATAAATAAATAAATAAATAAATAAATAAATAAGATTTTCTAAAGGCATTTTAATTCTAGTTTACAATGCAGAAAGCTGCACTGGCACGAATCTGTCAGCAGAGCAGTATGGCTTCACAGGAATCTAGGTAGATCCTTAGTCCATTCCAACACTGCCAACTCCTGACTGGCTGAACCTGCTTGTTTGTAAACCTTGCAAAATGCAGGGAGAGGAAGGAAAAGAGAAGAACACCTCATAGAGCCCCATGCAAATGCTGTTTCACTATCATTCAGTGCAGGGCCAATTCAAGATTCTGATGGACCCTGGACAAAAAATAATAATAGTGGGAGGGGCTCCTCCTCCCTCCCTCCCTCTCCCACCTAAATAGGTCACACAGCATGAACAATATAACAGAAATAGGACTGACTCACTCAGGTAGCAGTAACTTGGTAGCAGTAACTAAGTGAACAATGCTTCGGTAAACAAACTAACAACATAACAATGAAAAGAACGTCTCGCTTATGACCGTAAGCGAGCCTTCAGTACTAGAAAAGTGTATCCAAAGAAAAACCTGCAATAAAAATAAGAGTCTTGGTGCCAAAGGGCTGAAGTGCCACCTCCTATCACAGTGCCCAAATCAACATTTAGAACATGTCAGTTCGCTGCTCAAAATGTAATTGGAGATCCAACAGGGATAAGATAGTATGCCGAGTCCAGGCTGGATAAATCATGCCAAGAAGTGCTCTGCACAAGGTGCAAGGAGGGTTGTCTTTGGTAGGGTTGCTCTTACCACAAATAGGTTAAAGGCAGTATCATGAGGTTTCAAACAGAAAACAGCTTTTACATATTTTTTCCTTGCTTTCTGTTTCACAGATTCACTTCAAAATGTCACTCTCAATGGACATTCTTGTTAATCAGTTAAGAGGTGTTGTTCTTGCATTGAAGAGCGTAACACCGATTTTATAAGCTTTAGTTTTGCAAAGCAACACTCTCCTTCAGCCACGGAAACATGTAATGTTAGGGTAGACTGAGATGATGCTTCTTTCTTGCAAGAATTTGCTACAGGGTGCACCCTTTGAATAATCTTTGTTCTCTTTGCTCCTGATGATGCTGGGAAGGCAGTATTGTAGTAAACTCTGGAAAGCAACAACTTCATCTGTAAATGTGTTTTCCAAATCATCCTGATATGCTTGTTGTAGAATAAATGCATGTTTTCTTAATTGTTGAACTGATATAAAAACTACATCATCCAAAAAGCCAAACTTGCTGTTAATTGAAGAATATTGTTCCCCTCTTTCATGCAAACAATTGACAAGCCTGTCATTAATTACATAAGTTTGAACTTAAAATTTTCTGCTTCCTTCTAGACCAACATCTTCAGTCTTGGCCTCATCAAAAATAAGTTATGCGCTTTCTATTACAGCTGTCATACTCACTACCAGGCAGGGCAGTCTTAGTTGTTTTTTTCCATGTCTTGAAACTCATTTCTGAAAGTTTATATGCATTTCACACAAGTGACCCAAGCATACTGGTTGCACTGCCCAAGTGCAGCTTCCTTGATTCCAAACAGACACTTGTTTCATTAAACTGATTTTAAATCCTGCTCCATATGATGCACATGAAGAAATTTTCCTATTTCTATCTTCGTTGTTTTTAAGAAAACAATATCACTTGATGTTGTGTGTCATAATTTTCATCTGGATCATTTCCCATATTTTGGAGAAATTCAGTAATGTTGCAGTAGTTCAGTTGCAAAGCTTCAACAGCATTACCATGGCTAGACCAGCAAACATCTCCTAGCTGCTTCAAGAAAAGTACATGTCTTTTTCATTTGGTTTCAGATGCTGTAGAAGCAAAGACCAATGATGAGTCAAAGAAGAGAAAAAAAATTAAATAGCGTCTGAACCATAGGGGGGAAAATGCATCACATGGAGAGACACTAAAAGCTTGTTGTCCAACCAGATTCAAAGAATGAGCAGTACATGGTACATATTCCGCCAGCGGATTGATGTTTTGAATGTGTGTCTGCGCTCCTTTATATTTTCCAGACATACGACTAGCATTGTTGTATGCCTGACCATGACAGTCTTTGACATCTATATTGTGGTCTTGAAGGGTCTTGCGATTGTATTACCTAACCAAAATGTCTTTTATGTGAAAATATAGGGACAAACAGTAGAAATTTTATGAGCCCTGCCTACCGAGATCTGCCAAGCCTTGAATCAGATTGTATAAAAGATACAAGAAAGAGAATTTTAATACTAAACACAAAACATCCTCCTTACATTAATGCAGGCAGTCTTGTCCACAAAGTGAGTATCACACAATGGACTTAATTCAGTGGCATGACTTATCACATCACTGGTTTTTAACTCAAAATTTTCTATTACCATAATATAATATTCTGTAATATTCAATGAGATAAATTAACTCATGCTATTGAATGGAGTACTCCATAGAGTACATAAGAGGCAAAAAAGTGGGGTAGGGGTTAGAACAGCAGCCACAGTTCTGGTTCCAAGAATTAATCAAGATTGGGAGGTAAGATATCCTTTAATAGAAGGAGAATTTTACAAACACACCATTTTAATGCAAAAACATGGTACTGTATATCATGCCAACTAGCAGTAAATGCGTAAACCTTGTGTATCATGCCAGTGCCCTCTGTGCCTCCAAACAAACTGCCTGTGCCATCTTAGCCCCAAAACAACATCTCTGTACCATTTAAGCCCCCTAACAGTCTCTCTCTGCCATCTTTGCCCCCAAAACAGCTTCTCAATGCTGAGCCTGCCATTTTTAGCTTTGCCGAGCCAGGGTCCTCAATGACGTGGGTGGTGAGAGAAAAGACTGTGTGTGCCACTGGCAAAAATGAACAAGAAAAATAAGTGTTTGCTTTGCTGCCGCAGAACTGAAAGCACAGCCACAAGAATGGAAGAAGCATCAGCCAGCAACTGTTCTCGCTCTGGAGAGAATCAGAACAGAAGTGGGGAATGGCTGCAGGGGAAAAGCTTATAAAGCCTCTGTAAAAGATACAGTAGTGCCTTGACTTACGAACTTAATTCATCCCAGATGATGTTCGTAAGTCAAAACGTTCGTAAGTCAAATCAGCGTTTCCCACTGAAATGCATGGGAGCGGGATTCATCTGTTCCATCATTTCAAAAAAATACCAAAATAAAAATAAACCGAAAACAAAAGAACACCAACCCTCAACTCCCCCCACCAACAAAACAAAAACTTTTTTAAAAAGCAGCACCTTACCGGTCCAAAGCCTCCGAAGCCTCCTGGGCTTCCACTACTGCTGGTGCTTCGGCTGCTCACCTTCTGACGCTGGTCCACCGCTGCCTCCGTCATGGCCGGGAGGCCAGCGGCCAAAGCACCCCGGCCAGGCTCAAGCCTCCCAACGCTGGACCACCTCGCCGCCACCGCATCACTTTCCCGAACCGTTGGGGTGAAGGAGCTACAAAGAAGCAGCCTCTTTGCCACCAACGGTTAGCACATTTAAATTTCCCACCCTTTTTCCCCTGACTTTTTTTTGTTCGTAAGTCAAAGCTCCGTTCGCAACTCAAAGCACAATTTTTCCAGCAGAGCTGTTCGTAAGTCAAAATGTTCAAACGTTGGGCCGTTTGTAAGTCAAGGCACCATTGTACACCCCCACAACCCTTTCAACAGTGCTATTGGCTGCCTGATATGCCAATCCAGGATCTCCTGATCAGCCAGAGCTTCTGATTGGCACCAGCAAGCTCAGAGACGGCGTAGAGAGGCCCCAAAAAGGGTAATGAATATAGATGAATTGACGGAGCAACAAAACCAGGAAAATATTCATCAAGTCGTATTAGTTGGGACTTAAAATTTGACAAATATGGATAAACAAATATATATGATGAATCGCCTATATTTGTCAAAAATAGCAATTAATTTTTATATTCATCCCCATCTCTAGTTGAGATAGATAAATGCAGAGGAAGAAAACTTTGAATGCTGTATGAAATAGAGGCCAAATTTACCATACCTCTTATCATGTGTTGGTGTCCTCCCTGTCCTAATGCTATTTTTTTGTGTCCATTTTGAAGACTGGAGACTGGAGAGAGGGTTTTTTCCATTTTCCTTGATCTTCCCATCAGAAAACAAAGCCTTCATGAACTTTTTTCTCCCATAAATTATTAGAAGCTTCATGTTAGCTCATTTCTAATAACCCAGATTTTGGGGAAAATGCTGTAACATGCAATATACACTTTTCAGAACCAACACGCTGGTCCCCTTTGCTGAATGGATCATTTTACAGTGGTGCAGCTCCCCATTGGAGTTCCCCATTGGAATACATTGAAATCTATTTAATGCATTCCAATTGGAAAAAAAAAACACACGTCTTACAAAAATTGTCCATAGAAAACATTGTCTTGCAAAAAACAGTTCCCCATACTATATCCGGGGAAAATAATCCCCTCACCTGCACTGCCTTTGGAAATTCAGTGGGTCTCAGATGGCCTTCCCCCTCTTACTCCAGCAACAACAAAAGAGAATGAAATGAACCAAAGCAGCCCCCTGGCTGTTAATAATGGCAACTCCTTTTGCCCTTATCCTTTACCATAGAAGAGAAAATTACAATATAAGACATCACCAGGACTTGCTACTTTTACAATAGGTCCTGATGAGAAAAAAAATGAAAAGGAATAAAAAAAAAACCAGGAAAATCAGAAGTGCAATTAACACAAATTATGCAATTGAGTTCCCTACATTTGGGGAAATCACAGGGATCAGCAGCATACCCAGAGTGCAATAGATGAGCCTCACCCTAGGAAAACCACCTTTATGACATGGTATTTCCCCTGCAAAGTATGAGTTAGAATGGGCCTTGCACCTCATACCCCCTTCTGTCCCCTGACCCCCCAAGTCATGGCGACCCCCTGGCTGCACCTCCCACTCAGTACAGGGCTGCACAGCCCCAGTCCTGCCAGAGGCCAAGAGAGCTCCTCAGTGTTTTGGGGTGCCCTGCGGTACCCTCATCAAGGGCTACGTGTTCCTCCCACAATCCTCTAGTGCATAGGTATTAGCATAAGGTATTAGCATATAAGGTATTATCTGTGCACTAGAGGATTTGTGGGAGGAACACCTAGCGAATGCTAGGTGTTCCTCCCATAATTAGCATAAGGTATGCTAATACCTGTGGACTAGAGGATTGTGGGAAGAACACCTAGCCCCTGAATGGGGTCCCGCAGGGCACCCCAAAACACTGAGGAGCTCTCTTGGCCTCTGGCAGGACTGGGGCTGTGCAGCCCTGTACTGAGCGGGAGGTGCAGCCAGGGGGTCACCATAATGTGGGGGGTCAGGGGACAGAAGGGGGTATGAGGTGCATTCCAACCCATACCTTGCTGGGGAAATACCATGTCATAAAAGTGGTTTTCCCAAGGGGAGGCTTATCTGTTGTACTTTGGGTGTCTTACTGATTCCTGTGATTTTCCCAAATGTGGGGAAGTCAATTGCATAATTGTGTTAATGAGAGATTACATTTGTGATTTCTCTGATTTTTTTACAATCTCTTTACCCTTTGGTTCCTAGGTATTTTCACCATTCTTTATCATTTAATTTTGCAGCCATAGCCCCATTGGTGATGCTTTGCAAGATGGTTCCCCCCCCCATTGAAACACGTTAATTACACAAGACCTACTTTTTTATCCCAAAAAAGTGGGGGGGAAAGTATACAGTATGCTGCTGTTTTTCCAGGTGGCAGATTCTGGAAAGCCAGCAGCATATACTTTCTCCCCCACCTTTTTGGGATAAAAAAGTAGATGTTATGTAATTAATGTGTGTTCCAATGGGGCGGAAACCGTCTTGCAAAACAGGGTAAAAAACCCGTCCCCATAGGAACAATCGGCTAGTGAGGCATGACTGTACTGTATCTGGTTTTAGAAGGCAACTGAGAGCAGCTGTGTTATTGATTGGATATCTGCTCCAGAAAGAGCATTATGAGAGGTTTATCCAGCAAAGATTTGGCCTTTCTTTCTACTTTCTGTAATATTTGATTTGATTTGATTATTTATCTTTTGTACATACTGTGTGTATGTCTCCCTGTAAACCAAAAGTTACTGACTATATTACAAAATAAAAATGAGTAAGTTAAAATAACATTAATGACAAGGAAGCTTCAGGAAAATGAAACAAACAATCTCTTCTCTTTCTCCTCTCTTCCTTTTCTTTAAAGATCACTTCAAAAACAGAGAAGAGTGGTTATTAGTTAAAGAACCAAGGGAGTGGGTTCAAATCCCCACTTGGCCTTTGAGATTTTTCATCATCAAACTCCTTAGCCTAGGGTGTTGCTTTAATATCAGAAACTCACTACGTGGCCTTGGGCTAGCCATAGTCCATCAGCCCGAGCTACCTCACAGGGTTGTTGCGTGAATCAAGTCTGGAGGAGGAGAACTTTCTGTCATTTCCTGTGAGCTCTTAAGAGGGAAAGGTGATATATAAATGTAGCAAAGAAATGAACAACAACTCTGCAGCATTCAGTTCCTCTGCTTTGAAAAATCAAAAGCAGAGGAACAAATAATCCACAGAGTTAAACCAATGCATGCGTTAAAAGATCTAGGCAAATAAAAAAGAGCTTTGCTTGGTCCCCCAAAAATGAAGAAGGTACAAGAGAGAAACCTCTGAGGTGGGCATGCCTCAGTCCAGCAGCTGAAGATACCTGTTTGTATGCAGCCACCTGCTGTACCTCACTCAATGAGGCATTTGGGAAAGGGCCTCAGTTTGCCCATGTGGAAAGAGGCTGTCCTTCTGGCCCTTGACTGTGAAGCGCTTTCTTGTCAGGGCTTTTGAATTGAGCTCAGAAACAGACCAGGAGCTAGTCAATAAAGTACTCGCATAAAATGTTTGTAACTCCTAGATCCTCCCATCCATATTCTGCATCAACCAATGTTTCTGAACCATTTTCAAAGGCAATCCCCATACACAGCCTTTTCTGACTACAGCTCCCGAATCCCCTCAGGTTACACGGCTGTCTTGCTGATTGAGAGTGTCTGGAACTTTATTTACTTAAAATATTTTCACCCTGCCTTTCTCCTCAAAAAGGACTCAAGGTGGCTTACATTATTAAAAGACCACAGTTAAAGCTAAAAACAACAGTAAGTATACACATACTGAAAAGGATCAAACAAATACTATATTCAGTATGTTAAACAAAAAAAAAAAACCCTTGTCATTGAGAAAATTCACTCAGTCTGAAAAATGACAGAGGATTTGTGAATGGGGAAGAAAAAGCAGGGAAATTGTCAAAGATGCTACACTCCCTTTTGTCCCCTTTGTTTGTAAAATGCAAAGAACTTTTTTTTCCCTGTGCATTTGACATTTTGAGGTTGGTTGGACATACCCAACTGAGAAACAGGTATTAACAATTGGGCTCTTGTTTTGAGGAACTCTGTATTTTCCCTTTGTGAAGTTTTTAGGGGAGCGACTCATCTTTGCTGGATGCAGAGATATCTCCTTTTTTCCAGTTCAAATAACTAGGTGCTTAGAAATCAGAAGCAAATTCTTCTTTCATGAAGCAGCGTCAGACTCTCAGGGTCCTGTTCAATTTACAGGGGAATACTTAGGAAAGGTCATGCTCCACCAGCAGGACGGAAAAGCCTGTCATGGAAGAAAAGCTTTTATGAATGTGAATGGAAAGATCTATAAACATGATGTCAGCAAAACACACGTGGGTGAGACCTAAGGCAAAGCTTGGGAAAGGTTCTTCTTCAGTGTGTTGTCAGCGGGGAGCGTCTACTATTTTAAAGGGTATTTTCTGTGCTCTTTTTATGGCCCACCTGAACCAGGAGCCTGTTCCCAAAGTGGACAGCAGGCTGCTTCCAGAAATCAACTGGAACAGGGACATGCAAAGGCTGCATCTGTTGGCCCACCTACACATGCCACTTCTCTTTCTTCCGTTTGTTTATTTGCAAGCCAAAATCTATTTCTTTTGTTTACATTTTTTAAAAAAATATGTACATTTTGGTGTGCATTTTTCAAGCTCCTCTACTGCATACTGCATACCTCCTCTACTGAAAGCATACTTTTGCTGTGTTTTTGTACACATGTGAGATGTCCAAATTTCATGAGTGGACTTTTCCTATATTGTATTGCTTGTACCTGCAAGTCTTGGTGAGATGAATGTGATGTGCAGCTGGTCCATATCCAGCCTGACCAATGCAGGCAGGAAGAAGCACACACACACACACACACACATGCCTAAACACATCCACTGAAAGGATCCCTCTTACAGGAAGTGTAACGGATTGTGAGCCCAAAGGGCCCGTGACTGTCATGGTTAATAGTATGGATATTTATCCTCACTTGCCTTGTCATCACACAGAACAAAAGGGAAGGGCAGAATTTATTCTCCTTTCCCTCTGAGAGGGCATTTTGCGGCACTCCCAGCATGGGAAGGGAACAAGGCAGGAAATGAATGTTTGTGCTGGTTCAGCAAATTTGTGCAAATGGTGGTTTAATGCAAAGTATGTCTTAAGGTAAATAAACATAAATATATTTATTTCTTGGGTGTGTGTGTCGTCAAGCTGGAACTCACTTATAGTGACCCTAACGGGGCTTTTAAAGTAACTGAGATATTTAAGGAGTGGTTTGACCAGTTCTAGTCCCCAGTGAATTTCTATGGCTTGTCCGTCATTCTATCCTCTGGGAATGCCATTTATTATTCGCTTACAGTACTTTGTTTCTAATCTGCTTTTCAGTGCAATCCAAACTCAAAGACTCACTAACTGTAGTGGGTTTGGACAGCTGGGTGGATAGCTCAGTGAGTTAGGTAACTGGCTGTGGAGCCGGAGGTTGGGAGCTGAATTCTCTTACTATGCCTCCTATGAGTAGAGCCAGCCTGTGTGGCTTTGGGAAAGCTGCAGAGTCCCAAAGCGCCCCCTGAAGAAGGGAATGGTGAACTACTTCTTAGTATTCTCTACCTAGAAAAGCCTGAAAATGGTCAGCATAAATTAAAATTGACTTGATAATGCACAGTGGGTTTGGAGACACAACAGCTCTTGTTCTGGAAAAGCCCCCGCTCCACTCTACCCCTGTGCTGGATGATCTTGGATTCATCCTCCCTGTTCTGTTTAGGTTGAGATCAGCTGGCGGAAGAGCCAAAAAGGAGTAGAGGAGTGGAGGGGCAGAGGAGGAGCTGGGTCACACCAAATCCACACCCCTTTCTGCCCGGGTTCACAGCCATTATGCCACTATAGGAAATGGAAGTTTGATGTGTTTCCATTGGGAAAGAGAGGCAAAGATTATCCTCAGGGTTTTCCATTTCCTGCCTGAAAAATATTAGCAATGAGCAACAGTCTCTCTGTTTCTCCTTTCCAGCTGAACTAACAGTTAGACAGCTAAATCAGCAATGCAGCCGAACATGGTCGTGTTAACCTAGCGAAGCAGAAAAGACCATCTGCACCACCATGAATATTACTAAAATAGAACAGCAGCAGGCGGCCTCAGGCGGCAGTGGGGAGGTTCACATTTTCCATTGCAAGAATGCAGAGGAATTATCCTGCTTTTATGGGCACACAAACAAACTAAAGGTCTGAATATTTGTTGAGGCTTTGATGTAATTAGCTTGTACAATTGCTTCTCAAATGGCTTTATGACTCTGTTTCACGATTATTCCAAAACTTCGTAGTGTCTTAATGCACTCTTAATTATTATTTTTTAAATTATTTACGGCTTAGCACTGTAAAGTTGCACTCTTAGTGATTTTTTTTAGCTGTAGCTTATGTTGTTCATACCTGAGCTGCCAGGCAAAAAAAACAAACAACAAAAACAAAACGCAAAATAACATTGCCTTACTGCTCCCAAGACATGTTTCTCAGGATCTCTGGGTACAGGCTGAAAAAGGACATCTCCCAGCAATTCTCTACTGCATCGTATTTCTCTCCTGTTAATTGGTGTGTGTGTGGAAAAAGAGAAAGAGAGAGAGATGGGTTAGTATCTAGTGTAGTTCCACTAATGAAACTGCTTCTCTCAGTGGAATGGGGAGGGCAATCATCCCTCCCCCTTCTAACCTGCCATGTACCCCAAAACCTACTCCAGAAGGGTGATATGCATCCACAAGCCAATTGCCAGGCAGCCCTGATGACCTCTGGGGGATGGGGAGACGAGCCTATGGGTTTTAGGGCACCATCCTTGGAACATATGCACACTGCCAGAGCACTCCTCCACACACGAGACAGAAGACTATTTAGTTATTTAGTTTTTTGTTCCGTATTATTTTGTTAAACTTCTATCTTGTCTCTCCTCCAAGAGCTCAGTGTCCAAGGCTCTTTTTTTCCCTCCACTTTATCCTTACCACAATGCAGTGAGGTAGGTCAACCAGAATGAATAGGACTGGCAGAAGGTCACCCCATGGCCAGCTGGAGATTGGAAACCAGATCTCTGGCACTCTAACCACTATGCACCACTGGGTGTCTAAAGCAGTTGTGTACTCTTGGGACTGCTGTGCATGCCTTTCAAATGAACAGATAAGGAGAATTTTCTTCCTTTTTGTGTGCAGTGTGGAGGAGATCTTTCTGATTCCACTCACTAGTTCTGCACCTCATGTGAGGATTGAGATTAAGAATGACGTTGGTCTTGGAAAGCAGTCACATAAAAGCATGCAGCTTATCGTGAAGGAACACTCCCTCCCCTTTGAATGCATGCCCCACTGAAGGCAGTGTAATGAGGATAGAGCCCCCTGTGTGGAAATAAGCACTGGGCTTCTCATCCTGTACAGCCTTGGCCCTGATTTTGTGTGTGGAGAAGCTAGAGGAAGAAAATCTGAGCCTATGTCTCCATGTCCTCAAAGGCTAGGAATGGGTGAATCCATCTATTGGTAGTCCATCTCCGTTTATATGCCATTCCATCTGTACAGTAACCTGAAACACACACACACAGATGCACCCAAGAATCCTTAAAAATCAGCACACATTGCCCACCCATGGGTGAGAATGGTGGCCTTTTTGCTCTCTTCTTGACTACTTGTGCTCATATCCAAAATGGTTTGACGGAGTCTGCTCTAGAGCTGTACAGCAGTATTTTTCTTTGAAGCATAGAGAAGCTCCATACAGATTATTTCTGTCACCGTCAGTGAACTCATGAAAAAGGAGAGGATTTCAGAGCAGCTGGCTATACCCCAATACAAAGACTTGCTCAGGATGACTCGTGTTCAGTATTAGCCCTATGCTGAAATAGCTCCCCAAAGCTTTGGGACTCTTGATTGGCCAGCATGCCTGAAAGCAGGAAAGTCCATCACAAATACACAATGTGGGTATATCTATGCATAGCCAGTGGGTGTGCTCTCCCCTCTCTATTACTCACCTAATGCTCAAGGCACAGTCCCTTTTATATGGATCCTAGAGAAAGGTTTCCGTCACCTATCATCCAGTCGTGGTCCAACTGTACCTCTGAGGGAGCAGTATTAGGATTGCTCACTGACAATCAGATATTTACCACATATACTGTAGCATAATTTGCACTGGCAGCCAAGAAGATGCATTCTTATTATGCGAAGGATAACAGTGTTGTATAATTGTTATCAGTATGATCAGTGAGTCTGGGTGTTTGTTTTAAAGAGTGTTATGATTGGACTAATGACATGCATCTCAATGAGTTATTATAATCACCAGTTTTTACACTGGATATTTTTTTTCTTATATCACATATTGTAAAGGCCTTTAGTCAGAAACAATAAAGTTGTTGTTGAGTTAAGTTATATAAAAATTGATTGTGTGGTTCCTAGTCAGGTCCTCTTTGAAATAAAGTTTGCTGAAATCTCTTATTTAAATTTAATAGAAATACCAACTTCGTAAGCCTTCAAGATTCAGCAGTTGGATAGCAACTTTCTTTCTCTGCACAAACGTTTGCCGTGTATTTTAAATAGGAGAGATAAATAACTTCATTGTATCCTTGAGTCAAGATGGCAGTAGATAAATCTCTCTGTTAAAGATAAATTTAAAATTAAAAGACTGCCGATAAGCCCAAATAAATAGAGCCTTTTTAAACATCTTATTAAAGATGACCTTTTCTTAATCAAATTTATAACTTTAGGAAGAGTTTGTTTCCCCTCCAATATTTCCAAAGCATTGGCCTTTTAACTTGACGGCTGTGCAAAAGTGGTCTCACAGAATATGTTTTCCTACACAGCAAACAAGGTTGCTGTATTATTTACAGTCAAGGACTGCTCTGTCATTAGAGTGAGACAGCTCATTCAGGTTGCAGATGTTTGTTTTACTTGCTCTTATAATGTTTGTTGTCATAAATAGAGAAGTACCTGTGGGAATTTCTGCTCACCTAACAAAATAAGGAGGCTGCTTTCAGTATTAGATCATTAGCGCTTGAGGAAGGGTGTCGGCTGCCCACACTGGATGCCTTTGCTGAGAGAAACATGAGCATGACATAAGGCCAGATGAAGACAAATGAAAACAAGGGATGTCCCTCAGCTGGCAAATTGTCTTCATCTGGGCTTCTGTTGCACTCATGTTTCTCTCAGCAAAGGCGTATAGCGTGGACAGCCTACACATTTCTTCAAGCACCAATGATCACATACTGAGAACTAGCAATGTCACCAGAACAGCAATACCCGCCTTGGTTCCAGTTGAGTTCTTCAAACTGCTGCTTTGTCCACTCTAATATCCCAAAGTGAAAGAGGGAGAGAAAGAGAGAGGCTTCTTGCTTGATAGAAATCATGTGCAGTATGTCCATTTTTCAAGAGGGATTTGGGAATGCATCAGATTGGGAATATCCCCCCCCCCAGGAGATACATTTGGGAGCCTTTGAGGCAGGGGGACGTTACGGTTCCATGACTTTTTATTTCTCAGGCCTTCCCAAGGCTAGCCATACATCCCAGTCATGCAAAACCTGGAGCAGCTGATCTGAAGCATTCAAGGCCACCTATGAGTCTCAGGATGCCCTTGAAAATTTTCTTTATGCGGTCAGGCACTAAGCTTGTGAAATGGGAGTAGATCATCTTTTTGCTAATTAAAGCGCTGAATGGGGAGCAGGGCCTGTGTTCCAGTTGAAGGGGCCAGAACTGGTGCTGGGTGAGGTCCAGGCTGCTGGGTGGGATCAAAGCATCAGGAGAAATTTGCAGCTTGAGCACGCCTCTGTAGCTGTTCTGAAAGCTCCCAGCAGCCACCCATGATCCTAGGGGAAGGGAGCACTGGGGATTGGGGGTTTAAATCAGAATGGGGACGACACTGCCATGTGGTGGCCAGTTTTACAAAAGTGGAAGAGGAACCTTTGGCCACTTCTATTTTGGTTCTTGGTTTGTTCCATATTTACCAGGTGGATCCTTGGGATGAGATGATGCCCCCTGGACCTTGGAACTTGCCCACCCCTGCTTAAACCAAACCGCATGCCAGTCATGTGTTTAATAACTTCTTGATGGCTGATACTCTTTTGGTAATACATGAGGTATGAAGTGATAAAAAGAACCAAGTCTATCTCCTCCTCATCCCAGTATCTTTTTAAAAAAAACCTTATTTTTAGACCTGTTCTTTTTCTTTTTCTTTTCTACTTAGGCAGACTTTTTGGGTTCAAGATCCCCAGGATGAGTCTTTTGCCCTACCGAAAGCAGTCCTTGCCACAGGAAGATCCCGATGCAGTGATTGTTGATTCATCAAAACACAGTGATGATTCCATGGCTATGAAACACTTCAAGTCTCCAGTAAAAGAGAGCTGTAGCCCTTCTGAAGCAGACGACACCAAAGCACTCATCCAGCCAAGCACGTGTTCCCCGCCAGTGGATATATCAGGACCCCTTGATCATTCCTCCCCCAAACGACAGTGGGATCGATTGTACCCAGACATGCTACATTCCAGTACAGCGCTAACCCATGCTCCATCAAAGGAAAGCCTTTGCAGCATCCGGAGAGCATCTTCCGTACACAACATTGAAGGATTCACCATCCACCCAAATGATGTCTTTAGGGGCCGGCATGCTAGTGAAGGTACGGGGAAAGGGGGAGAAGCAAAACACTCCTTATAAATGCTCTCAAAATACAGTAAGACCTCTGTATCCATGGGGGATTGCTTCCATGGATGCTGAAAAATGCAGATTGCAGTGATGCTTTTCAATAGCAAACACTGTACATAGCATGGTCTGTTGCTCCCTCTAGTAGCCAGTTCAAGTAACTTCATCTTTAGAAATATCCATTTCTAGAATTTTTCCTTTTAATATCTTTAATAATTTCAGATTGTGGATAAGTGAATCAGCGGATACTGATCCCATGGATAAGAGGGTCCTATTGTACCAAATGGATGATTGCAAGCTGTGGTTTTCACGTTACCCCTCAGTTCAATCTCCAAGAAACTGAAACCTTAGGTTTTTACTCTTTACCTAGTTTAACCTCTAATGTTTCCTAACATTAAGTTATGTTTACCTTACTATTTAAGTGTTATCATAGTCACATCAAAAGTGACAGTGTCTTTCACCATGTGGTACATGTCTAGCAGTTCCACTGAGGTTAGGGGTACTTAAGGAACAATCCCAAGGGGTAAATTAGCAGAGTCTAGCAAAAAAAGGACGGTGCCATGCAGCAGCCTGCGGAATGTATGTAGCTCTGCAAAGCTCCAAATTCAACCCCTGCTCCTCATACCCAGCCAAACTTGCTTAAATGAATTCAAGGGACACCCACCTGCCAGATATGCTTTACTTTGGATTCCTGCATTGGGAATCAGGTGGCAATGAAATAAAGCCAGCTTCTTGCTCTAATGTGGGCCCATTGGAAGAAATGTTTGCCTCCTCTCTTATATACAAAATATGTTTCATTTCCAGTCGCTCACAATGACCAATTGGCTGACAGAGCAAAATCAAAATGGGGCCCTTCAGCTTACGCTGGGGTAACAATTTAGATAAACATATACTTTTCATTTTTTGCATATCGAGCTTATTCTTACCCCTCTGCTTTTCTTTATTCTGCTGAATATCAGATAATGGTCGCAATGTCAAAGGTAACGTAAATGTTTCAGGTGTCTTCTTGTCTGTGCGTGGGAGGGCCACATTCTTTGGCATGTTAACCTGCCTGCTGGATGACATGTAAAGACGCAACATTTCCATGCACATCTCTGTCGGGCTGGGCACGTGACAGAAATGGCCATTATCTCACTTGATAGATACACCACAGTCCCCTTTGCTGTTGCCACAGAGTCCCTTTAAGCTGTTTGTCAGGGGAGACTGGGAAGGAAGGAGTGGCTCGTGTATATATTCTAAATTCAATTGGCTTGATTCTGTGAATCGCTTTTGAGCAGAGATGGGCGTGAAACCCCAGGCCAATGGTTCGTGCCAGTTCATCCTTCAGATAAACAACTGTTCAGCACTTCCCTTCCCCTCCTTCTCTGGTGGGCACCCACTCAGAGCAGTGGGGCAGGGAAACCTAAAGTAGAGGTGGGTTCATGCCATCTCTACTTTTAAGTCTTAATGGCTTGAAGGGGGAAAAATTAAAAATGCTTAACTTTTATACTCCCAGATGGTGCCTATGAAGATGTACCATGGGTGCTATCAGTCCAGTGCAGGCAAACTGATCCCCAAAGCTTCCGAGATATGAATTTACACAAAGAGATTACAAATTGGGCTGTTAGTGAACAATGATACAACGATGATGCATTTTAAATCCAGTGCAGTTTTTTTCTTGAACAGAACAAGACAAATTGACTAGTCACCTGGACTCTTTTTGGCACTCTTCACTTATACCTCTTTTGTCTCCTTAAAACTAGTTTCACGCTCCTGGATGGCAGGGGGTATGGATTCAGCTTAATGTGGTCTTCAAATGTGCATGCATGCATTTCATTTTTAATTTCATGCAGAAAGAATTCTTAATCATGTACATCACTTTCTGGAATTGGTCCTTTTTGCTCAGAAAAATCATGCTGACCAAAAGCAGACAAATGGAGCATTTTTCCTCTCTCTCTCTCTCTTTCTCCTTTTTATATAACAAATCTGGATCCTGTTAATTATGTTTGTTATCTACATTTAGAACATTCCATGTTGCATAAAAAGCTTGGGTATACTAAACCCAACTCTTTCCTCAGGGACCAAAATTTGGAAGGGTGGTGGGTTGGGTAGGAGAAGGAAGAGGCCAATGATTCATTTTAGTCCCCTTTCAAGAGGACATGCATGCTGTGGAAGGATGTGTGCAACTGAGGGCATTTTTCCTGTTGAAACTGCATGGTGTGCATGGGGCAAAGGCCACAGGCCACGCTGCCAACTTTCAGAGTCCACCCATTTGCTTCCTGTGTCCATCAGCAATGGTTTAGATGTCGTGTGGTGAACTTCTTTGTGTGAAATCAGTTTTGTAAGTGGCCTTGGTGCTGGTTTGGAGTGCTCTTGTCCATATTTATCTAACTGTTTATTTGTTTGTTTATTTATTATTATATTAATCTCACCTTTTATGACAAAAAAATTTCAAGAGGTGATTTACAAAACAGAAAGCGCAGAGCAGAATTATCAATACAGTTAACTAAAACAGCACAAGCTTTTTGTTTTGTTTATGATCATTTATAAAATGTGTCAAATGTCAACAGAAACTTAAAACAGGATTGAAACATCCAAGTCTTTAAAAATAGTCAGGACCCCTGCAGTTTAACCAGGGATTTGCAAAAGGAGTCAGCAGTGAAAAGACCCTGTTTTTTGAGCTTGATCACCTGAGTTGGACCTTACTTATAGGCCACTGAGCTGGGCCCCCTCATCTGATCTCGGAATTGGGAGGTTCTTATTATGCCTTGTTTTTCTTTCCCTCCTCCACCCCATAGTTGCTATATTGCCCACACCTCTTACTTGTGACAGTTGTGTCTAAATACAAAATAAAGGAGCACCACATGCTTGACAAGCAATTATTTCTTACAATTTAGACAGGGTGCCAATAATTTTGACCAGTGCATTTTTGGGTTTCTGTGTTGGATTGTATCAGATTCGACTTTTCTTCTCTGTTTTTTCAGGTTGTTTTTTGTACCAAAACATTTTTCTGAGAGAAGGGTTGCATTTTCTGACAGAATTGCAAGGGTGCCAATATTTGTGGCCATGAACACACACACACACACACACACACACACACACACACACACACACACACACACACACACACACACACACACACACACACACACACACACACACACACACACACACACACACACACACACACACATTTTAACAGAGTTGTAAGCCTATAGATTAGAAACATTCCTGTGTTGCTGTTTGTAAGCATTTTCAAGTCTGGCAAAAAGCAAAGCGTGCTGCTTATATACCGCCCCATAGTGCTTCAAGCACTCTCTGGGCGGTTTATAATTTAATTATGCAGGCTACACGTTGCCCCCCAGCGAGCTAGGTACTCATTTTACCAACCTCGGAAGGATAGAAGGCTGAGTCAACCTTGAGCCGGCTACCTGGGATTTGAACCCCAGGTCGTGAGCACAGTTTCAGCTGCAGTACAGCGATTTAACCACTGCGCCACGAGGCTCATGATTTCCAAAGGATTTGTAAAAGGAATCTTAATTCATCATGTGTTCAAGTTAAATAAACTGTGACATTTAGATCACCTCCCCTCCCTGATCTGGACATCTTGGTGGTAGGAAAGTAACAGTTTATCGTCTTTCATTTCCAGTTTTCTTCTCTCCTCACAACAATCTGTGAGGTTGGATAAGCTGTCAGGAGGTGATTGGCTCAAGGGGTAAATGTTAATCTTCATGGTTGAGGTGGGATTTGAATCTGAATCTTCCCAACCCAGGTCCAGCATTCTATCTGTTATGTCACAAAACATCCTCTCTGGTAGGGCCCCTGTGTTTTTCCAATATACATATGATTTCCACTGAGGAAGGCTGGTCGGGATAATGTTCATGCAGAACTTGGGAAGTTGCTATTTGCAACAAGCCCCACAACCCAGCAGCCTGTGCTGGCTAGGAGATTCTAGAAGCTGTAGTCAGAAAAATAATCTTTTCAAGCTTTGTATCCATACAGGTGGAACACCATAGATACAACTCTGTTTCTGCCACTGAGAGATCCCAGGTTAATCTTGCTTCATGTAAACAGCAGACCGTTGTTCTCCATGTTCTCAAGTGACAGCATGGACCAGTTTAACTTGGGTTAGACCATTTTTCTTAGGAACATGAGAAGCTTAACTAGTTCAGATCAAAGGTCTATATAGTACATCATCTTGTTGCCCACGATGGCCAATCACCTATCCCTATTAACTGGTCTTTTATAATATAGATAGTGAATTCTTTATTTCAGACACTGTCTTTTGTGATTTCTGGTGTTATACCACACTTATTTTTTCTCCCTCCACCCTTCCCTTTTTTTATAGGTCCTTTCAACCATATCAAGTCAAGTCTGTTAGGATCTACGTCAGATTCAAACCTCAACAAATACAACACCATCAACAGGCTCCCCCAGCTCACACTGAACTTTTCTGATATCAAAAATGAAAAAAAAAGCTCATCACCTCCGTCATCCGAGAAAACAATTATTGCGCCCAAAGTAAAAGACAGAACACACAACGTAACTGAGAAGGTGACACAGGTAGGAACTTTGTGATGTGTCCTTTTGAGTGGCTCTGTATATCATTTCAGTTTTTCCATATGTTCAAGGGAGTATTAATGATATCATTTATATCATTCTCTCTTGCACTTGCCTTCTGATTAGTTACAGATTGTGTTCCTTAAAAAAAAGAAACCAAGGGTCACCTCAGATGCATCATACACTCCAGTGGGTGGGAACTAGAGGAATGGATTCAAATTACAAAAAGAGAGATTTTGACTAAATATTAGAAAGAACTTCCTGGCAATAAGGACTATTTGGCGGTGGAATGAACTACCATGGGAGGCGGACTCTATTTTGATGGAGATTTTTAAATGGAGGTTGTATTACCATTTTCTCAGGAATGTTTTAGTTGTGGATTTCCTGTATAAGTGGGGGTTTCCTGTATAGATGGCCCTTGGTGTACCTTCCAGTTCTACAATCCTATGATCTTACAAAATGTGGTAGAAAATAGTAAATAAAATATGCCCATTTTTTCTTCTCCCCAACCCCTAGCTTTCACTCCAGTGAAATAACAGTGCATCTCAGATTTCACTGTTACTGCATGGCACCAGTTCTTACTCTTTGGTCAGTGGGAAATGTTAGAAAATTCAGTCTATGTTAACAAATTTCAAGGGCATTATTTGACATTATTTGACAATCACAGGAACCTGTCAGTCACATCATGACCAGAGCAGGGGCAGCCTCCCGCCCCCAAGCCAGAATAGCAGCATTTCCCAGTAGAAGGCAATGTGTATTGAGACCTAGTTGTACATGTTCAATGCTCCATGTAAACATAGAAGCTAAAGAGGCGTACAAATTTAAGGTTTGTGGTAGCAGAAGGCCCCTGACAGGTGCCTGAAGAAGAGAGGAAGTGCCTGAAAATCTGGTCAAAGATGTCAGATGGATCTCATATAATCCCTTCCTTTCCATTGAAAGAGTTCTCAAAGTAAAGCTACGTAGCCTTATCACACGGCTATTCTTCTCCTCCTTCTATTGGGGACTACGTATGAGAGACAGGAAGTAGTCCAGCAAACATTTCTCTTTTTTTGGAGATTGGTCCATGGCTGAAAACAAATTGAGAACTTTGTTTGGTTTTTAACAAAGATCTAGCCATCACATTTAGTTTTATAGCTTTAAGATATTTAGTCTCTTCTAGATTTGATTCACTGCCCTTTGGGTTGCTTAAATTTGGTGACCATGGAAATCATTTTCTTATTTACAAAATTTGCTTTTTAAAGTCATGTTTGCATAAATCACACCCCACCCCACCCCTACCCCCATTTAAGCACTAGTGGGATAATTTCATGGCTAAACATTCTGTTTATATCTTGTTCTTATTTTGCATCAGAACAGAAATATTTGACATGGGGGGGAAAGAATATGGTTTTATTTAATAGCCATTTCATTTATACATTTATAGAAGGTTGAGCAGAATGCAAATGAGGTCAGCCTGACTTGTCAGGACCTCTGCAGCTCTCTAGATTTAAAATTAAATTTAAAGTGCTCTGTAAGGTGCCAAGAATTCTTCACTGAATGTTTGCAATGAATTTTGACATGCGTTTTTGTTTGGGCTTTCTTTATAGCTTTGTAAAATGTGTTTTCCAGTGATATTGGCTAAGCTTGCTTTAGAAGCACGTCACTGCTTACAAGGAAGAGAAAGAAATTATCAAAGCACTGAGCTTTATTACTTTTTCTTCTTAATTGTTCCCCAGAATATATGCATGTTCACAGCTTGGAAGGTGACTTTTAAAAAGTAATCAGTTCTGAGGGCCCCTGATGTACTTTATTGACCTTTATGGTAATAAATGTTTAAAAGTTATTTTGCTTTTAGTGATTTTTTTTGTTCGGGGGAGTAAAAAGCCTACTAGAATCCTAAAAGCCATTGATTGACCTGTGATCTAGATCATGCATCAGTAGTGACATCACATTCCCCTGTAACTATAAAAGGAACTTAAACAGAGCCAAGAAACTTTGTATAATTTCCAGTTGGAGGAACATTATAAAAAGCAGATTTAACCATCATGTGGTGATGCAGCAGATTAAACCACAGAAGCCTCTGTGCTGCAAGGTCAGAAGACCAGCAGTCGTAAGATTGAATCCATGCAACAGACTGAGCTCCCGTCGCTTATCCCAGCTCCTCACCAACCTAGCAGTTCAAAAGCATGTAGAACTGCAAGTAGCTAAATAGGTACCACCTCGGTGGGAAGATAACGGCGTTCCATGTCTAGTCGTGCTGGCCACGTGACCACAGAAACTGTCTTCAGACAAACGCTGGCTCTATGGTTTGGAGACGGGGATGAGCACCGTGCCCTAGAGTCGGACACGACTGGACTAAATGTCAAGGGGAACCTTTACCTATGGTACAACTTTAATGTAATTGTTATACCTTTGTTATAGCATAAATGAATTAACTGCAGGCAACCAATTATTTCTGACAAGTTACTTCTAAGATTCCAAGTGGGGCAGACAGAGAGATTGCAAAGCTACTTTTGGAAACTAATTTGTTCTTATTTGTCATTATAACCGTGGTTCTCAAGGGAGGGAGTGTATTTCTCTTTTTGAACAACACCTTCCAAACTTCCCCAGGCAAACACAAATAAACACAAATATGTACTCCTCTCATTCTCAGCCTTCAACTTTCCTGTGTTCTGCACTTCAGCTTCTAGACCCCTTTATTCATTTACCCTGAAGACTGAGGATTCTGGGTATTGAAGTGCACAAGGTCTAGAAAGTTACAGGTTGAAAAAAACACTGTTTAAGATGCATTCCACCGACATGACTTGTTATGGTATAAAAACATTAATTTGCGACATTGCCCTAAAAGACCAGTGATTAAATGAAAGTCAGCAAATGACAGGATGTAAGTATGTATCAGTCCTCAGGACCAGTAGATGTAATGGTTAAATGTATAGCCAGCTCAACAAACTGTAAGAAAATAATGGATGCTCATATTAGGATATGGAATCTAATTGGATAGCCTTGCCTCTCCTGCAAGACACACAATTGTATCTTTAGTCAGGGAAAGCTTTCCTGAAGAGGAAGGTATTTGTCTGTTTGCAGAAGAACAGCGGAGATGAGGCCAGCCTGGCCTCCTGTGGGAGGGAGTTCCAGAGTATGGGAGCAGCAACAGAGAAGACCCTCATCTGTGTCCCTACCAAATGTACCTGGGAGGATGGTGGGACCAAAGGAAAGGCCTCTTCTGATGATCTTAACAACCAAGCAGGCTCATAAAGGGTGAGGTGATCCATGAGATCCTTTCCTTTTCCACCCCATCTAAACTCCTTTCCACCCCTTTTCCTTTTCCACTTCATCTAAACTCCTTTCCTTCCCTTTTCCTTTTCCACCCCTTTTATATTCCTTTCTGTGCAACAAAAGCACAGTAATCTATGCATCCAGGTAGGTGAGGCTCATTAGCTTTGGAAGGCAGCCCATCTAGGAGAAGAAAAAGTCCGATTTCAAACCTCCACTGCCTTGTGGCTATATCCACTCATGGAAAAGGCTTTAGGAGTTAACCTCGAGGCAAAATCCAGAGCTGGAATCCTGAAGGCAGTTTGTGTCATTCTGGCAACTCCTGCAACATCGCTGGAACCAGTTGTATTGGCTCTTACCTTTCCATTGGACTATTTCAGTGACATGGAGAGGGGGGATTTGCTGCTTAGGTAACAATCTATCCTCCGTATTATTTTACCCAGGCTTCGTGCTCTGGAGAGGACACTCCAGCTTCACATACAGCGTTGAATAACATGGGAAGTAGCAGTTACCGGTTATAAGTCTTTGCTCGATTGGCATAGAGCATGACGTCAGGGGCGACATCTGATGGTGGGAGAGGGCATTGAACCTCACTAGGTAGCTACTGCCCAACTTAAGCTGGGCTGCCCCCAGTCAGTAAGGTGCTGCCTCGTCACAGTCTGTTAAGCTCATGGGGTGTGTGGGGTTTAGGGTGAAAGCCAACAAGCAGATGGATAACCGTGCACCATGCAACAATCATCAGAAAACTTCTGCCCTAAAGTTGGGCACCTGGAATGTTCAGACAATGACCCCTGGCTTTTCTGACAACCTGCATATAGACCAGTGGTTCTTAACCTTGGGTTACTCAGGTGTTTTTGGACTGCAACTCCCAGAAGCCTTCACCACCAGCTGTGCTGGCTGGGATTTCTGGGAGTTGCAGTTCAAAAACACCTGAGTAACCCAAGGTTAAGAACCACTGATATAGATGACGCACTGGGAGTGCCAGGAGATGTTCTAACAATTATTGGCTTCAGCTCTGCTCTCAGATACAGACAGCAGTGGACACAGGTAACATCAAGGGAATGTATGACGGTATCAAACAGGCTTCAGGTCCAATACAGAAGAAATCTGCTCCTTTGAAGACTGCTACAGGCGTGATCATCCAGGATCAAGCACAGCAGATGGAACGCTTGGTGCAGCACTAATCCTAGCTATATTCTAGACGGAACGTAGTAACCAAAGAGGCATTAAATAACATTGAGTGCCTGCCTGTCTTGGAAGAGTTGGACAGCAAACCAACTTTAGCAGAAATAAAAGCAGCCTTGGATTCCCTTGCCTCCGACAAGGCACCTGGAAAGGATAACATCCCTGTTGAAGTGCTGAAGTGCTGTAAAGAGATCATCACCACCAAACTGTATGAAATCTTTTGTTTTTGCTGGAGGGAAGGTGGAATACCACAGGACATGAAGGATGCAAACATCGTCACATTGTATAAGAACAAAGGAGACAAGGGCAACTGCAATAACTACCGTGGCATCTCTCTTCTTAGCATTGTAGGGAAGCTGCTTGCCCGTGTTGTGCTGAAGAGGCTCCAGGTGCTTGCAGACAGAGTCTATCCAGAATCACAGTGTGGATTTTGAGCTGATAGATCCACCATTGACATAGTATTCTCCCTCAGACAGTTGCAGAAGAAATGTAGGGAACAACAACAGCCACTCTTTATGGCCTTCATAGATCTCACAAAGGCCTTTGACTTGGTTAGCAGGGACAGCCTTTTTAAAATACTTCCCAAGATTGGATGTCCACCTCGACTCCTTAACAACATCAGGTCCTTTCATGAGGAAATGAAGGGCACTGTAGTTTTGATGGCTCAACATCAGATCCCTTTGACATCAAAGGCAGAGTGAAACAGGGCTGTGTCCTCACGCCGATTCTATTTAGGATGTTTTTTGCTGTCATTCTGAAGCACACTTTTGAAACTGCAACATATAGTGTCTATCTCCAGACTAGATCAGATGGAAAGTTCTTTAATCTCTCCAAAAGATCTCTCCAAAGGCTTCCAAAAGATCTCCTGTATGAAGAATTAGTGCAGGGAAAGCCCCCCAAGAGGGAGACCACAGTTACGATGCCAAGATATCTGCAAGCGGGATCTGAAGGCCTTAGGAATGGACCTCAACAGATGGGAAACCCTGACATCTGAGCGTTCAGCCTGGAGGCAGGTGTTGCATCATGGCCTCCCCCAATTTGAAGAGACCCTTGTCCAGCAGGCCGAGGCAAAGAGGCAGTCACAAAAACAGCAAAATCACGGAGCTGGACAGGGGACAGATTGTATTTGTCTTCAGTGTGGAAGGGATTGCCACTCTCGAATTTGCCTTCTCAGCCACACAAGACACTGTTCCAAGTCCTCCATACAGAGCACGTTACCATAGTCTCTCGAGACTGAAGGATGCCTACTTCTGATCCCCGAGATAGCTTGAACCCAAGCCATTTAGGGCTTTATAGGTTAGAACCAGCACTTTGAATTGGCAAAGGGGCAAAGTTAAAAACTACAGCAGCTTTGGGGAACAAGAACAGCAATATGCCTTCTGCCTGCTATCAGGGAAAGAGAATAAAGGCAGCTGAGGAATCCCAACAGCCTTTAGCTTCTTGACTGGTGTGGGTTTTTGAAGAGGGAGTCTCATATGTGCTCAGGACAAAGTCAGTGAATTTCTCAGCCAAATACTTTGCATTTACCACAATAACTTTCAGTCAGATAACACCAGCTGTATCCATTTTGTCACCAGCCCAATCTGCATGCCCATCAGATATTGAACCATTTTGCTATACATGACATTCATGATTACAGCTGGCAAATTACATCAGCATAGAAATTCTCATAACTGGAACTAAAAGCATCTGTGATTTGTCCTACAGTTTTGATGGCTTCTTCCATTAAATATTCTAATCTGTATTGATAATTTTGGCAAATATATATTAGTCATATATTTCTTCCTGTCTCTTCCTCTAAAGCTATTGGATATTGTTCATTTGGTTCATTCTGATGTTTTTAAATCAGTGGGTCCCCAGATGTTCTTGGACTACAACTTCCAGAAATCCTGGCCAGCACAGCTAATGGTGAAGGCTTCTGGGAGTTTTAGTCCAAGAACATCTGGGGACCCAAGACTGGGAAACACTGGTTTAAATGATTAATTACTAATATTGTAAATGAAGGATGGGGAACATGCAGCACTGCAGATGTGAGATTATATTCGCCACAATCCCTCGCCAGCATAGCCAATGGTAGTGGCTCATGGGAATTGTAGTCCAACTGGGACAGCCATAAGTTCCCCATATCTGTCCCAAAAGAACAGAACTATCCTGATACAGTGCAACAGAAATGTAATCGATTACAGATTTGAAATGATGGTGGTGATAATTAGTCTGTAACTAATGCCCCTGAAAAAGCCATAAAACCTGCAATCTGCACACTTCATTATATATTTTCCAGTTAATTTCAAGATGTCCCAAACTGCATTATAGTCCTTTGGTGGAAGGCGGAATCCACTTGCTTTTTCCCCCTATCCTTCTGTACTAGTCGTCTTTCCTGTTAACCAACACAGAAGAACGATCCAGTTGCTACATATTTTATGCTGACAGGTTCAGATGGGGTCCTGGCATTGATTGTCAGAAAGAGACAAGTTTTCCCATGGGCACAGGAAAAGTAGGTTTTGTTAAAGAAAGCTGATTTGCAAAATCTTGACATATCTTCCTTAATGTTTTTAACGAATTGTGAAACAGGGAAGAAAGAGAGAGAAAGAGAGAAAGGGCTCAAACTTTGGCTGGGAGAAAGTATAATTTTGAGCTGCTTGCTTGCAATCCTGTACCTTTCTATTTCGAACTAACTACTATTGATGTCAGTGGGTCTTGTTGTAGTTATGTGCTGTCAAGTCAGAACTGACATATGGTGACTGTAATAGGACTGCCAAGGTAAGTGAGATATTTAAGGAGTGCTTTTACATGTTCCATACCCCAGTGAGCTTCCATGGCTGAGTGGGGACTCGAACCCAGACCTTCTGAGTCTTAGTCTGTCATCCTACCCACTACACCGCACTGAATATCCCAGTGTGTCTCACTGATATGCAAATGTGTATGGTACTGGAGCCTTAATGTTTTCCTCTCCATTTCCTTTTCTTTCTCTCATATATTGTAATTGTTTATAGATATTCCCAGTCATTGATAGTAATCTCAAGAGCAAAAAGCCACTATGACGTGTTACAACTGGGTGGTGACCTGTCGTTTCCTTTGGCAATTGTTCGAAACAAAAACTGAAGAAGGGCCATGATGTCTGCTTGATCATAGGAAAATGTCTAGACTATTGTGTGCTCATTTCCTTAGATAATGCAAAATGAATCTTCAGACCACCTTCACACTCTTCATCTCTGTGGGGGAAACCATCTGCTTCCTTATGGCCGCCAATACTAAAGAATCATCTCTTTGTCTTCCCTACATCTTCTCTAGTGCCTTGACTACTGGCCACCTACGGTCCGAGAAGGAAGAGTACTTCCCCCTACCACTTTGGGTTGAGGACCTTCCCTGGCTTGGAACACACTCCACCCCTGGCATTGATCAGAGCAAATCTAATACAGTAGGACCATGGTATCTGAGGGGATCGGTTCCAAGCCACCTATCTCCACAGATGCTGGAAACTCTCTCTATTGCATAATCTCTGGTTCCCTCTCATGTCCCGTTCAGGTTATACACACTGGAAGCATGTATGGGGGGGGGGAGTTGTTAATATTTTCAGGCGGCGAATAAGTAAAATGGCAGGTACTGATCCTGAGCACATGGCAATCCTACTGTACTCCCAGTCACTTAAAGCAAAATCCGCATCGCTATGCGGATTCGTCGTTAAGCGGGGCGCTCGTTATGCGAGGCACCACTGTAACTCAAGCCACAGTTTGCAACTGTCCTTAAAAGTATGTTTCCAAACAATAACTTGAAGTTACCCGTGGTTACAGTTGACAAGAGAGATGGCCATGAACCTCCATTTCAGTGGTTCGTGCCAGTTCGTCCTTTCCAGCCTCACCTCCTCCAGCAGACACCCACTCAGAGGCAGCGCTCAGAGGAGGTGGGGCAGAGAGACCAAGTCGCTGCCTCTGAATGGCTGCCCATTAGAAGAGGCGGGGCTAGGAATGGGAAACACCTGTTTGTCTGGAGGACAAGCCAGTACAAATCACCAAATTGGCAGTTCGTGCCCATCTCTAGTTAACACTCATTGAGTTGTAACATTGCATTGTAATAAAAAGAAAAATGAGGAGGAAAGATGTGTGGGAGAGGGAAGAACAGGAACAAACATGAAAGGTGATAGAGTTGTTCCTAAATGCATGATCGGCAACTTCAGCAAGGCTAGCAAACTTTTTTTTTTTTAATTGGCCAGCAGCTCCAGGATCCTACACCCAAGGGGATAGATATACCAGTAATAATTATAAGGCATATGGCAAAAATGGCTAACTGATGTTCTAAATAAGGACATCATTTATTTAATAATTAATGAAATCTTGTACTCATTTATTTGGTTAAATAAAATAAAAATCAGGCAATCCCCACCCCGAACATGATAAATACAGGATGTTAATGCTTTAAAATATTGGACATAAACCTATTGGCTATTTAGACCAACTTTAAGCACCACGGCATAAATTGCTGGGGGGAATTGCCACTAGTTAACAAGTTACTGTTTGTATTCCTTGTTATGCCCCAAGTCAAACAACCAGCACTGGCTGAGGAATACAGGCAGTATTAATTTTTTAACTAGTGGCAGTTTGCTGCTGCTATTTCTGCCACTGATTTTACACCCATCTAAATAACCAGTAGGATTCTGGTCAGTGCTTTTAATTCATAAAATACTACTCAGTTTTTTGGAAATAACATTTCATTCCTTCAGGCTAATTTATTAAATAAAACTGACTAATTCATTTTAAAATACATTTCTGTGTATATTAGTAAGCATCAGAACAAGCATTACACATGGTTTGTAGCTCTGTGATTTGCTGATGCCTAAACAGTCCCATTAAGGGAATGTGGTGGCGCTGTGGGTTAAACTGCAGAAGCCTCTGTGCTGCAAGGTCAGAAGACCAGCCATCGTAAGATCGAATCCACGCGACGGAGTGAGCCCCCGTTGCTTGTCACAGCTCCTGCCAACCTAGCAGTTCGAAAGCATGTAAAAATGCGAGTAGATAAATAGGTACCACCTCGGTG